>NW_006159784.1:433451-449860 GCF_000334495.1 Tupaia belangeri chinensis
CTGGACTCCCACGTAGTCGACCGTGGTTCATGTCCTGGACCCGGTGGCTTAGAACTCACACCGGATGCATGTGCATGTGTGCCCAAGATCCTGAGAGGAGTATGGAGGAGAAGAGATTGCGGCGTGGCCATCCCCCCCTGGGGGGGTGATTTCTCATTTTCTGTCTCTGTCTCTCTCTGTCTGTCTGGCAAGCACATGTGCCCTATAGCAAAAACCTCTCAAAAAATAAAAAAAAAAAAGAGGATAACAGCTTTTATAAATTGGAGATTGTGACAGCTTATTCCTTGTAGTACTCACCCAGCCCCTAGCTGCCACTGAGTTTTAATGACTCTCCATGAAGGTGACTAGAAAGTGAAGAGTGATGATATGAGAACAGCAGTATTCTCGGTACCTTGTGTAGCACAGGGAAGAAAGAGCAGGTCTGGGACCAGCAGTTAGTGTAATGGCTATGTCGCTGGACTCCCATGTAGTCGACCACGGTTCTAGTCCCAGACCCGGTGGCTGAAACTCACACCGGATATGTGTGTGTGCATGCTCAAGATCCCAAGAGGAGAATGGGGGAGAAGGGATTGCAGTGTGGCCATCCCCTCTGGGGGTGATTTCTCACTCTCTGTCTCTATCTTTCTGGTGAGTGCACATACTCTATGGCAAAAACCTCTCAAAAAAAAAAAAAAAGAAGAGCAGGTCTCTCCTAAGTTTTACATGCCCTAGAAGCAGCTCTGCAATGGCCTCTGAGATTCTGACAGATAACTATGGTTAGACTAAAGGAAAATTTCTAAGTTTATATAAGAGCAAAATCAGGACCTCATATGCTTCTGTCCTTACAGACTCAATGGTTGTGCATGAACAAGTGTACAATACCCTTGTGAGTCTACCAGTGACCAATGGACTCCTTAGCAGCCGTAGAAGTGAGACAGGCACAGAGGGAAATATGAGCACAGAATTAGTTTGCTGTGATTGTTCCCATGGGTGATTTCATACAGTACTCTGTTGGCTATAGGTGTGGGTTTTGCTTCCAGTTTCATACATGCAAACACTGGTATCTACAATACAATAAAACAGTGATGTTCTCTGTGCTTAGCAGATGTTTGAGTAAGATACACTCTAGCAGCAAGGGAGGAATTTTTCCTAGGATAGGTACAATTTCTGAAAGGTGAAGCTTTCACTTCATCACTGTACTCCCCTGGTGAGTTGTTCCTGCTGCTCTCCTGACAACCATTTATTTTTATTGTAGTATCCATTGCTGTTGACATGCCTCTGGCTCCAGGGCACGTACAGCAGCTTATTCACCCATCTGCACTGTATCTGCTGGGAGCAACGTTTGTACCTTGCAGCTGCTTAATAATGACTTGTAGAAAAGATGTGTATGAAAATATAATCCTACTTAGTTCTCAATATATTTTGTCAATCATGAGAGGTATTGCAGTCTAGAGAAAAGAACGTGAACTTTGAAGCTAACCTATCTGGCTTTCAATTTCTGCTTCTTCAAAATCTTTACTTGAAGAACTTGAGAAAGTCACTTAACCTCTTTGATCTTCAATTCCCCTTATAAAATGGGGGTGATAATACCTACATTAGCTCCCCTTTCATGATTATAAAATGATAAAAATGAGGTCATGTATATTAAGGAGCTCACTAAGCTAAAGAGAATTGTGAGAGCAGTTAGTATTTTTAACACCAATTTATAAATGTGATTATTCTTTATATACTCAAAGATTGCCTTCATTGATGAAGATAGAGGACTCTCAACTACAAAAACTTTTCAGTTCTAGCTGCAGGTCTATGTCAGCAAGACAAAGACTTAAAATTATCCCTAAATCAAAAATTGCTTTATTCAGCAATCAATGGGAAAGCAAATATTATAGAATCATGCAATGAGTGATTTTTCAAAAAATGAAAAAGTGATATTCACTTTGTTACTTTAAAACCAAGAAAAGTATTCACATTATTTTTCACACCTGATGAGCGATGGGTTTGGTTCTATGCTTTTGAACCAACACAATTTAATTATGATCTATAAGCAGTACCAAAAAAGACAAAATATAATTTATCCATTTTAATCTTTATTTTTATTCATTCCATCTTTAATCATTTGCTTCATTGAGCATTTATATGGTTAATTTCACTGAATTATTCTAACTAATGAATAGTGGGCTTTTATCTGGACTTTTAAAAGTTCCTCATTAGAGAACACTTACAAGTTTAAACTAGACCTTAGTTGGGACCAGCAATCCTTATAAAACAGTTAAATGTCATTGACTTTAAGTTAGAGAGCATGACCTTGAGATCATTTTAAAACAGAATAATATATTTAAATTTGCTATAGGGTGTATATGTCCACCAGAGAGAGACAGAAAGAAAGAGAGAGAAAGTGAAAAATCATCCCCAGGGGAGATGCCCATGCCACAGTCCCTTCTCTATTCTCATTTTGGGATTTTGCACATGTATGAAGAAGCCAAGGCACCCAGGACTCAAATGCACAGTGGGTTATATGGGATCCAGCTGCCTTGACCTCATTGTCACTGGTCCAAATCAAAATAATTTTTAAAATACTTATCGTGTTCACTTTGGTTGCATCCACCAGGCCATTTTATTTGACTTTTCTTTTTTTTTCTTCATTTTTTTTAAAAAATAGGAATCTGGTTGAGCATACACTCCTAATGTTTTTTCTCTTTCAACCAAACAGAGCTGAGACTCAAACCACAGTTGTCCATGTGGGATCTTTCTTCCTCTGCATAGCTCCTGATTGCTGCACTATAGGGTCATACCTTATCTGCTATTAACATAGATGCATCCTTTGGAGGTCACCGCCATTTGCAGTGCCATTTATGTCTTTGAGGAGACATCACTTAAGAGAAGCATTCATCACTGCCTCACACACTGGGAAGCTAACTCCTCACATAAATATGTAAAGCAGTACTAAGAACAAAGTGATCCATCAGGGAAAAAGAGAAAAGTCTGACTTAAAAAGTGTTGGGGTAATGAAGACGATCTATTAAATATAGTAATGGATAGCAACATGATATGGAAAGAAAAATGAAAACAAAATCTGTATTTAAGTTTGATTTATTTATTTCTTCTCTTTCTATTTATATGAAGAGAGTGGGAAAACCCCCAACAAGGTCTACATGCTGTGATCCACCCCCAGTTCAGGTGATTGGGATCACCTGCCCTACATGCACAGGAAACTCAGGACTTTCACCATGTAGATTCAGTTGTGTTGCCACTGAACCTCAATGTGGTCCCTTAAAATCTGGATTTAGACAGACTTAATAGAAATGAGACCTTGGGAAATTTTTTTCTCTGAACCACCATTTTGCTGTTATTAAATGGGAATAATAGCAACTGTCTCATAGGATTGTTGTAAGAACTCAGCGAACTGACTAATAGCAAATGCAGTGAGTATTTACTATTTGACTTTTTTGTTTTTCTCCTCATTAAGGCAGACAGATAAGTAATATCAGAGAATAGAAGAACCAAGTTAGGGGTATAGAAAGTGTTAAACAGATTCTTCAGGTTGGACTGTCACACTCCTACATTGCTTGATCATTCTGGAGCATTATTAGAAATGAGAGACACTGCCTTCCCTTCTATTCCAAACCAAGTCAACTTGATATCTTGCCTTCTGCTTTCCCCTTCCCTGTGCTACAACAAGAAGGAAAGTTCCGTGGGGGAAAAGAGATATCTGGTCCGTCAATTCAAGAAGTTCTCCCAAATAGCTCTCCCCCTCATCCTCTACATGGGTGACTGGTGAAAATAACCTAAAGCTGTGGCTGCCAAAGGTGTCCACATGCAGTGGAGCAAGAGACTGCCCCAATGGTGAAGGAGCAAGAGTCAAGGTATGACTATCTGAAACACATGGCCACTAGGGTTTTAGAATGGGCTGGGTCACTGAACCAAAGCACAGTTGGGTATACCTGTTTTAGTTCTTATTACTATGACTCAAAGCTATTGTTGCATATACTAGGAATGATGAAAGTTATTTCTGAGTCATAGGAAGTAGTCATTTCTAGGTCAAATATAGCATCAGCTTGACATCTTACAAAAAGAACAAAAAATATAAACTGTTACAAGGAGGGAAAACATGATTCTGAGGTTACACCAGAGAGCCAAATGGGTGTGACTTTCTCTGACAAGCTGCAGATTTTCCAAAGATCTCCAGAGCCCGTCCAAGCATGTTTCCGTAGGTGAGATCACCATTCACCTGAAACACTCAGCCATTACTGCAGGTCTCCACTTATTCTCAGTGAATCTTGGATTAGGGAATTATTCACTAGTACTTTTCCAAAACCCACGTGAAGTCACACTGTTCTCCTGAGAGAAACGGCAGTAGAATCTGCATCCGATTCTACACAATCCATTGTCCTAATAAGTGAATAGCTTTACAACATCTGTCCCCTATCATTTAGTCTCATTCCTTACATAATTACTTTAGACATAGTCACAAGGGGATTGTCCAAAAAATCTGGATTCAGATTGAATCACAGAACTTTCAACAAAATTTTCATTTCAGACATCAACTTATTCCAATAGAACTCTATATGAAATTTCATTTTTCCCCAGGAAATATTGGAGATTTGCAATTATTTTGCAACTAAGTATACAATCTAGGGCACAAACAGTAGCACAGTAATAATGCAACTGGACCCACATGGAAGTGGTCTGTGTCCCAGGACTCCTTTGAGCATGCCAAGTGCACACATCAAGTGCACACACCATGACCCAGACTGCCTTAAGCTCGGGGTAGATCATGGTGTGAATACTCTGTTGGGACGGGAACCAGCAGTTAGCGTAATGGCTATGTCGCTGGATTCCCATATAGTTGACTGTGGTTCGCATCCCGGACCCGGTGGCTTAGAACTCATGCCGGCCACATGTGCGTGCGTGCCCAAGATCCCGAAAGGAAAATGGAGGAGAAGGGATTGCTGTGTGACCATCCCCTCTAGGGGGTGATTTCTTGCTTTCTGTCTCTATGTCTCTCTCTGTTTCTCTCTCTGTCTGGCGAGTGCGAGCACCCTATAGCAAAAACATCTAAAAAAAAAAAAAAGGAAAAAAATACTCTGTTGGGAGTGCTTATCTCTCTGTCTCTATTTCTCTGTTTCTGACTATCTCTCTCTTTTTTTTTCATGGCAGAAATAAATAAAGACACTTTTTTGTGGGGAAAGAGGGGGCTAGAGGAGGTATGTGCTCACCAGAGGGAGACAGAGAGGGAGAAGAGAAAGCACCCTCCATGGGAAATAGTCACACCACAATCCCTTCTCTTTCATTTGCCCTCCTTTTGGGATTTTGAGCATGCATGCCCTTGGGCCTGGCATGTTCACCAAGCGACAGGTCTGGGATTCAAATCACACAGTCAGCCATTAGATTCTGGTTGCCTTAACCACCAGGCTACGTAGTCAACCCAAATATACTTTTTAAATTATGATTTTTAAAAATATTTATGTGATGTATATCTTCATAGAGTCCAGTATGATTTTTAAAGCATGCATACAATGCATAATAATAAAATTAAGCATATATACATATCTTCTTTAATATGTAAAATTATGTTATACATGCTTGACAATAGTTTTGTGAGGATTTTTGAAATATGTATTAAATATGTATCAACTTGTTAAAAGATAAGAAAGCAACTTATGATATGGTAATAACTTGAAAAAAGAAAAGAATTATACCTTTAGTGGAATCTGGAGAGAGAATACAGGCCTTAAACTTGAAGCATTCTATTGCAAATTAACTGATAACCTATTTGTTCCCTGAAATCAACTCTTAAAAACTGTTTGGATGAGCCCTGAGCCCTGACTGATCCCTTGGGCCTGCTCTGCAGTATACTCAGTCAGTTTCTGAATGGATTGGAGGACAGCCGTGAAGGTAACAGATCAGGTGATCCTGTTTGCTTGCCCTGACTAAAAATCTCCTTTCATCTTCTAATTGTCATCCATGTGGCAAAAAGCATTAAA
This sequence comes from Tupaia belangeri chinensis, assembly GCF_000334495.1. Classification (NCBI taxonomy): domain Eukaryota; kingdom Metazoa; phylum Chordata; class Mammalia; order Scandentia; family Tupaiidae; genus Tupaia; species Tupaia belangeri. The sequence goes on from NW_006159784.1 coordinate 439,412, forward strand.
GAAACATGATTATCAATCAATATTACACATTTTTAACCTTTTATTCCAATGTTAAATATTTTACGTAAAATTATCTTCCTTGGTTAGAATCTTAATACATAAGATACTAGAATTCTATCTCATTCTTAGCAAACATCTGAAGATGGTGAAACATGTGGTAATAGAAAAAAAATCAACACTGCATGATTTAAAACTATTCTACTCTTTCTTACTTTCTTCACCTTCTGAATATTTGAAGTGAAGTCCTCTTTCTGGACTGTTTGTGACACAGAAATCTTATGTCAAGAATCTCCTAAGGAGATACATTGTGTGGATTTGGAGTGAAGAAAGTTTTTGGTCTTCCTACAGAAGCTCACAGTACCCCCCATATTCTCAAGGTCTCAAAGAGTAGTCACCATTCCTAAATTCTTTCTAAGCAGTACACAGTTTAAATAGCATTTTGAAAATAAGAATGAAGGGCTGAATGAGACATTTGGGCTTCTGTATTAGTAGAATATTTTGTTTCTTTCTCAAATCAATGAATCAGCCCCTAAGAACCTCAGCTTGTGAAGGCAGCAGGACCTTTTGCTGTGTTTCCACACCAATCTCCTATGACTGGGCTATTCTGGCATGGGTGCCTGGAACAGTAGAATCAGGAATGACTATGAATACCAACAGTTTATACATTTATCACACTTGTATTAAAATTTCAAATATATAACCTTGGGGTCCTGCATGCTCTGAGAGCTTAGGCTAATACAAATTCTAATTTCAGTTTTACCTGAATATCCACTCTCAAGAGCAACTCCCTTGTTCTAAATACATTTTTAAAAAATCTTCACAGTCCATTGCAATATCCCTGCCTTAACATCCTGCCCAAATAATCTGACCAAAGGATGTTCTCTGTTATATGTGCGTGTGTTTGTTTGATGGTGTGAGCAGTACAGGAGCTGCAGTCAAGTGGAGCAAAGGTATTAGGGCAGAGCAGAACCGTCATACTTCGATTTTCCACAGCATCTCTCTGGGAGAGGGACTTCATAGAAAAAGACCTCCTTTGCTCCATAAATGCTGATTCAAGGACAGCTCGGCAAACATAGAACTTACTATAGCATTCTCAAAGTACAGCCTACAGAACCTTGGGGATGCCTGAGACACTTTTCAGTCATCCTCAAGGTCAAAACTGTTTTTACAATAATTCTAAGAGCTTATTTGACCTTTTCACCGTATTGACATTTGTATTAACATTGCAAAAAAGGATTGTGGGTAAAACTACTTTGAATGATTCAAGACATTAGTGTCAAACTATTTCAGTAGTCTATCATTCTTCAAGACCACTCACTGGCATGGTGAAAGAATGCCAAGTTTATTTAAGAATGCTTTTGTTGAAGCTATTTATATATTAATTTTTAAATATATATTACCCCTCGATGGTGCACCTTTTTAATATTCCCTGTAACAAAATAGGAAGTTTATATGAAACATTTCTGCTGTACACTGAATCACAGTGATTATGTCAAGAAAAGGTACTGCGTAACTGTTTGACTCAAAAAACTATCTGCTTTTTTCATAAACTTTTTTTATTGAAAGAATGAATAATAATCTGTTTATTCAGATTCAAGTACTTATCAGACACTTTTAAAAAAATAGTGGGACCAGCAGATGGCATAATGGCTATGTCGCTGGACTCCCATGTAGTCGACCACAGTTTGAGTCCCGGACCCAGTGACTTAAACTCACGCTGGGCGCGTGTGTGTGTGTGCCCAAGATCCCTAGAAGAGACTGGAGGAGAAGGTTTTGTGGCATGGTCATCCCCACTGGGGGTGATTTCTCACTTTCTGTCTCTGTCCCTCCCTGTCTTTGTGGCGAGTGCACATGAAAAACCTCTCAAAAAAACAAAACAGAGGTAAATCTGGAAGCTAGTGACACGGTGGCTGGAACAGCCAGATTCCACATGGTCAACTGCATAATTCAAGTCCCCAACCCAGCAGCCTGGAAAACATGCCAAGCATGTGTGTGTGCGTGCCTAAAATTCCGAGAGGGAAACAAAAGAGAAGAGTTTGCAGCATGGCCATCCTCCTTGGGAGTGTTTTCTCACTATCTCTCTCTCCCCAGAGAACACACATGCTGAATTGCAAATATTTAAAAAGAACTAGTAAATCTATCACTCCAAACAAACAACTAACAGTTTTTAAGCAAAAATTCAAATTCTAGAAAATGTATACCTCCTGCCTGGTGTTTAAAACTGCTCAGTATGTAGATTTTTCAATAGCGTGATATTAACAAATGTAATCTGCTTACAATCTATAATGGAATCTGTCAATATTTGGAAGATCTACATGTTTTATAAAAACCATGCTATTTATGTTAGTATGTAATCATTTTATTGTTTTTAAATAAATTAAAAATATTTTAAAATTTTTAATATCCCTGTTTTAAATACCTTTATTATAAATATCTATGGATATAACTCATATCAATAAAAGCTCTTTGAAATCCTGAATAATTTTCAACAGTACATAGGTCTGGAGATGAAAAAGTTTGAGTTCAGCTGCCTTAATACAAATCAATGTGCTCAATCTATCATTATAAATTTTAGCAATATAAGAAACTCTCTAAGGCAGGGGCCAAGGCATTTACTAATGTCACAAAAAGAAAAAACAACTATTGAATGACCTTTGTCTTGAAAAAAACAGTTACTAATAGTCTTAGTCATCCAGCTTTATATAAATTGTGCTAGGAAATCTAGTAAGCTCAGTATGTCTCATTCTGTAAAACAATGATTTACTTTAAGATAACAGCCATGATTTTCATTCATATAACATTCATATAATATTTCAGATAACAATATCCAATTAGCACATCTATTTTATGTCCACTGTGTTAATTTTATGTTAAAAGAAATCCAATAGTGTTCAATTACATTTGCCTCCAAATTAAATTAGCATTACATGAATTTAATGACTGTCTTAATTAGAGCATGCTATTAAGAGGATTCTATAAGAATTAAATTCCACCTCTGCATGGTTCAAACTTCTTCGTGTTAAACGCAGGATGAAAATTCTTTAAAACATAGGGAGCATAAAAATATCTTCTATTGAAAACTGAAAAGGAAAAACAATGAGGAAATTCAACTAATACAAGTTTAAGCAGGACCTTGTTTCTATATGCCTTCTAGTGGTGGCAGTAGAACTTCCTTTGCCACTACCGTATTACAAACTCTATCTTAAAAAATGGAGCAATCTCAGAACAGTTCTCTGAGATTCTTTTAACCTGAGTTACCAAGCTCAAGCTTGTTTGGTATTTTGGCTCAGTGATTCAAGATCACCAATTCTCAGGAAATCTTAATTTTATTAAATTGAATTTTGTGGAATCAGAACTTTAATGACAACAACGATTTTTTTAGTGGTTCTCTGTATGACTACAGTTTTACCAGTGTGATAATTAGACACATTCACTTAGTAATCGCTAGGCTTCCACTAGTTTCTTTATATAAATTATCTGCAGTCTTTATTACTTTTCTTTACAGTAGTCATTATTATCCCTAATTCATAACTGGGGAAAATGAAGTGCAGAGAAGTTAAGAAATCTACTGAAAGTCACACAGATAGTGACAGAACCCATGCATTGCAAAGCCTGTTTTCTCCAGTGTTACTCAAATTTGGGACGTAGCTGTGAATTTTTTTTTTTTTTTTTTTTAGAGATTTTTGCTATAGGGTGACAGAGAAAGACAGAGAGAAAAAAGATAAGAAATCATCCCCTAGGGGGATGGTCACACCACAATCCCTTCTTCACTCTCCTCAGGATTTTCCTCACCCATATACACCAGCCCCGTGTGAGTTTCAAGCCTCTGAATTCAGGACTTGAACTGTAGTAGGCCATGTGGGAGTTCTCACCTGCTAGCCTAGGTAGCTGAGAATTCTACTTCTGCAGCTATATTGCCTTGACTTCAAGCATGGATCCACCACTCAGTGGCCAAGTGTGCTCAGAAAAGCAATTTCTTTATCTTCTGACCAATTCCTGATAAGGTAATGTGAAGAGACTAGTAAAAAGCTAAAGGAGATGGCTCCTATGGGGATAAGAATTAGTGGAAAGTATGCAGAGAGAAGAGAGACGGCTCTGAGGGTGCCTTTTACAATGCTCTTAACTTTTAAACTATGTAAAATTTTTCATATTTGAAAAACAAATCTTAGCATAAAGAAAAGAAATAGCAAACGCTAACATTTAACACAGGCAGAAATAAACTTACTTAATTGGTAACAAAATAATGCCGATTAAAAACTTATTTGGAATGTCTGTCAAACGTACTTATGTGCTGTGAATTTGCCAGAAATCTTATCTGCAATTATCTCGCTGCTGGCAAAGGCACCTTATCTTGCTCCTTATTCCTCCTCAGCCCTAGGCGTCCAGCATGGTCTTTCTGCTGAGGTTTTCTCACCTACTCTAAGGCAACTCCCGAATCTCCTGTGCCCACTTCTCTGCCCCCTTCCTCTCCGTCTCCCATCTTTGCCACATTTCATCCCTGAAATACATAAACCCTGTTCTGATCATCTCTGGATGTTCAAGCAGTTTTCATTCCAGTACATCTTTACTCTTCACGGGCCCGTTAGCCAGCCATACCTACACTGTTGGTGGGAATCTCAAACTTTTTCATCTCTCAAGAATTACTTACATAGGGAACCAGCAGTTAGCGTAATGGCTATGTCGCTGGACTCCCATGTAGTCGACTGCGGTTCATGTCCCGGACCCGGTGGCTTAAAACTCACGCCGGGCATGTGTGCGTGCGTGCCCAAGATCCCGAGAGGAGAATGGAGGAGAAGGGATTGAGGCATGACCATCCCCTCTGGGGGGTGATTCTCGCTTTCTGTCTCTATGTCTCTCTCTGTCTGGCGAGCGCATGCACCCTGTAGTGAAATCTCTCAAAAAAAAAAAAAAAAAAAAGGATTTCTTACATAGATAACTGTGCTCCAGCACTCCGGCACTAGAGAAACACATGACTAATTTTCCAAATAATACCACTGAAGCCCTTTTATTTAGACTTGAAATTAGAAGAACACTCCTCCAAGTCTCTTCCATGTGGGAAGGATAGAAACATGGTGATGGAGGTCACACAGTATTCTGACAAGTCTTTCCTAAAACTCTTCTAATCCACAGCAAATTTTCAACCTATGAAACCTTTTTCATTTTTTTTAAATCATTATTTTTAACTGCCAGAGGACATGTACATTTGCCAGACAGAGAAGAGATAGAAAGGAAGACAGGAGGGAAAAAGCAACCCCAATGGGACATAGCCACAATGCTATCCCTTCTTCTCCATCCTACTGGCACTTTTGGGCACACATGCACATGTGTCCAGAGTGTTTTTCAAACCACAAGTATAGGATTTGAACTGGAGTGGGCCACGTGGGATCCAGCTCCCTTAGTCACTAGGCCATGGGGCTTGCCCTCTCAAACCCGTTTTAAGATCAGCATGGGTGCTCAGGTGAGGGTTGCAAAGCTAGTTCTTGACCACCTCACTGGCAAGCCGTATTCTGATGGTTTGCACCATGGGCTTTTCTTGGAACCTGTGCATAATTGGCAGTTATTCTCTTCGAGTTTAAATCAAGTCAGAGACAGGAAGCACCCTGGTGACATCTTTTTTATAGTAGTACATTTGTCCTTTCATGTGATTGTAAATGATTAAATTTAAAATGAAATAGGATGTAGGGTCAGGAGAATTGATAGTAACCGGGCCATCATTTCATAAACCAACCTTTCCAAATCTGATTCTATTTGCCCTATAACTTCAGAATTATTTCAGGTTTTATTAATATTGGCCTGAACAGGGCAAAATAAATCACCCTTGCCTAAGTCAATAATTCCAATTGTCCTTCTAAGCCTTTCCAAGAGCCTGAAATAAATTCTTACAAGGTCACTATTATGTTTCAAAACAATATAGTTTCTTATTATGTTTGTCTGAATTAGAGCACTTTTAAACATTTAATTAATGATAATATGTGTAGAAATATATTTGACCAGATTAATACACAGTGTGTTCATGCCAGGAAAATTCATTTTGTGTGTTGTAATGATATACAATGGTTGAATGCAAAATTTAAGAAAAAAATTCATAATGCATTTAAAAAATTTAGAACCCAATTACAAAATATAAAGAAGGAAAACAGCAGGGTCAGGTGGTGGCACAGCTGGGCTTACTTGGTAAAGGTCCTGAATTATTGTTCTAGGACCTCCCTGAGCCCACCAGGCACACATGTGGTTGTGAATTGGGCCAGCTGACACTTGGGTGGATAACAGAATATGGAACACTGTTAGGGTTGCCTGTCTCTCTGTCTGTCAGTCTTTCTGTGTTTCTCCTGGAAGAAATAATCAAGTTATGGAGATACTTATTTATATACAAAATACATATTTCTATATATATATGTTATATGTACATGTATGTATGGCTTTATGGCATTTTTTTTAATTGCCAGAGAGTATGTGCATTTCCCAGACAGAGACCGAGAAAGAAAGGAAAAAAAGCACCCCACAACGGAGCATGGTAACACTGTAATATCTTTTCCTCCATTTCTTTATCCTGTCAGGATTTTAGGCGTGCACACACATGTCCTTGATGTGTTTTTCAAGCTTCTTGGGACAGGATTGTGACTGCGGCCAGCAATGTAGGAGCCAGCTGTTTTGATCACCAGACCGTGGAGTCAGAGAGATAGCATTATTTTAACCTAATTCTGTATCTCAAACACCTATTTATATAGATAAGCATACATCTACATCATTTTTTCATGATACCATGGAATTTTGAAAGGATATTCAACATTTATTAAGCAGTGGTCATAGATACTGTTTTCAGATTTTAAGAATTTTAAATATTTGTTCTATAATCATCTGTTTACAAAATATGGAATGTTGAAGTGGGGAGATTAATGTCTCTGTACTGACTGACATGCATGGCATTCCCTTTTGAAAAAACAATGTAATACACTGTAAAGTTATATGTAATCCAATGTAATATAAAGAAGATGATGATAATAATAAAAATAAAATTAAAAAAAAAAGAATTAGAATTGGAAAAAAAAAAAAAAGAATGCCAGTATTTGGGTGCAGCAGGTAGTACAGTGGAAAAACAAACAAACAAACAAACAAAAAACAACAAAAATTTTGAATACTTTGTTAATTATTTTCTTATACTAACTTATAGAAATACTCATTTAAAATACATGTGCATTTTCGGGACCAGCAGGTGGCATGGTGGTTAGGGTGCTGGACACTCCCACATAGCTGAAACGGTTCAAGTCCTGGATGTGGGAGCTTGCTTTTTCACTTTCCCTCTCTCTCTGTGTGTGTTTCTCTCTCTGGTCAAATTAAAATAAATGAATAAATAAATGAAATAAAATAAATCTTAAAAAAAATGTGTATTTTTTAAGAATTTAGGTCCATTGAGGACCTAAATGCAGGTGGCATGGTGCTAGAATTCAACATGGCTGACCATGGTTTGAGTCCAAAACCTAGCAGCTTGCAAAACACGCTCAGTGCATGTATGTAAGTGCCCAAAATACTGAGAAGACAATGAAGGAGAAGGGATTATGACATGGCCATACTCGCAGGAGGTAATTTCTCATTTTCCCTCTCTCTGTCTCTCTCTGGTGAGTACATACATCCTGTGACAAAAACCTTTAAAAAAAATAGAAAGAAAAGAAAAAATAATATCTTAGGTCCATAGTGTCCAACTTCCTTGAGAATGTCTGTGCCAATCGATATCACTCCTGCCATGTAAAGACCTCCCCATCTTAATACTATTAGACATCTTTGTGGTTGTGTGTGTTTTTTGTTTCTTTGTTTTTGTTTTTTGTTTTTTGTGTGTTTTTTACTTTTGACAATTTAATGAGATCTGATACACAATGCTATGGTGTTATGGTTCTTTCTAATGTTATGAAGCATATTTATTTTCTTATAAATTACTTATTTATAACCCAAGTCTACTTTTTATTTGTTAGTAAGAGTTATTTTAAATACCTTACCCTTTTTGTCAGAACATTTCACAAGGACTTGTTTTTTTAATTGTCAAAGGGCAACATATACAACAGTGAGAATAAAAGACAGAGACACAGAGAGAGAAGGTGAAAGCACGCTCCCTAGTGGGAGGTGGTTATGCTGATATCTGTTCTCCTCCATTTCTCCATCCTGTCAGGATTTGGAGCATGCATGCATACACCATCAGTATGCTTTTTAAAGTGCTGGGACTGGGATTTGAACCATGGTTGGTCATGTGGGAAAAGGCTCCCTTAACTATTTGACTAATGGGCAGCCCTCACAGGCTTTTCAGAGAAAGGGTATCAAGGGGAAAAAAAAAAAAAACATTTAATAGGCACCAAAATGAAAAGGTATCTGATCCTAATCTCTGACTTGACTAATACGTACCATATTCATGCTGATAAAAACCATGCTATATACTATAAAGATATACAGTGACTAAATGTAAATTAAAAAATAAATTTAAAATAGTATATAATAAATATCTTTTCAAATATATTATGAATTTTTTTTTGGAGAGGTTTTTGCTATAGGGCACGTGCACTCACCAGACAGACAGAGAGAGACATAGAGACAGAAAGTGAGAAATCACCCCTCAGAGGGGATGGTCACGCCGCAATCCCTTCTCCTCCATTCTCCTCTCGGGATCTTGGGCACGCACGCACACGCACCCGGCATGAGTTCTAAGCCACCGGGTCCAGGACGCGAACCACAGTCGACTACGTGGGAGTCCAGTGACATAGCCATTATGCTAACTGCTGGTTCCCAAATATATTATGATTTTGATTTTGAATGATCTGAAAGTTTTTCTGTCATCAGTACATCCTATTAGCCATTGACAGTGCATTAAGTAATACAACAAAGAAACAGAGACAACAAACTGACTTTTAAGAAGTAAGAGAAATAGAGAACTTTCTAGGAAAAAATAAAAGTAAAATCAGCAGTCTCCTACTCTAAAGCTTTTCTTTAATAATAAGGATATTGCCTTGTCTTCCTTCCACCAGCCAGTCATTCTCAAATTTGGCTGTAAATTTAAAACACCTGAAGTGCTATTTAAAACAACCCAAGGGAGCAGGCAGCATGTGAACTACCATCTGTCTTATGTGTCATGATAAAAGAATTATAAAACATTATCCTAAATAAACTCTCAGATTTTCTCTTAGCTACCCATATGAGGGATCTTAGAAAAACTAAGATTCATATTTGTCACAAAGACAAGGAAATAAGAAGACCCCAACATGCTTCCCTTTGTTGTGTCAATTTTCTCATGTATTTGAAAACATGATGTTAAGGGATGGCTTCATGGAAGGATGGGCATGCAGAGAGGTGGTCCAGGGCAGTCTCTGCCCATCTCTCAGCACATTCCAACAGCACCATGACTCCATTTATCTTAAGTTTTCCCCTGCAGTTCAGATGTGTGAGGCAGTATGCAGTAGCTCAAGGAAGAATTTCAACTGGATTGGAACGTTTGAGATGAGACTCGGGCTGTCACTAGAATGTACAAAGTGTTAAAGGCCAGGTTAATGATTAAAGTTGGCAAAAGATTCAGCAAGTGAAAAATTCCAGCTAATTATCTTAGCTGAATTGCTCTTTCTCATTTAGTCTTCATATCTTAATGAAGTTGGTAAAATTTTAAATGAAATATTATTTCCATAAAATGATGGGAGAATTAGACATGTTTCATACCTGAAGGTGGCAATACTCCTACCCATTTACATCTCATCAGGGACTATCTTTGGTAAAAAATCGCTTCCTGCAGAATGGGAATGCCTGATTCTGTTTACAAAGAAATTACTCTGGAAGGAATTAAATCTCTGAAGCATAAGATATCCAAAAATTAGAAAAAGTAGACTCACCACAGCGCAAATCATAGTTAATTATTCAATGTAGTTCGAGGCCCAATATAGGAAAATGAATGTCACCTGTTACAGACTTGCATTGTAATTCCCCAAACTGCCAACATTGCCTCTCTGAATTTAAAGAGTAACACAAGACTAACAAACTTACAAAGTATAATATTTTGTCTCCATTCACATCTCCAAGCACCTCTCTACCAGTGGCATAGAAAATACCAGACCTAAACATGGCTTCTGTTGGGATGTTGAAAGCAACCTGTTCCCATGCTACTGTGACTATCTAGAAATTAACTCTAAAGTCATTATGTCCTGTATTCTAACAAGCATTCTCCATCACATCTCTGCCTAAGGTTCACCAAGACTATTTCTAAGATAACTGTAACCTTGTAAACCCTAACATCTCCTAGTTTGAACAAATGCTGGATTCTAACTTAAATGAAAGACTTGGAAGTTTCTAGAGTCTCTTTTTTTTTTTTTTTTGAGAGGTTTTTGCTATAGGGCACGTGCACTCATCAGACAGAGAGAGACAGAGAGACAGAAAGCGAGAAATCACCCCCCCCCCCCAAAAGGGATGGCCACACCACAACAC
>NW_006159784.1:450145-481739 GCF_000334495.1 Tupaia belangeri chinensis
ATCCCTTCTCCTTCATTCTCCTCTCGGGATCTTGGGCACACACAGACACCCGGTGTGAGTTTAAGCCACCGGGTCCAGGACACGAACCGTGGTCGACTATGTGGGAATCCAGCAACATAGCCATTACGCTAACTGCTGGTCCCTAGAGTCTCATTGTTGAAGAATCCTGCAACACCACAACCACTGTACCCAGGGTCCTTCAGAAACTTCTAGCTTTAGCCCTAACACACCATATAGTCCTCTGACTCTGCTTTACTTCCCTCCTCCTCCCAAGAGCAAAACCCCAGCTCATGCCCTTCTTGTATTAGCCTTCTTGTGCAATTATTATGTAAGATAACAAAGATTCCCTGGGGTTCAGAACTGTGTCTGGTCATTTCGGCAGCATGTTTGCCAAGTTTCGTTTACATGAAGTAAATGTAGACCTGCAGAAAGATTTATTCAATCATACTTCTCTGGCATGGGGTGCTTTAACAAGTGTGAACTGAAAGAGGAGAAAAAGATTGGAGCAACATTTTCTATGAAGCAGAGAACTATCTCTTGGAAAACATTTTGAAATGAGACGAATCTGGTCACAGAGGACAATTACAGGTCAAATGTTTCAGACACCACTGAATTCTACCTGCTCTCTTGGCAGCTGATTCAAAATCATTTTTAATGCTTTTGCTCTTCCCTGCATCCTGATGGTAAATATTTCTTCTAATTGGTGGATAAGACCTGATAAAATATTATGCACCCAGATGATTAAAAGTGCTATTAATACATGCAGGGTTAGTTGGTGGCATAGAGTTTAAGGTGCTGGATTCTACATGACCTTGAACTGCAAGATTCAAGTCCCAGACCCAGTGCCTTGAAAATCAAATCTCAATGGGCATGTGTGCATGCATACTCAATATCTTGAGAGGAGATTAGAGGAAAAGGGATTGCAGTATGGCTATCTGCCCTAGGGAGCAATTGATTACTCACTTTTTTTTTCTCTGTTTATAGCTTTCCATCTCTTTCTATCAAGCACACATGCTCTATAGCACTCCTCCCTTTCTCTCTCTTTCTCTCTCTCTCTCTCTCTCTCTCTATATATATATATATAGATAGATAGATAGATAGATAGATAGATAGATAGAATATATATATATGTACATATATATATATCTTGCTATAAATGTTCTACAATGGTGTAGCCATTGAAATAACAATAGGAAGAATATATTACAATACAGAAAGTGTTTTATGATAGAAAATCAAATTAAAGTGTAGAACAGCAGGTAATAAGTGATCTCTAAATATCAATTTGGTAAACCAGAGACATAAAATATTAAAGAGTTAGAAGACAATTATGTCTGATATCTTTTTCTAGCTTCATAACATTGCTTGATAGTTAGTGTCCTTTTTCTTAACTAAGGGGTTCTGAGCAGCTTCTGAATTTTTTGGTAATGTGCCAGAAGGCATGTGTGTTTGCCAGAGAGAGACAGGGAGAGGAGAGGGAGAAAGCATCCCCCAGTGGGACATGGTCACATTGCAATCTCTTCTCCACCATTCTCCAAACTGACAGGATTTGGGGGCATGCACACACGTGTGCCCAGTGTGTTTTTCAAGTTTCTGGAGCCAGGATTCGAAACGTCATCTGCAATGTGGGATCTAGCTTCTTTAACCATTAGGCCACAGGGCTGATTCTCTGAAATATTTCTACATCATTGCTCTCCTTTGGTACTCTGTGCCAGTCAGCTCTCCTCATTCCCAGGCTAGATCTGCTTCTAGGTGGGTGGTTTTTTGAAACTTGAAATTTCAAAGACATATAAATTCAGCAACTGACCTACAAATTCTCCTGATGAAATTCTCAAACAATACTTTTTACATCTCAGTAGACGTATTTGAATATACTTTGTTTATAAATTTGACTTTGAATCCATGTACACAGTTTGCATAATTTCTAATTATAATTTAAATTTAAAAAGCAATCTCTATAAGAATTAAAGGGAGCAAATAAACCTAAGTACACATCTAATTGGTGGCATTACTAAAGAGAGAATTATTCCATATGATAATGCAACACAGTATTTTCACTGTGTACATAAAATGAGATACACCCCAAGGGCAAAATGAACTTCAAAAACAGCAAATCACAAACTGTGTTGGAGTAATGATTGTTGTAGGTAGTAGATTTTGTAGTATTTACATGTAATATGAGCTAAGAAAATAAGTAATCACATTTGGTTTGTTAAAACTAGGCTGTTTGACATGGGAGTGAGAAAATGATGGGCTTGGTCATGGTAAATTAAAGTTCTATAACCTGAATTTGAATCACGGTAATCAGGATAAACTCATAATTTATTTTACTTTGAGAAACAAAGAGACAAATGAAAAAAACCTAGAGGGGAAAAAAATAAAAATGCCACCCAATAGCAATAAGCATTATTAATTCCTAGATACTGGTCTCTAGAAAAAATTCTATTTTCCACAAAAAGCATCCTGGGCTTCTTAGAAAAAGAGTGAATTTCAGATCTGTAGCAGGGAATATATGAGATGAGCCTGAAGTACCTTACATACCTAAAAAGTTCTCCAAAGTATTGAAGAGCCTGCTTTCTTTACTTTCTTTACTCAAAGCTGGGAAAATCTGCCTTTCAGTTAGGTTAGCAAGGAATGTTTCTCAATCCATTAGTTTGTAATGGTATATTTAAAGATACAGTTGTTACTTTTGGAGACTAGTTAAGGTATCAATTCATAACTTGGAAAGCTGGTAAATAAAGAGAAATATTAAATATTTAACAAAGTAGTTGATAAGAAAAGATGTCTCTTTATGGAAGTACTTTAGTTTAAATGAAGTAGGAGTGGTAGAATTAATATGTAGTCATTTTGCACATTCTAAATAATGATTAGTAACTATCACACAATGAGAGACAAAATAACATAATGTACCTCTCAATAAAGATACAAAACTGCAGCCAAAGAAGTAACCTACCTAAAAAGACATCTAAATCTAATTCAGCCTTTAGATCTAACCAACAATTGACAGAAAATATTGGGACCAGAATATCCTGTTAAAGACACTTTAACGATAATAGTAAGAAAAATCTTCTCTAGGCAAAACTAAAACACAATATTTGGTGTGATTAATAAAATGACAACAAGATAATTTCAAAGTAACAAAAAAGAGATGAAGCAGATCATGAAAGATTTTTATCTATCAACCAAATATAACATGACCTAACCTAAATCCTGATTCAAACAAACGACTTAATATAATTCTGAACAAAAATAAGATATCTGAAAATATTACATAGTTCTCGTTAATTCTTTTTTAGGTAGGATAAAAATATGGGAATATTTTTTGAAGAGTTTCTCTTGGTGATGCATAATTAATTATTTACACATGAAATATTTTTTGAAATGTGCTTCAAAATAATTTGGAGGGCAGAGGAAGTAAATGGGAGTATGCATAGACAATACCGGCATGAGTTTTAACTATTGAAGACAGATGTTGGAGGTTCATTATACTAATATTATATTCTAATTATTTTTGTTATGCTTTGTGTTTATTTCATTAATGAATCCAACAAAGCTTGATGTTCATTAATTAAGCAAATTACTTTAAAAATTAACACAAACATGCTAGTAATCATATTGTATGGAACTTTATAATATATACTTACATCTTATTTTCTTATCACCTATGTTTTAAAAAGCACCACATCATACCTGACACACAATGTCTATAAATGTCTCTTTAAATGAGAACTTTCTGAGATAAAACTTTTTCTCATTTTTTAAGTTTGTTACTTTTTTTCCCAAATGTACATACCTATGGTAAAGTTTAATTCATAAATTAGGCACAGTAAGAGATTTACAATAGCTTATAAGATAGACCAATTATAACAATATACTGTAATAAAAGTTATGCAAATGTCTTCTCTCTCTCAAAATAGTGGATCGCAGATGAGGCAGGTAAGCTTATTTCTTTCTCTTCTCTATGAGTGAGAGAGACAGAGACAAAAGAGAGACAGAAGATCTACCAACCTTGGATTATGGGCACATGTTATATGGTATGTTCAGGAAGATCTCTGGATGTCAAGTAAAAATCTTCTCATTTGGGTCAGCCTTACAGAGTTACCACTGTCTGGCCCCTACTAATCACATTTTCAAAAGTGAAATTACTATATGGAAGATAGATTCTAAGGTTTAGTAATTCTAACTATACAATGCTATCCCTTTATATTAATATTCACATTAAATTTTGGAGCAACTCTGCAACTAATTCATATTATACCACTAGCCTCCAAAAATAATCAATTATTCCATATGGCCCAGAGTATGCAGTTCAAACATCCTTCAGATCTAATGGAGACTGCTCATTTCCTTAGATGCAATGAGATTTTACATTGTTCTAGAATTCTGGCCCATCAATTTCTTCCTAAAGAGCCTACCCATAATTTTCCAATTTAGTGAATTTCTACTCATTTTTAGAGATCTAGCAAAAATGATCTCTTCTTAGTGAGGACTCTCCTAGTCTCAAGACAGACTAGCCAATGCTTCCATAGTTCTTTGAATATATCTTCACCGAGTAACAATGACAGCTATTTACAGTCTATTTATGAAGTATCAATCACTATTCCAAGTGCTTTGTTTATAGTAAACCTAATTTACTCATGCCAGCCATCCTGAGTTAAGTACCACTACCATCATCCTTACTGGGAGACAAAGAAACTGAGGCTCTTACTTAGTGGATTGGATCAACTTAACTTGCTTTGTGTTTTAAATACTAACTAGCAATTATTCAGTAATTATTTGTTGAATTGGATTGTTTTGGAAATTTTAATTACTAAATCAAATATTTTAGATTAAAAGTGAAGCTATTTTTAACAGCAGTTTTCAGATAATTCAATACATAACATTCAGATTAAATTAACTCCTGTCATTTAGATTCATCTACTTGAATAGATTTATGTTCTGCTTTACTTTCATCAGAAGAAAGCACAAGTAATTGTTCATGGAGCTCCTTAAACTATTTGGCTACTCTTACTTTTTACACATGGCAAAAAAAATGCTGCTTTTTGCTTGAATTAAGTCAAGAAAGAGTTTGACTTGTTTTAGTGTTACTCAAAATCTCAATTGAAAATCATTTCATAAAAATTCCTTGAATTGTAAAGAATTGGGAGTGCATCTAGGTTGACCTCAAAATACAATTTAAACAAATAATGTGTTTTCTAGCTCACCCATTTTATTTTTAGAATGTACTTGTCTTTTAAAATGAACTACACTGCTGCTGGCAATGGTATTATTTTAGAGAATATTTTAATATGCATAAAACGCTGAGTGTGTCCGTAAGTATATTTCACGGGAGATTTTCTGTTTGTGATAAGGTACCTACAATTATATCTATCTTTCTTTTTATCACAAATATATGATGCATATTTTTCCTACAGTGCATTTTAATATGCAGTGCATTTTTCTGTGTTGTTCTAAATGTCAGTATGTCATCAGCCTGGGTTAGCCGAATGTTTTTACTGTAAGGAGAGAAATTAAAGACAGAGAATTGGACTCCTACTGTATCCTATATGTCATCTCAGCCTCACCCTCTGGATGCATCTATTTAAAACATACCATTCTCCTCATTCTAACCTTGGTTCACCATTTCAGCTTCAAGTTTTCAACTGTTCTTGTTCTACCTTCCAATGTAACCTTTGTATTATTTAATTTTATATAGCAGAACATCAAACCTAACCAAGTAAGAAAAACATAAGAACCTAATTTGTGTATGGAGCAACTCTGCAACTAATTCATATTATACCACTAGCCTCCAAAAATAATCAATTATTCCATATGGCCCAGAGTATGCAGTTCAAACATCCTTCAGATCTAATGGAGACTGCTCATCATTTCCTTAGATGCAATGAGATTTTACATTGTTCTAGAATTCTGGCCCATCAATTTCTTTCTAAAGAGCCTACCCATAATTTTCCAATTTAGTGAATTTCTACTCATTTTTAGAGATCTAGCTAAAAGGCAAGCAAATACTGGCTCACAATTTTTTCCATCCCTGTCACTCAATCCTTGCTTTCTTCTTTAATCATGTCTTTCTCAAATATTCTCTCACTTTTCGATAACAACATGGCAATTAGAAACCATGGACTACTATCCCCAGAGCTTAGATCTCTAGGAGAAAAATGATATATCTCACTATACATACTTGAAATAGGTACACTATCTGAAACAATTACTGCGATCAGGGAGACTGAGTTTGCTGCTTGTCCAGCCCTAAGTCTCATGTCCAACCTTAAAGTTTACAGAAAGATGTCAGCCCTACGTGAACCTGAAGAACAGAACACACTTGACAGTGGAATTAGGACTATCTCCTCACTTCCCTCCCCAAACACCAGAAGAGCTGTTACCAAAAGGTACTGGATTCTGGGAAAGAAGTGGTAACTTACCACCTATACAAAGTATAGCAGTCATTGAAGCAATTATAAGGTAGTACAAAATGCAACCAATACAGATCCAGATAAATTAGAGGTCATGTCTAAATAAAAAACTTACTGTGTAGGCTTAACCAGACAATTACTTTTTTGAATTCATTTTCCCTCTCTATAAAATGTGAAAAAACAATAATACCTATTTTGTGAAGATTAAATGAACAAGGATCTACCACATTGCCACATTTCTTGCCAAATAGCAGGCACTCAATAAAAGTTAGTTTTCCTTTTCTGTCCAACATCTTAGTGAGGCTGTGGTGGCCGCTGCTGCTATCCCAGCTTCACGATGCCACCCAAGGACAAGAAGAAGAAAGACACTGGAAAGTCGGCCAAGAAGGACAAAGACCCAGTGAACAAATCTAAAGGCAAGGCCAAAAAAATAGAAGTGGTCCAAAGGCAAAGTTTGGGACAAGCTCAATAACCTGGTCTTGTTTGACAAAGCTACACAACAAACTGCAAGGAAGTTCCCAGCTCTAAGCTCATAACCCTCTCTTCAAGAGGCTGAAAATTCGTGGTTCCCTGCCCATGGCAGCACTTCGGGAGCTATCATTTAAGGTAGTACAGAAGATCCTGGAGGACACATGTTAAGTGAAATAAGCCAAACACAGAAAGATAAAAATATCATGTTTTCACTCATATGTGGAAAAAAAGAGTTGCCCTAAGAGAAAGAGAGAACAGAGTAGTGGTTAGTAAATGCCAAGAAGGATGCTGGGGAGAAGGGACTAGAAATACGGTAGTTAAGGAAAACAAAATTATAGTTAGCTAAGAAGATTAAGTTCTGTATGCGGTAGAATACCTATAGTTAACAACAATTTATTATATATTTAAAAATAACTAAAAGTGAAGATTTTAAATGTTTTTAGTATAAAGTAAAGATGTTTATTTTGATAGATATACTAATTCTTCTGATTTGATCATTACATATTGTATTCATGTACTGAGAAGTCACACTGCATCCTATAAATATTTACAATTATTATGTGTTAATGTGTCAATTAAAATGAAAAAAATACAAAGAAATATAAAAACCATATGATCTGGGCCAGTAGATGGTGTGGTGGTTAAAGACACTGGACTCCCACATGGACAACCTCAGTTTGAGTCCTAAACCTGGTGACTTGCTTTCTCACTTTTCTTATCTCTCTCTGTGTCTCTATCTCTGTCTCTCTCTCATTAAAATTAAAATAATAATAGTAGTTAAAATAAAAATGTGACCTTACAATTTATGTAGAAAAAGTACTTGATAAAATGAAACATCCCTTCATGATGGAGACTCTCAGCAAAATGGGCATGCAAAGGACATTTCTCAACACAATAAAAGTATTTTATTAAAAAAAAAAACATAGCTAATATTACACTAAATTATGGATACTGAAACAAGACAAGGCTTTCTACTTTCTCCATCCCTTTTCAATATAGTACTGAAAATTGTAGCTAACATAATCAGACAAGAGAATAAAATAAAAGGCATTCAAATAGAAAAAGAAGAAATGAAATTATCTCTGTTTGTAGATGACGTGATTATATACAAAGAAAACACAAAAGAATCCTCCTGGAGGGACCAGCAAATGGCATAATGGTTATGTTGCTGGACTCTCATGTAGTTGATCATGGCAAATATGCTGAGCAGACAACTCTATAAAGAAAATAGACAAACAGCCAAAAAGCACATGAGAAAAAGCTCAACATCCCTTGTAATAAGTGAAATGCAAATCAAAAGTATAGTGAGATACCATCTAATCCCAGTCAAAATGGTTAAGATTAAAAAATTAAAATACAATGCTGATGAAGCTGTGGTGAAGAAGGAACTCTCCTACACTGTTCATGGGAATGTAAATTACACCAGCCACTGTGGAGAACAATACAGAGATTCCTTAAATACCTACAAATAGAACTACCATGTGATCCAGCAATTCCATTCCTGGGGATCTACCCAAAGGATAGGAATACACTCAGTCAGAAAAGTACTTGCACATTCGTATTTATTGCAGGCATTATTCATAATCTCTAAGATATAAAACCAACCCAAATGCCCACAAACAGATGAATGGATTAAAAAATGTGACAAATACCCACTATAGAAAGCTATTCAGCCAAAAAAAAGAATACTATTCAGCCATAAAGAGACAAGATCCTGGCATTTGGTAGAAAGTGGATGAACATGGAAGATTTACTGCTAAGCAAAACAAACCAGACAATGAAAGAGAGACATTGTATGTCACCACTTAATATATACTGAATGTCCACACATTGTATGATAGAAACTGAAATATTGGAAGATATAAAAGCATGGAGAACAATTACAGATACTGGAGACAAGGTGGGAGGAGGGTGGAAAATGTGGGAGAGTGAGATAAAGAGAATCAAGGGGGAAAAGAGGCAAAACATTTAAGGGGCACATGAATGAAAATTATTTGTCGATAATAACATGTATAATACCTTTAACTGGACTAATATACACTGTGTTAATGCTGGAAAATTCATTTTATAAACTATAATGATATATAGTGGTTGAATGTATTAAAAAATAAATAAAATAATAAAAAATAAACATATATATAGTTAGATTCAAAACACATAGAAAATCACCCCCAGGTACTGCTATCTCTTCATCTAAGACTTCTTGAAATTCTCTTGGTATTAGAATCTGTTACACAAATTAGCACTTAATTGTATATGTAATACAGCTTTTGTTGACTGGATGTGCAAATGCTTTTCTTATTGGCTAATGTTCATGCTCTTTAGGAGCTGAGCTCATCTCTTTGTGCCCTTCTATAGCAGCTAGCCCAGACCTAGCTACCCACTCACTGAGCATAGGGTCAGTGAGGAGGCACTCTGCACACCTGGAGTGGCAGTGGGGTCAAAGTGCATTTTCAGGTATTGGATTACATATATGGAAGCAATAACAAGCAGAAGAGGAAGTAAACACTGGAATGATTAACTGAGGCAAATCATAAAATGAAAGAGCCTCTACGAATTTATTGACAGGGAGTGGGAGGAAAGTTTGGGACATTCAAGGTTTAGTGTCATCCTAGTAAAACTATAAGGTTGTTTTTTTTTTTTTTTTGGTCACATGTACACTTCCAGAGAGAGAGAGTGAAAGAGAATGGCCCAATGGGGTGTGGTCCCACTACAATCTTTTTTCCTCCATTTCTCTTATCTTCTCAGGATTTTAGGCACACATTCGCATGCAACCAATACGTTTTTCAAGGCACCTAGACCAAGACTTGAACCATAGTTGGCCATGTGTGATTCAGCATCCCATACACAGAGCTTAACCACTGTGCTTATTATAAGACCAACCCTTGAATATCCTTTCTAACACCTTTGGTTTTGGTCATATATAGTAGTGATACTTGTATCTATAAAAGTATTAGAATGTAATATGGGTACATAAGTTAATGATTGATTAGTAGGTAAAATAGCCGCTAAGAGGTTGGATATTGCAGACAGACCTAGATTTGAGCCCAACATCCACCATTCAGAAGCTGTGTGAACTTAGGCAAATTACACAAGCTTTTTTTTCTTAAGTTTGTTTAGTTTTTGTTTTTTTTTTTCCCATGAATGGATGACACAGAGAAAGAAAGAGAGAGAGGGAGAGAGAGAGAGAGAATCATCCCCAACAAGGCCCTTAAGTTGCAATCCGCCCCTAGTTTCAGTCAGTCTAAGATCATGGGCTCACGTATACCCAGGGGGCATAGAGAGATCCCTGGATGTGTACCTGGAATCATCCCACGTAGGTCAGCCTAGCAGATCATTCTGTTACCTCTGTGCCACTGTCCACCTCCTCACCTTTGCAAACCTTATAGAATCCATAGTGATGTACTTGGTGTTGGTAAAAGAGTTAAATAAGATGATACAGGTGGGACCAGCAGTTAGCGTAATGGCTATGTCGCTGGACTCCCATGTAGTCCAATACGTTTTTCAAGGCACCTAGACCAAGACTTGAACCATAGTTGGCCATGTGTGATTCAGCATCCCATACACAGAGCTTAACCACTGTGCTTATTATAAGACCAACCCTTGAATATCCTTTCTAACACCTTTGGTTTTGGTCATATATAGTAGTGATACTTGTATCTATAAAAGTATTAGAATGTAATATGGGTACATAAGTTAATGATTGATTAGTAGGTAAAATAGCCGCTAAGAGGTTGGATATTGCAGACAGACCTAGATTTGAGCCCAACATCCACCATTCAGAAGCTGTGTGAACTTAGGCAAATTACACAAGCTTTTTTTTCTTAAGTTTGTTTAGTTTTTGTTTTTTTTTTTCCCATGAATGGATGACACAGAGAAAGAAAGAGAGAGAGGGAGAGAGAGAGAGAGAATCATCCCCAACAAGGCCCTTAAGTTGCAATCCGCCCCTAGTTTCAGTCAGTCTAAGATCATGGGCTCACGTATACCCAGGGGGCATAGAGAGATCCCTGGATGTGTACCTGGAATCATCCCACGTAGGTCAGCCTAGCAGATCATTCTGTTACCTCTGTGCCACTGTCCACCTCCTCACCTTTGCAAACCTTATAGAATCCATAGTGATGTACTTGGTGTTGGTAAAAGAGTTAAATAAGATGATACAGGTGGGACCAGCAGTTAGCGTAATGGCTATGTCGCTGGACTCCCATGTAGTCGACCGCAGTTCATGTCCCAGACCCAGTGGCTTAAAACTCATGCTGGGCGCGTGTGCATGAGTGCCCAAGATCCAAAGAGGAGAATAAAGGAGAATGGATTGTGGCGTGGCCATACCCTGGGGGGGGTGATTTCTTGCTTTCTGTCTCTCTGTCTCTGTCTGTCTGGTGAGCGCATGCGCCCTATAGCAAAAACCTCTTAAAAAAAAAAAAAGATGATACAGGTAAGGGGCTCCTTGGCATAGTTAAAGGCACAAAGTTGTAGACATAATAAACATTAGACAAAGTTTCTATATTACTTAGGGAATGTAGAAGGAATGAGGTTTGGCTTGGAACAATTCAGAACCTAAGCATTTTGACTGTCTCCCAATCCTGGAAAAGTGAACTCTACACCTAACAAGAATTTGCCTAGTATCCAGATGTGCTAGTCCAATGCTGATTATAGTTTAATTTCAATCCTATTTCCATTTGTTACATTCTCAGCAGATACAAAAAAAGAAAAAATTCAGACAACAGTTGGGACCCGATTCAACTCTTTCCTTAGAACCCCACAGGGCTTCTTATCTGTCTCTACATTTTGGTCAAACATTGTGCAGAACCTTAATAATGAGTGAAAAATTGAAAAATAAGATTCAGTCACTGATGCTTTTTTGTGGAGATATCAGCTATGTCGCTGGACTCCCATGTAGTCGACCGCAGTTCATGTCCCAGACCCAGTGGCTTAAAACTCATGCTGGGCGCGTGTGCATGAGTGCCCAAGATCCAAAGAGGAGAATAAAGGAGAATGGATTGTGGCGTGGCCATACCCTGGGGGGGGTGATTTCTTGCTTTCTGTCTCTCTGTCTCTGTCTGTCTGGTGAGCGCATGCGCCCTATAGCAAAAACCTCTTAAAAAAAAAAAAAGATGATACAGGTAAGGGGCTCCTTGGCATAGTTAAAGGCACAAAGTTGTAGACATAATAAACATTAGACAAAGTTTCTATATTACTTAGGGAATGTAGAAGGAATGAGGTTTGGCTTGGAACAATTCAGAACCTAAGCATTTTGACTGTCTCCCAATCCTGGAAAAGTGAACTCTACACCTAACAAGAATTTGCCTAGTATCCAGATGTGCTAGTCCAATGCTGATTATAGTTTAATTTCAATCCTATTTCCATTTGTTACATTCTCAGCAGATACAAAAAAAGAAAAAATTCAGACAACAGTTGGGACCCGATTCAACTCTTTCCTTAGAACCCCACAGGGCTTCTTATCTGTCTCTACATTTTGGTCAAACATTGTGCAGAACCTTAATAATGAGTGAAAAATTGAAAAATAAGATTCAGTCACTGATGCTTTTTTGTGGAGATATCAGATTCTTCTTTTACCAATTCCACTAGATTTGGGGAACATCATGTTGTTACTGGCAAAGACAAAACTTTTAAAATATACATACATGGATAAAGAAAAAGGAATGAAAAAATTATGCATTAGGTACCAAGGTACTGAATAAATATTTGTTTAGCCATGATGAGAGTCCAATATAGGAAGAGATAAAAGAGGTTTTTGCAGTAAGAGTGAAGAGTAGGGACACAGCTCTGAAATTTTGACTTGCCAATTAAGCCTAGAACATTCTTCTGAAATCTGATTACACTCTTTTTTTTTTTTTTTCAGAGGTTTTTGCTATAGGGCGTGTACGCTCACCAGAAAGAGAGAGAGACAGATGCTCACCAGAAAGAGAGACAGACAGAGAGATAGAAAGAGAGAAATCACCCCCCAGTGGGGGGAGGGATGGCCTTGCCGCAATCCCTTCTCCTCCATTTTCCTCTTGGGATCTTGGGCACGCACGCAACATGTGCCCAGCGTGAGATTAAGCCACCGGTCCCAGACTCCAACCGCAATCAACTACGTGGGAGTCCAGCGACATAGCCATTACGCTAACTGCTGGTCCCCTGAATACACTCTTTAACAAAGACATAAAACATGATAGTTATTGTAGAACATTTTTTCTCTGTCAGTTGAAAAGGCTGTGTCCAGGTAATTCTTGGGCTAAAGAGTAGCATGTGTGAAAGGCCACATATTAGATTTTATACATGAACAACTGTTTGTTTATTTTTTTATCGTAACATGGCTGTCTGTTTTTGTAAACCTATTTATTTTTTATTAAAAAATAGTTTGTTAGTCATATAAATAACCACCTTTGAGATGACATTTTGTATTTATTACCGTCTTCGTTAACTAGTCCAAAACCTTTTTGTTTAACGATATTACTATTTATATAAAAACCCACCTCTTTAAAAATAATTAACCTACTTGATTTAACCTTTATAACTATTTATATAAAAGCCCCTGGTAACTACCCCATATAGAAAGACTACTCAAACTTTGTTTGGGACTATAGTTTTGACTTTTGGCCCCTGAGCCTGGGGCTGTAGTCGTTAGCCAACTAATAAAGACTCCCTTTAAACTTAATCTGACTTTGGTGGTCATTCATTTGGTGACACTTTACAACATTTGGAGTCCCCATCAAGATCTGGGAACCATAGAGTGGACGATATTGCCCCAACACGGACACTACTTATGCCCTCTTCCGTGTCCTAAGAGGGGTAAGGAGGCCTCATACACGGAGATCAAACATTAGAGTCACTGGTGGCACCTAAATCTGGTAAGATTCTAGTTATCTTGGTTTAAGAGCTCTCCTGGTGGGACTTTAGGAGGGCCAGACACAGCAGAACCTCCAGGTCCCTGGGCCCGAGTGCGACAGCACTTCAGGTCCCTGGTGACAGTGATTTCTGGGTACACTGTCTTGCTTTTCTTGTCTTTGTCACTGTTGTCTTCATCAAAATGGAACAGGGACAGTTGTCATTCTGTTCGTCTAAATGTACCCCTTTAACTGTTTTCTAAAAAAATTTTAATAAAGGGGCTTACTCTAAAGAGTATTAGTGTCAAAATAACTCCCCCAAAATTGACTCTTATAGTCTTGATGTGTGTGTACATCTACACATATAACATGTCATGTTACATACTCTATGTTATATGTCTGTGTAAAAAAGGCCTTAACAATTTTTATTCAATTAGTTTTATAAAAAGAGCACTCAGAAAAATTGGTTTAAATTCTTTTCAAAATCATATAACTTTAATAAATGATCTCGTTCAAATATAATAAAAAAGATTAATAAATAAAAGTCTTCACAATTTCCAACATGTATTTTGTCTAAGTTTTTATTAATCCAACAACATCATGTTTATCTTAATATAGTCAGTTTAATAAAACAACTGCAGGGTTTTTATAATACTCTATAATAGGGGTTTATTTTAGCCTTTAATTAAATACTAGACTTCACTATTTAACCTCAATTAAACCATTATAATGTCAGTCTATTATGATTAGTTAAATTAATGTTCTGAATAGAAAAAATGATTTAAATAAGGTTATAATTAACAGTTTATAAGTATCATTCTAACAGCAACATCAACTCTCTTTCTACATACTAATTCAGAGACTTTCATTGTTCCCTGAAATAATATACCCAGTCCCATTATGTTTCTATATTTTTCTTGCCTTGAATTTCTTCTTTATTTCAGATCTCTGGTCCTCAAGTCTTTCTGAAAGGCATTTCTCATCTTTACTAAATTCCTATCGGTCTATGTGTCTAGGAATAAAGTCCTATCACTGGCTCACAACCAATAGCATCTGCTTATAAATGTCATTTGCCTTTTATTACACTGAAAAATCTTTGAGGGCAGAGGTCAGCTCTTCTATCCCTTCACACTTCCAAGATTTTTCATATAAATGGCTATTGATACTTGTTTGAATATATAACATGCTGTGCTAAGTTCTGCCTGAGCACTGAGAGGAAAAAATAACAATGCCATTGAGATTCATAGTCTGTACCATATAACAATTATATTTACTATAATATGACATTATAAGAGTTCCAACTTGAACACAAACATATTTTAGGACCTTTTTAAATAACTGATGAATAGCTCTTTTTTTAGTGTTTGGAATTGATTTTCTTATGATTAAGGACAGAGTTCAATATTCATTCATTTACATATGGTAAACAGCTCTTAAAGGGATCAGTTTGTATGAGGGTTTAGTTTTTGACTATGAGAAAAAGATGGGGAATACTAGTCCAAATAGAATAAGAGAGGTACATGGTCATAGTATTAGTAATAAGAGGAATACTGGGAGGGAGGGGTACTAGTAAAGATAGAGGTTCTGGTGTTAATGGGGCAATAAAGATGACTTTAGAAAGATTGCCCCCAAGATCCTTCAAGTGAGCACCCTGCAGAGAGACTGCAAGTAGAAAGGGAAGAAAATGTATTCACATGGTACTTAGGAGGATCATGTGTTGACAAGCATGTTGGAATAGATTCCCATCTGGAAGTCATATGCCTGGTGGGATAAAGAGAAGATACAGTCAATTTTTTTTTTTTTTTTTAAGCTCAGGAGTAACATGACTAAAGCAGTCCTTTGGAAGATCAATCCATTTAGACAGTAGATTAAAGTGGAAAGACACAAGATAGAATTCTTATTTTCATTGGATGAAGCAAAATTATTCACATATTTCAATATTTTGATGTTTGGAAAAATAATGAGCACATCCTAATGTTTGCATTTTCACTTGATTATTTTAAAATTACACACACACACACACACACACATATATATATTCTTTAAAATAATTTTGATTTGTATTAAATAAGTCCATGCATACTGTTAATTACGCTTGCATGTCTTCAACTGTTCTGAACTGCAACAAGAATTATTTTCTTTCTTTTTTTTAAAATTTGTCCTCATGACACATGTGGATAAGCATACATTGTGCAATCTTTCCTATGTTTATTCATCATAATCCATACTGTTCCCATATATCATAAAGTTCTTCTCTCATTTTTTACTATGTCTAAATCATTTGGCCAATTTTACTGACAAGAAATAAATCCTTGCCAACATTCCACAACAGTGTATTTTTCTCCCAGTTTGTAGCTCATTGTTCCCTTGTTAAATCTTCTTTCTAATTAGCACCAATGATTTCTGATAATGTTCAAGCTTGCGCTCTCAAGCTTGATTCTTGATTCACATTAAGAGTGATGTAGAAATCATGGCTTTTATTCAGAGCAGGCAGAAGTCTGTCTCTGTCTCACACATCCAAAGTGCTATTTTCGTCTTGACTTCTCAGGATATTTGATTCAATATTTTACTTTACTTACTTATCTGGTGCTAAATTTACCTAGTGTCAAATAAAAGTATTGAAAGATTTAGTTTTCCATGGAAGGCTTCAGTCCATATGGCATCAACTTATTGAATTGTTATTTTCATTTTATATATTTTATTATATTTTAATCCCCACCAAGACTATTGTTAGTTAAAATAATAATGTTGCAAGCGTATGAGATTTTCAGTTATACTTCCCCACACCCTTTTAAAAACAAAATATGCCAGGAGTATCAAATGCATTCGCCAGGATATAGCACATGCAAAATGAATGCCTGCATTATCATTTTTATTATTAATATCTTGAGAGAGATATCTATGTCATACTAATCACAACTTTTCATCTCTTTCCAGAAAGTGCCACTTTTCTGAGCTCTGTGTTGCTACAAGAACGGAGAGGAAGACCTTTATAACTGATGTTAATAGCTGAACTTCTATGATTAATCACTGTATTAAAATTACTATGTATTTTCTTATTAAAAATTTACTCTTGAGAAATTTGTAATATCTGTCAATCAATTATGGTATCTTGACAATTACATGAGAAGCATAGGACACCTGATTGGAGGATTTCAATACATGGTAAAACTAATCTATCGATATTAATATTATGGAGAGCTTTTTACTACTGAAACCTACATGATGAGCTTCTTTTATCTACTTATGTCATAATCACTCCCTTTCTAAATACATTTGGCTCATAGCAGATATGTAGAGAAAGTAGTGTGTAGCCATTTGGTATTTGGATGCAATGGTCTGTTGTCCCCTTATTCTCCACATTATCTGACATGTAGAATAAATCTAGAATAGTGGTGGTGACTGACCGCTAACTGACTCTAACCAGCATGTTGACTGGCTTCACTAATGGGTCCAGTGGGCACTGAATGGGCTGATTTAATTAACTAATTTCTAGGACAAAAAGTTACACAGTATCTATGCTTTCACTGTTAAGGAGGGGGCAATATATGAACACACAATAAAATAACATATAATAAAAAAGAAGTCTTTTCATCATTTTAATGGAAAGACGAGCATGTATTTACTCAAATATTCAATGAGCGTTAGGGCTAAATGAAAGAATTCTAAAACATGATACCTTTGCTTATGTAGCCTACTGATCTTTTCTGGACTCAACCTTTAAAAAGATAAGATGGGGGCCAGAAGTGGAAGAGCAGTCAAGGTGCTATACTTCCATGTAGTTGATTGCAGTTTGACCCCCAGATCCGGCAGCTTGAAACTCACACCAGGCACATGCATGTGTTCCCAAAATCCCGACAGGAGAATGGGGGAGAAGGAAATGTGGCATGGCCATACCTTCGATCTCTCTGTTTCTCCGGCAAGCACGCACACCCTATATACCTATACAGAGCAAAATTTCTCTTTAAAATTGTAAGATAATTGGAAGACACTCAAAACAACTCTAAACCTGTGCACAAATTGCACAAAGAGTAACATCCTAAGGATTTTACTCTTGGTCCTGAATGCACTGTCACTGATTTCTTTTTTTTAATTTAAAAATGTTCCAAACAAAATTTATAAAAACCTGAATAACAAGTATCTTAAATATTTTCTCAAAATTTAATTGGCATTAACTTCTTGCTATAATTGTAACATCTATGTTTTTAAAGTAATTTCAAAATTATTCATAAATAAGCTAGGAACTCTAAATAATTCAGCATATATCTGTAAAATTTGGGACATTTTTTTCTATGATACTATAGTAAACCAAACAAGATTAATAATAGTTCCCAAATAATATCATAAAGCTCTTCCATATATGAATTTACTCAGTTGTGTACAAAGGTCTTTTCAGCTGTTTTCTTTTTTGTCAAACTAGGATCCAATTTACAATCACATATTAGATTTTGTTGTTATATATTTTTTTCTGCCTCTTTCTCAATTTTACTTTTCTGCAGCATTGGTTTGTTGAGAAAAGTCCAGGAGAATGTTTCTGTGCTGAATTTTTTGTAATGTTAACTGATGGTATTGTTTAACTTCTGTCTCTGTCCTTTGTGTTTTCTGTAAAAAAAGAAGTTAGCCTAGAAGTTTACTCAATTAAAGTTAGTAAATTCTGGTGAAAGCACTTAATAGGGGGACCAGCAGTTAGCGTAATGGCTATGTTGCTGGACTCCCATGTAGTCGACCGCTGTTCGAGTCCCGGACCTGGGGCTTAAACTCATGCCAGGCGCGTCTGCATGCGTGCCCAGGATCCCGAGAGGAGTATGGAGGAGAAGGGATTGCCGTGTGACCATCCCCCGTGGGGGGTGATTTCTCGCTTTCTATCTCTCTGTCTCTCTCTGTCTGTCTGGCGAGCTCATGCGCCTAATAAGAAAAACTTATCCAAAAAAAAAAAAAAGTACTTAATAGGTTATGCTGAGGAGACTATATCACTTAATGTAACATAGTTTGATTGTAACATAATTATTTATGCACTGGGTCAAGATGGTAAAAGCTTGATCTCGCCATCGACCAAGAAATTTTCAAACCAAAATCTGACTCCATGTAAATAAGGTTTCCTATCAACGCTTCGACCAATACATTATCATTCATTGATGATCATCTCCTCAGTCAGTATTTCCATGTAGAGTTGAAGAAAAGTACTTAGCTAATCACCTCTTTCCCTTACACATGAAAATGTTCTATGCAAACAGGTAAAATGTTCTATGGCAAGCAGTCCCCAAATGTCCAAGATTGCACAAACATTTATTTTATGTGCTAGGTGTTTCCAAGTGTTTACTGGTCTAGAGTACTATCAGCTGGATTGTACTGAAATCCAGGACTGAACTGCAGTTCAGTCTGCACCACGTTTCTTTGTCCTTGACATGGACTAAGGAAAGACATATGAGGCATAGTCTTCTCCTGACAAAGGGTAGAAAATCCAAACATGCTGGTGAAAACTTCCCAGGACTCTGAGAGGCTCAGTTCAGAACTGGTATGATGTCTCTTCATTGACCCATTATATCCTATTGAGTAAGACAAGTCTTCTTACCAAAACCAGTCAGTGGAAGAAGGATGTACATTCCTTAATTGGAAACACTGTAAGATCACATGGCAAAGGCAATTAGTGTATAATTCTTCTACAATAGGGAATAAAATGTTGCAAAGAATCATCCAATCAATAGCAATGGCATTCTAACTATTTATTTACTGTTTACCTTCAGAGCATTAACAAACTTCCTTATGAATATAATTCAGTTCAATTGATGATGAGGCAACAGTTCTTGATGTTTTAAAAAAATATAGTCCATTTCTCTTTTCTACATTCATTCATCAATAGTAACTTATCACATTAAACAATGACTCCTACTACATAAATATCCCTTGTCCAAAAACAACCAGCAATGTAGTAACATTGCACTCCTCTTTGCATCCTTGGTGGCCAGCACAATCCTTGGAACATAGTAGGTGCTATATAAATGCTGGATGGATTATACTTCAGAATAATCCTTGGATTTTGCAAATAATTTCTATTCAAATTAGTTTATGACATGCTTTTCCTTCCTCTGATTACCTTAGTTTCTCAGATGGAAAGAGTAAGTTATGGAAAGGGTAAGAAGTAGGCATGCCCAAGGCTCCACAGAAAATCAAGGATAGAGCAGAGACTAGAACCCATTACTCTAGTCCTTGCTCTGTACATGAGACAGCAGGATCCAGTGCTTTTTTTCTATATTGTACCATTGTTTCCAAACATAAGGCAATTGCCACCCGACATTTTTACTATTAGTGATAAATGGAGCATTGTGTTAAGCACTTGATCTTTTATATCTCTCCAATAGAAAGCGAGAATCAGAGATAGAGACAGGAATCTAGAAATAAGTCAAATTGTTTACCTTTTTTTTTAAAGCCAAGGGAAGAGAGACAAATAAAATAAAGCAGGAGATTAGGGAGGTTAAGGGAACAATGATTGTAGTGAATATTAGAGACAATCACACTGCTCTGTATGAACAGAATTAGGTAAATTGCATTCATGTTAATTTTCAGTAATTTAGAAAGTTCATAGAAGAAGAAAAAGGAATTAACCTAAAAATGTGAAACAAGTGATTGAAAGCAATTTGATTCTTTATTTGGAAAAGAAACTGGCTAGCAAAAATGAGAAAAAGGAAAAGATGCATGGTAGGGAATAAATCTTGTACATCTAACTGATCATTTAAAATTTTAAACATCCCATTATAGATGGACACTCAATTACCTACAATCCATAGACTTCATTAATAAATTATATTTATATGGCTATAGAACCTGACTTATAAATATGTGAATATTTATTAGTTTGCAATAAATTGCAGCTTTTAGGGTAGAGGGGTTTTTTACCACCCCCTTTCTTGTTTCAGCATTCCAAGTCTGTCAATCTGGTAGTTTATTGGGTAGAAAATGATTAATTAGAACTGACTGGTTGTGTTGATAATTTATGCACAATTAATGGAAAGCTTTTTTGCCATCATTGGGAAATTCTATAGACGACTTATACACCCTAGTGGAAGAAATTGGTCAAAGCACTTTTTTTCTAAGAGAAAAATTAAAAATATATATAGCATTTAAACATTATAATGATATCATAACACTTCAGAGTATCCTGGAAATGTGTAAGCAAACTAATATAATAAAATCTGACATAAAAAAGCCACTTAAACCACCCTAATTAGGTGGATAATAAAAATCAAGCAATTATTGAACTGCAAGGCAGTCACAATAGGCAATTAAAGGTTAATTAGATGTGTGAATACAAGTTCCTCCTGCCCTGGGATTTATTCTTCAGATGTTTCAGACAGATTCACAAGGGAGCTTGACATATAACAAAAAAATCCATAAGGGATTCATTTCTTTGAGAAAGAATAAAGAGACCAAGTTTCAGGAACTGAAATGGGGTGGAGAGACAGGATAACATCAGCAACAAAACATTTAGATGTAATTTATTAATGCTTAACCTGGATTTAAATTTTAATGTAGACTTATTTTTTCACTCTAAACAAAGAAATAGGATTTTGGAAGTTATGGATAGATCCAATGGGGACAGCATGTCAGGCTGTTTGGTGAAGTATAATAAGAAGTATATAATACCCTGGAAGGGTAAGAGAGGCAAAGTTGGGACAGCAGGTTCAAATCCCTCCTCTGTAACTCTGAAGCTCTGTCTTGGCAATTCACGGAACCTCTTTGTCTCCTCAGTTTCTCTTTCTAAAAAATGAAATCCAACTCATAGTGTTTTTTTTTTTTTTATGTCTCTTCCATTAATTTAATGTCCATAACCAAATAATCATCTCTATCCACAATAATTTCATTCTCACATAGATATGCTGATATGTATGTGGAATAGATTAGATACTTAAAAATGGATTATCAAAGCCTCTAAACATTTGTTCCACCGTAAGTTTATTTAGTATTTTTTCTGGAGGTTAACCATGCACTAGAAATTATGCTGGGGCCAAAGATTCTTGGGAAAAACACCATGATCTTTGGCTTTCTGTTTCATTAATAATAATAATATTACTGAATAGATATATCAGTGTGAATATCAAATAGCAATAACCACATATATCTGATGTTTTCTCAGAATTTCAGTAGAATTCTTTTAAGAGAGTCTTCTATAAAATTCATAGGTGTGGGGCCAGCAGGTAGCATAGTAGTTAAGGTGCCGGACTCCCACATGGAACTACAATGGCTCAAGTCACAGACCTGGTGGCTTGAAATTCAGGTCAGGCAAGTGTGAGTGCCTAAAATCCTGAGAGGAGAATAGAAGAGAAAAGACTGCAGTGTGGCCAGTCCCCCAAAAGATTTCTCTCTTTCTGTCTCTATGTTTCTCCAGTGAAATGTGCATCCGATAGCAAAAATCTCTTAAAAAAATTGGTAGGTAAGAATACATATCTAACATTTCTAATGTCAGCTAGCCGAGAACAATTTCTAATAAAGTTATTTATTAAGTGGTAACTGTATGCCATTTATTTAATTGGTTCAGGTCTAAGAATAAGCAAATATTGTGTAACAAGTAAAGAACATGTAGTTCAGAGGCTCACTAAATTCCACATAGCTAATAAAGGACTGAACCAGAAATATAACTCAGGATTTCTCTATGAATTGCCAACCACTTAGTTTTCTGTAGGTATGTTCACTAATGTTTTGTTTATCTGCTTTTCCTCCTCATATCAGGAACTAAGCCTCACAGAATCATTCATATCCCCTAAACAGATACAGTCTATGTGGCTTTAGGGTAGGCTCATGGCTATGTGAATTCCAATCATCTGACTGTGTGTATCTAGTTACATAATGAAGAGAAAGAAGCTAAATGGCTATGTGATTAAAATTTTTGCCATAAATAATGAGAAAAAAATCACCAAATATTAAAATCCACAAAGTTCAAATTAGAATTTCTCTCTTACTTATAGTAATGTGGTTTTAGGCTACGGTCATCAAGGAGAGTCAATCAGTCCTGTCAATAGTTTGGGGGTGGGAGGAGATAGCAGGTGGCATGAAGTTAAGGCACTAGACGCCCACATGACTGACCATGGTTCAAGTCCCGGACCTTGAGGCTTGCTTTCTCACTCTCTTTCTCTCTCTCTCCTGAGTACATAGAAAATTTAAAAATAATAATAATAAATAAAATAAAATAAATAATTGTTTTTTTTTTTTAAAAGTCTGGAAGTGGGAAACCCTCCCAGAGGAGATAAGGCTAGAAGTTACTTTTCAAGCAGAGGAGGAGCTGGACAAGAAGGGAGGTGAGACTGTGGGGAGAGGGTTACTGGAAAAAGAAAGAGCAAATGTAAAGGTCGAAGCTCTGAAAGGTTGTGGTTGAAGAACCAAAGTTGGTGATGAATGTACCTTAATGCAGAGTCTGTGTGGTTCCTGAGAAAAGAACAACCAGGACCAGCAGTTGGTGTAATGGCTATGTCGCTGAACTTCCATGTAGTCGACCATGGTTCAACCTGGTGGCTTAAACCCACCTCCGGGCGCGTGTTTGTGAGTGCCCAAGATCCCGAGAGGAGAATGGAGGAGAAGGGATTGCAGCATGGCCATCCCCCTGGGGGGTGATTTCTCGCTTTCTGTCTCTGTCTCTCTGTCTTTCTGGTGAGCGCACTCACCCTATAGCAAAAACATCTCAAAAAAGAAAGAAAGAAAAGAACAAACAAACATGAAGCAAAACAAATAGAGAGGGAAGTCAAAATATAATTCACATTTGACTTTCAAAATTAAGAAAAGTTAAAAAAAAGGAAATGAATGAGTGTATTTATAGTTGCAAGTTTGGACAATAGTGTGAACCAAAGTTGCTAGAGTGTCTGACATCATTACATTGCATACAAGGTATCAGAGGGAGATATTTTGGAAAAATAAGCAAGAAGTTTCATGAGCTCCATTTAACAGATGAAAAATATTTTTACAAGACTTGTTCAGTTGCTAGGAGCCGGTGCTAGGCCCAGGATTTGATCCTAAGATTTCCGGTCACTAAAGTCCACTCTCACATCATCATATCATGCTGCCATGAATCGTGTCAACACATAGGATGAGCTTAATCAATATCCTGAGTAATTTTTTAAAAAATTTATTCATTTAGCTTGTGAGATTAAAGAGGAGGAAATGACAGAAAAGTGTAAAGTTCTCTGTTGAAAAACATAGGTATTGTTTACATCATAATGGGGACTTTATGTAAAATGTAAAATTAATAAAAAATATTTAAAAGTTTATTTATTTATTAGTTCCATAAAAAAGACAGAGAGGGAGAGGGAGAGAGAGAAAGAGAGAAAGTTTTCTGCAATAGGGTCTACAAGCTATAATCCGCCCTCAGCCTCAGCCAGCCCAGATCACGGGCACATGAGCACACACCTGAAATATGCTCACAAGCACCACAGCATGATCCAGAACCTTCCCTGTACTCCACTTGCATTACCACTATGCCACCATCTGGCCATAGGAACGGTTTATTAATTTATAAAGAGTTATTAACAAAGAATTGAGAATAATTTTAATATCCAACAACAGGAAAATAAAGTGAAATAAATTAGGATGTGATAATAGATTAAATATTATACAACTCTTAGGAAAGTTGTGTCTAAAACGTATTTAGTATCATGAAAAAGTGTTTCCACCCACTGCAATGCAAGACCAATAAAATCAGAATCTAAAACTACTCTAATACAATTTTAATTATTGTGTCTGTATATGTGTATACAAAAAAGACTGAATTGAAATTTATAGAAATGTGAATGGAAGTTTTATCTAAACTGTAGGGTCATAGGTTGTTCATCTTTACACATGTCTTTATTTATTATTTATGGAATGGGAAAAATAACATTACAAAAGAACAAATAAGAGGAGAAGCGACAGTGGACAATGTTTTCAACCAATTTTATTCCCTGCGTGCACAGGAAATCAGGTTGTCATCATTCTGTGCTTTTTATAGCAAAGTGAAAAATTTTAAATCCCGGATAAGTAGATAATTAAAACTTGTGCATGTCCATCAAAGCAGGGGCTCTCCGTTTCTCATTTCTACATGGTGCCTGAACCTTGCCATGCCTAGGGAGTTTTCTTTCAAAACATTTAACGGAGAACATCCCTCCCTGTTAAGTACAGTGTAGGCAGCGAGTACTGGTTCAGCCTTCATAATTATACCTGAGGCAACACAAGTAGTGCAATTGTGTGGATGGGAAATTGTACCTGATTATGATCACTCAGTGTCCAATGTTAGAAAATAGCTGTCCTGCTGGAAAATAGCCTGCGTGTGTGGGAGGTGGGTGGTGGCGTATGTGACCTGGAGTGAGGGGCAGGGAGCTGTACATGAGGCAATAGAGGTGATCCAGGCAGAGCTGCCAGAAAGACAAGGCAGGAGTACAGTGGGGCAGGTTCTGGACACTCTGTTCCTGCTCTGCCACAAGAAGCACACAGTGAGCTTTTTAGAAGCTTGCTTGTTTGATTAATGCAGGTGAGACAGTTGCCCCCATTAGCCTTACATAAACTGACCCCTAGTGCTTATGTTTTGGGTTCCCTGAACACAGTCTTAATATCTGGCAAAGATGTTCTTTCCTATTCTGGCACTTAAAGTAAGCTACCCAAAATGTATAGTACCTCTTCAGAGGTAACATGATTTCTCAGAAGAGCAGGACTATCTTTTCTCTCCATCCTTGTTCTGAATATTGCACCTTATTTCATGCAGCTTATAATTATGTGTACTACTTCCTTCCTCTCTGCCCATTTGGGTGTCAATCCTGGCTTCTCTATAAAATTCCTCGTAAAATATGGTAACTTTACCAATATCTGATTCCCCACTATAGAAAATTCAATGCAGCAGGATTGAAGTGGGGCTTGGGGTTCTGTGATTTGAATAATATTGCTAAATTATTTTGATGCCTACCCAGGATTTACAACACTTCCCTTGGAATATCACTATATAAGACAAATACAGACCAAAATCAAAATATGGAGCTGTTATATATACTATAGGGACAATGAGATGGCAAAGAACTCTTACCCATCTGACCCTCAGTTTCATCATCTGTAAAATAGAGATAATATTAGCTACTTTGAAGTGCTATTCATTTGAAATGCTTCAGCACAGTCTCTGGAAGAAAGGAGGTGCTAAAATAATATGAACACTCTCTTCTATTTGTTCTAGAACATGGTCAGGTATTTTCAAGAATGCCACCATGCAGCTAAGCTGTACAGTGTGTGGAAGTGTGAGGGCATCAAAGGGATATTAAGATCGGAGGCTCTGGTTGGCAGAATGTTTTCCAGGCTAAAGACATCCTCTTAGTTCTCATGGTCCTGTAGTATCTTAGAGTTTCTCATTCACATTTCTTACAATTCTTTTTGAGGAATGAACTGAATTTTTAGCATATATCACTGTAGGTGTCAATTTCTGAAACATTTTAAGAGGAATCTTTCAAAGAAAGAAAGAAAGAGAAAGAAAGAAGAAAGAAAGAGAGAGAGAAAGAAAGAGAAAGAAAGAGAGAAAGAAAGAAAGAAAGAAAGAAAGAAAGAAAGAAAGAAAGAAGAATGAAAGAAAGAAAGAAAGAAAGAAAGAAAGAAAGAAAGAAAGAAAGAAAGAAAGAAAGAAAGAAAGAAAGAAAGAGAAAGAAAGAAAGAAAGAAAGAAAGAAAGAAAGAAAGAAAGAAAGAAAGAAAGAAAGAAAGAAAGAAAGAAAGAAAGAAAGAAAGAAAGAGAAAGAAAGAAAGAAAGAAAGAAAGAAAGAAAGAAAGAAAGAAAGAAAGAAAGAAAGAAAGAAAGAAAAAGAGAGGTTATTTTCGTGAATGAGCCTCTGCACGAGAGAGAAGTACTTGACAGGAACCTGCCATGTCACAATCTCCTTTCCCCAGTCCTCTGGCTCTTTAGGATCTTGGGGAAACATGCATGTGTCCAGCCTGGTTTCAAGCCAGCCTTAGGATCTGAACCATAGTTATCCACGTGGTTTACAGTCCTGTAGTTTATTTTGCTACTGACTGTACCACCAGGCTGGGCCAAGAGGAGACTTTCTAAAATAATTAGCTATTTAGAGTTTGGAAAAGAATAGTTGGAAATCTCCTATTTAAATTTTCCTCCCTGTCATATAACAGATGTTAAGTTTGGAGAAATTGCCCAGCTTTCTGAGTCTTAGCTTTCTTTATCTATAAAATGAAAAACATAGTAATGGACTAGATACCACACTTGCATCATTTCAAATCTCTTTAATCTCTCCTGTCTTTGTCCCATCTCTTAATGAAGTAGGTCTATTTCACACAGGCACAGCTGATAGCTAGAGATCTACCTCACCTATTGGCAGACTGGACTTCTCCTCCCTTCCTGAGTTTTCCCTACTGACCTCCATGGCCATCATGCATGTGCTATTGAAATTACTGTCAGGGAATAAAGTTAAACCCAATGGGAATAATCTTTGGCCAAAGGAGACCCAGTCATGGATAACGTCACCTTGCTTTCCACACTCTGGAGAAAGTTTTGAGGTGCAAGCTCTACAGTTTCTCAGGGAAACTCTATAGCCCATCAAGCAATCAGCAGTGCTGAGTCTTGGTCACCTGAAAATACATACTCATCTTGGCTCTATCTCCATCTCTGCTTCATTTCCTTGTGCCCTCATTCTTGCTTGCTTAGGTTTTAATCTCACCTGAGGTAAAGAGTCCATAAAACTCTCAAACTCTATATTCTGGGAACTTTACATTAAGACAAATAATTATTTTTATTTTAGGCTTGTTGTAGATAACAAATGAGATAATTAATATAAATAGTATTCAATAAATTATCATGATCATTATATTTATCAAGCTGTAAGTTATTTTCCATCACCACTGTCCCCTTGAATCCCTTACATTCTATGCCGGTCTTTTCTGGATTCACCCTATGATCATTTATAATTCTTTGTGTTTGGATTTAGAGAGCAAATCTGTACTTGGTGGGTTAGTGACAAGTATTGCTGTTTTGAACAAGGTTTTAAATGGCATTTATCATCCAGACTACCTGGCATACTCTGCTAGTCTCTTATTGAATCTTAAGTGTTTGACAATCAAAATGTAATTCACCAAGGATAAGGGCCACCACCTCACTTAGATCCTCTGCAAATTATTTGTATTTTCTTGGTCAATTCAGGTAAATACTTACATTTGGAAATTTCAAGAGTAATAGTCAGGGATTTAGAGGTGACAGTATACTTTATATCTATGGCTGAGAGCCTAATGAGACGGATAATAGACAGAAAACTTGGGGATCATTACAAGGCTTGGGGACCCATAAATGATCATTGAAAATTGTGTTTTTAAAATTTCCCAACCATTATACTAAGAGGACAAGATTTACCTGGAGAGAAAAGGTCATACCAGGTCCAGGTATAATAGTTTGGGGTTACATGCTGTTGCCCAGACTGACCTTATATACAATCCAGATAAAAGAAGTCACCCCCTAGCAGTGAGGGTGACTCATTAAATACTCTATAGGAATTTGCTGACTAGCAGGATAACACAAGGATGCCAGTGGCTCACACATCCAGTAAACTTAGCAAGAGAATAAATGATGAGGATAACATTAAGGGATACATGCAGGGGAAATTTATATACTAGACTAGAGTATGTTATTCTTATTAAGAGCATTATTTAAGGGTCATAGGTGGACAGTTTCATGGAGGCTGGGACACTTCATACTTCCATCTAGCCCATTATAACCAGGTCCCACTTGTCACATGGACACACGCACGCACGCACACACACACACCACACCAATCTGTCTTCTCCTTCTAGTTACAAATGTGTGTTTGTTTGTTTTTTCCCTCAACTCTTATCAATCCACAAAATCAGAAGCAATGGGTCATTTTTTAAGACCACACTTTGTCTCTCCCTTTTGCTATCTTCTGTTTCCAGCACAAATAACTGGACTTCTCATTCTCAAGGGACATTTTATTTCCCATAAGAGCTGGGGAGAACTCTTGTTATTTATTTAACCCAACTTAAAGACTTACATTTTAAAGAAGAGCAAAGTTTATTAAAAAAATTATTCATCTAAAAATAAATAATTCAATTAAAAGTATCTCACGACCTAGAACACCATCCATAACAACTTTAATTATTATGATGTCTCCACCATCCTGTCAGTGCTACTCCATAGCCTTTATGGTGTTTTTCATTTTAAGAACACTTCCTTAGATATTCTGACATGGGAAATACAGAATATATGGTTAGTCTCAAGATTTGTAGCCTTTAGTTTCATCTTTCTAACAATTTACTCAACCAGACTAAGTCTCTATTACTTGAAAACATTTTGTGCCTCTGTTGCTACAGCACTTAGAAAAGGGAGTCTAGGTTTAAATGAATATCAACAATTCATGAAATAGGACAGAATTTATATGGTGTGAGATGCCTCCTGAAAATTATGTGGATATGGCTCAGGCTTCCCACTACCTTGGTGATTTGAGTCTGATTATATGCACAGAAATTTTTCTTGGCACCAGTTGGTATCACGTTTGTTTTCTTCCCTTCCAAACTACTACTCCCATGCATTATACCCTAAACTGGTTTACACATGAGGTGATGAATGGGAGTCTTCTATATAAGAAAGGAAAAATTTTAAACTTAATTACTGACTCCAAAAAGAGTGAAACATAGTCTAGTTAGAAAAAAAAAAAAAGGAAGAATAACTAGGGGCAGGCAAATCCTTTAAGAAAAAAGAAAACAGTAACTAAAATTTGAACAGCTCAAGAGCATCAGGAAGCTAGAGAACGATTATCTGTGTAAGTGTGGAGAAAAGGAGATGCCAGGGATATCAGGACAGGGGTGGAAAGACCTTTGCTAACTCTGTGATATTGCCAAGGGCTAGTCTGAATCCTAATCATCAAGCCCATAAATGTGCAGGCATAAAATAGAAACAAAGACAGCTGGCCCTTCAAGTATGTCCTGTTTCATTATTTAAAGGTTTATTAAGTGTATAGATCATGGAACCCGTGTCTCAGATTTCCAATGAGACCTGAATCAATATATTAAGACACAACATTAAGGTAAAAGACTTTAAGCTTTATTGAATACTAAATATCTTTTATGGTGAGATGCCTCTATAAAACTAACTCTTCTGCCCAAATAGTTATTTCAACACTTGTGAGATAGGGAATGGAGACTGAGTAAGATAATTCTTGCTCATGACAAATAGTGGCTTTAATACAGAATAAGCTATCCACTTACTAGATAGCTTGTATCCAAACGAGAGGGGAAAAAATATAGATTTTAATAGGCTGGACTTTAAAATGAAAAGTAAACATCCAAGCCCAGTTCTTTGCAAGATAATTGGATCTCTATCTTAGTTTTGAACTTTGTCCTTTGCTTTCTACTTATTCTTGAATATATCCATCTCTTTATACCTTGAGTTATTTTCTTACTTTTCTCCTCACTTATGAACCAATGCAAAAAGACAAAACCTGAGCATTGGTTTGCCCTTGTCCTTGGATATTGTTAGCTTCCAAATGTCCTAAAACAATGTCGAGTATGACTAATCTAGTTCTCATCTCTGAAATTACATTAGGTCTGTGATCTTTGGTCAGAACTCTACTGGGCTTGCAAGTGCTATAGGGGGTCAAGAAAGCAAAACCTGAATTTAGACTGAAATTGCCTATGTGTGGTGATTCCTTCCATGAGATTATGTTTATGACAGTAATATTAATTTCTTTCAACTGGAATACAGTTTATGCAAAAGACAGTAAATCTGTGTTCTGACCCAAGTCTTTCCAACAAACTCACCTAGTCTAATTAATTCTGCTGAGCCTTAACACCCAAGCATGGTTCCTGACTACTTCACAGAGCTGCTTACTAAATAAAAACTAAACAAAGATTAGGAAAAGAAACAGATACAGAGATGTAAATAACAGTGACAATTGAATTCCAAGTGCAAGATAAACCTGGTGTCTTGTTTTCCAGTTAGCACTGACTGTGCAGAAAACAATAGAAGTCTCCCAAACCTCTTATCAACATTCATCAATGAGCATTCACAATACTTGCGATAGAGAAGATAAATTGAGTCAGTGAGAAAAGACTAATCTGTCCATTTAAGAGACCAGAGAGTAAAAATATAATGAAGTCACACAGCATGCTCTCTCAGGCCAGGCCTTATTAGAAGACAGGGGTGCCATGCCAGACCAGGCAGGTTGTTCATTGAAGGGGTTTGGTGAAGGAGATAGAGAAAATAATTCATCCATGTTCTGCTCTACAATCCTTGTGTCCTGTCACATGATGTCGACTTTCTGTGAAGATAAGAGCTAATTTATGCTAATACTTACTCAACATAAATTAGAATATGCTGAACAGATTGGAGACTGCTCTCCATATCAAAGTCTGCTTACAAGGTTGGCCCTTGGCTAGGGTCTGTAAGGTGTGATCTGGGGGAGTTCCCACCCACCGTTCCCTGGTAAGAACAGCTCCTGTGCCTCTCCTGCTCATTGCTGGCAGACAGATAAATTTACTTCTCATATTGATTATGGAATAGCAAGTATGAGAAACAGATGTATCTGCCAGCAAATGACAGGCTCATGCTGAATGCTTGCTTTCCTTTGTAGTGTCTGGAATTTTGAAACGTGCTAAGCAAGGGGGGCCTAAGTGACCAGCTTCTGATAAAAGCTCTAGGTTCTGGGACTTGAATGAGCCTCTCTGGAAGACAACCTTTCTCTTTGTTACCATAATGCATTGCTGAGAGAATTAAGTCTGGTTCTTGTGACTCCACTGGCGAATGACTCTGGGAAGCTCATGCCCAGTTTCCTCCAGATTTTGCCTTGTCTGTTTTTCCATTTGTTAATTCTGCTTTGTATCTTTACATAGCAATAATCATAGCTATAAATATGGCATATGCTAAATCCTGACACTCTTT
>NW_006159784.1:482181-527889 GCF_000334495.1 Tupaia belangeri chinensis
CTAGCCAATCATCAAACCCGGAGGGTGATCCTGGGGACCCACTACACACTTTCTGCATCTCAGTAAAAGTCCATTTGCCCACCAATTTGTGTTTTCCCACAAAGTCAAATAAAGGGTTTCCTGGAATTGTGTTAGGAGGAGAAGAAAAAAAAAATTCATAAGTTTCCTGGCCCACCCCCATCCATTACCTGATAGAAAGAATCATTAGTCATTATCCCCTTTACCCCATTAAAGCCAGAAGAAATACTACTAACTATGCAGATTTTTGGGGTAGATCCCAGGAAGGCAAGAAGAAGGGGAACATTTGCAAATGTCCTCCTACGTTCTAGGTAACATGTTTGGGGTCTTACATACATATCTTAATTTCACATACATATCTTACCCATCAACGTAAGAGAGGGACCATAGTATTCCAGTGCTGTGGTCTTAGAACCTGGTATACAGAGAGGTTAAGTAATTATCCTAAGATCACACAGTAAGTGGGAAATCATGTCTTGAAATGGAGTCTGTCTTATTCCACATCTCATTTTTTTTCCCTTTTTTTATGTTGTCCTCACTTCCAAGTCTTTAACCTCAAATTTTTTCATCTGAAAATTGCAGCTACATATCTCATTGTGTTGTTATTAACATAAAAGTATATATGCATGTTAAATATGCACTATAGAATCTGGTATATAATAAACTTCGGCAAATGGAAATCTTTTTTCTTATTTTGATGAGTATGACTATGCTTTGAATCTCTGTATTGCTGACTCAGACCCTATACCTGGCTTAGTCCTGGGCTCCAAGAACTGGGATGGCAAGACAGACAATGAGAACTGCCTCAGGTATACCATTTTAACACATTTTTTCATGTTTACAATACAGTATACTGATAATTCATTGAATATGCATTTGATTACTATTGAAAGTTTTATTTAAATCAATGCCAGACTCAAATTTATACAATGCTCAATCTCTCCTATTGTTCCTGAAGCATCATACAAATCTGCTTTGAACATGAGAGTAGAGAGAAACAACAAAAGCCTCTACAAGTCCTGTCTCAGAGTAGCTAGGTTTGTAACCTCCAGGCAAGTGTTGACTTACAACATCACTTTATAAATTATTCTCACATACCATTCATGAAATTGAACCTCCCCTTTTGTGTATGAAAGTAAAAGTTCCTTTTGTCTCTGATGTTAATGGCATGGAGTACATCACATGTACAGACTGTGTTCAAATTATCCTACTAGACACAGGGGCGTGAAATAAAGTTTAGGTCACAAGCATACAATGAGCACGTACTGCAGACTAAACAGTACTCAGCAGAGAATCATGCTGACACGTAGTCGCTCAATACATATGAGCTAGGGTTGGTGGTAGTGGCAGTATTCAGTGATCTGTTTTCCAACATTGGATATAGCTTAGACAGTTTCCAAGGTCAATCTATTATATTTTATAATTTAAAAAGCCCTACACACATACACTCAAGCAGACACAGAAACACACTCATACTTTACTGAATCCAAGAATAGGATTGAGCCTCTATCTCTAACCCCTGGAAAAGCCTTATATCCGTGAATTTATGAACTTACAGTATGTGTACTGAGCCTATATCATCTTTAAAAAAAAAAAGTTCAACCTTTCCTGGCTCTACTTACATTAACTTCTACCAAAATATACAATGTGCTTTCTCTTATTAAAATATGCTCAGTATTTTATGTGATTACATTTAAGCCCTTTATTAATAAATTCAATCCAAACAACAGAAGAAAACATACTTAAAAATAAATATATAGCTCATTCTGTTACCATGGGTATGTATTATTGCTATTGATTTTCTAGTCATCTACTTTTAAAGCCAGTTCGAAAATGATTTTTAAGTGCTCAGTCTCATTTATTAAAGCCTTGAAAGTTGATTGCTTTAATTTTTGCCAATCAACAAGATAACCCTTAATTTTAAGGTCTGGATGGGTAGTACTTTCAGCTATGAAGTAATGATACCATTTATTTACATTAGAATCAACACGGGTTCAGAACTTAATGCCCTCATCAATTTCCCAAATAAAACTGCAGCTGTAGTGTGGAACAGGTGAAATGAGGTCTGTATTTCTCAGATGTAACATAGCCAAGAGCTTAACCCAGGCGTCATGAAGTTTAAAAGCAATAAAGGCAAGTTATTTCAGCCCTGCAGCATACTTACTTAAAGAGATGAATGTTATTGGCTGTCTCTCAATGTACTGCTTATACTATTATTAAAACTCGAAATGGAATCACCAGTGTGATATGTCTGGAATACTATATACTTATAAGACCCACACTTATCCTCAACCCCTTTAAAATAGAATAAAAACAATTGTAAAGCTATATGTAAAGTACTATAATAACTAAAGAACCCTATCTCCATCCCTATCTTTTACTGAAGGAATGTAAGTTTGAAGATTATGGAATTTCAAGTTTAAGAAATAGATATACCTTCTAGGAGCTTTAGTCTAGGAATCAGGAAGCAAAAGTGGTATATTAGAGAACCTGGTGGCATCTACACAGCTGTCAAATTAATGCCTTGAAGGAATACAGAAACTAATGCAAATTTTGTGAAGGCAGGAACATACCACCTATCACAATGTGTGTTAGTGTCATGTGCATATCAATTATCTATTGACAATAAATATTGA
Source organism: Tupaia belangeri chinensis (assembly GCF_000334495.1). NCBI lineage: Eukaryota > Metazoa > Chordata > Mammalia > Scandentia > Tupaiidae > Tupaia > Tupaia belangeri. The sequence continues at coordinate 484,836 of NW_006159784.1, forward strand.
TTTAATTAGTAAAGATGTCATATAAAAACAGATGGTTTCCTTTATGGTGGTCAATTACTCTAAAGAAGCTTCCAACATAGACTTCTATAAAGGAGGTCTGAGTTCTTTGATACCTTACAAAGTCTTCTAATGTAGAAAGATAAGTTGAAAGAGAAAGACATGAGAAGAGCACCCTGTCTTCTTTGTGTAGCTGTCTATGAGAGTACACCAAAAAATTTGCTTGAAAAAAATCGAATTACAGCATGATTTTATTGTGATGCAAAGAATTTTGAAATTCATACATAACTTTCTCTGTATATACATTTTCCATGAACTTCTTGAAGATCCCCCCCTCATGTCTCTGGCATTAATTCCTTCAAATTCCTACTTATTTCTCCTCCATTTTTTTACTTATAAGCATGCAGGTTTAAGAAATCCTGTCAGGGCCCAACAGGTGGCATAGTGGTTAAGTTACTGAACTCTCTCACATGGCTAACTGCAGTACAAGTCCTGGACCCAGCAGTTAAAACTCATGCCAGGAGCATGTGCATGTGTGCTCAAAATCTCAAGAGGAGAAGGGATTATAGCATGGCCATCTCCCCTCAGGGAGTGATTCTTCATTTTCTGTCCTTCTGTCTCTGTCTCTCTGACAAGCACATATGCCCAATAGCAAAAATCTCTCAAAAAAAAAAAATTCTGTCAAACATTTGTTCAATGTACTATCCTTCTTTTAATCGTAATGCTTCAGTTCAATAAGATGAAACAAAGTTTAAATACAAATATTCACATATTACTGCTTTTCATGAACACGTGTAACCATAATTTTAATTCCCCCGAAAACCAGCTGAGGTCTCCATTCTACACTGATTTAGTCTATAAAGATTATTACTGGGATAGGAAACAGTAAATTGAAAAAAATAGATGATATCAAGGCATATCAAATTTACTTGAGGCTACAGCAAGCCAAATCATGGTTTTATTTAATAGTGTTTCCCATGAAAATAAAATGCTTTGATTTCTCTTATATCCAAGAGAAAATACAGCCAAAAGAAACAAGCCCAGAGAAATCACAGATAAGTATATTAGTAGGAAAAGATTTTAAAACTGTTATGAATTTGCTCATTAATTTTGAAAAATATAGATAGGAGTGAATAGATAAGGATTCTCAAGCAATAGATGGAATTCAGAAAAATGAGCAAAATGAGCAAATGAAAAATGAGCAAATTTAGAACTGAAAAATATGATATCTGAAATTATTTTATGGGTTTATCTTTATCCTCATCTCTTATAGAAAGAATGTAAGACTTTTACCTTTCTACATTAGAAGACTTTTAACTATATCAAAATAACATGGAAAATATTATATCTGAAATGAGAAATTATCTTATGGATTTCACAGATTATTTAATTTGTAGAAACAACAATAATTGAACTTCAAGACAGGGGACTATAAATTATAAAATCGTTATACATTAGGGGGAGGAAAAAGAAAAAAAAATGAGAGGTTTTTGCCTTACAATATGTGACCCCACAAGAGAGGGAGATGGTGAGACAGAAAGTGAGAAGTTAGCACCTAGGAGACGGCCATGCCCAACTCCCGTCTCTACTCTCCTGGCATCTTGGGCACATACTCACATGGGCCTGGGATGATTTTCGAGCCACCAGGTCTGGGACTCTAACCATGTGGGAGTCCAGTGACATAACTGCTACACCATTTGTTGGCCCCAAGTGGGGTGGGCGCTGCTAAAAATTCATGGGCCTATGGAACATTGCTTGGTCTAACAAGTGCATAAGAGAAAGAGACTGGCAAGTACATACATATTTAAAGACATAGTAATTTATTTTTTTTTCTAAATTTGATTTTAAAATAAAATAATAACACCTAGAGCAAGCTCAATGAACCTCAATCAGGACACACAAGAAAACTATACCTAGATGCATCATAGTCAGATCATAAAAGAGAAAAATCTTTAAAGTACTTCAATGGAGGAAAAGAAATCTTTTCAAATATTGAATTGAAACACATGACATCATTGTTAGCAAATTAACCTCTATACCTAACTCTACATTCAATAATTAAATTGATATCAAAAAGAAAACAAAAAATGAAAATTAAACTATAAAGTTTCTAAGAAAAAACAGACATATTTTCTAAGAAAAAACAGACATGCCTTGGTATATAAATATTTCTTACACAGGAAAAGTTATAACAATGTTTTTGGCAGTTCTATTCATCATAACATAAAACTACAAATGACAAAAATGTCTATGAACAGGCAGAGAGATTCAAAAGACTAATTAAAAAAAAAAAACTGGTTTATTGCAACCCAGTAATTAAAGAGAATGAAGCAGCTACTAGTGTACAGAACTAGACTGATACATCTCAAAAATATTATGCTGAAAAGAGGCACAGGGTAAGTGTATATTGTGTGACTACAGAAGTCTAGAATAGGAGAAACTAATTTGCAGTTACAAAAATAAAACAGTTTTCATTGCTAGAAGTGATAGTAGAACAATTGACTACAAAGGAAGATGGAGGAACTTTCTAAAATAATAGAAATAGCATTCAGAGTGTTTTTGAATTACATGGGTATAAGCTTGTGTTGAAACTCACAGAACTGTAAAATATCTGTGCATTTTACTGTGTGCATACCTTATCCTAATTTTTAAAAAGAGAAAAAAATTCAAATCTAACTCATCCTCTTTTTTTATAAATCAGATTATCCTCTCCTAACTTCCCCATGTCTCTTGCTGACAGTTGTATTCTCAGTCAAAACAAAACTATAAGGTTATATTTTAGACCTCTTACTCCTCCCACCCTCAAAATTTGACCATCTTCCAAATTTAAATAATATTATAATTGCCACACTGGGTACTTTTGTCAGACACATAAAGCACATTTCACCCACTAATTAATTTCGTTATAATCTCATTTATCCACTTCATGATGAGGCAGGGGAAAGCTAGAAAATAGAAGTAAGGGGATTGGAGCCTGTGCCCATGAGGCTAGAAAATTCCATGCCCAATGTAATGTAGGCAGGAGATCAATTGGGGATGTCTAGCTTATTGAACTACATTTGGTGCAGCCATTAAGATGAATCAGTGGGCCAGCAACATTTGATAGAGTCAATGAAAGGAGTATAATCTGCGGGTCCAGCCAATTTTTTTTTTTTTTTTTTTTTTTTAGAGAGAGAGTTAGTTTTTATGGTTTTTGTTTGTTTGGTTGGGTTTTTTTTTGTTTTTTTGTTTTTTTGTTTTTTTGTTTTGCTATAGGGCATGTGCACTCACCAAGAAATCACTTCCCAGGGAGTATAGAACACCACAATCCCTTCTCCTCCATCTTCTCCTCCATTCTCCTCTCTTGATCCTGGACAAGTATGCACACGCACCCAGCATGAGTTTCAAGTCACTGAGTGTGGGATTTAAACTGCAGTAGACTACATGAGAGTACAGCAAGGTAACAACTACTCTACCTGCTGGTCCCCTGCCAAGGCCTTTTGAGCTGCTCTCTTCTCCACTCCTACCTCTCAGGAGTGTACTTTTGCTTCTACTTAATAAACCACATTTTCCTTTAGCTATTGGTATGTTTCATTCAATTCTTTGTCTGAAACGCCGAGAGCCTTAATATCACCCCAGAAGCCATCCTCCATAGTGACTCCTTGTTTTCAATTCTCATGTCCACTAGGATGAAATTAAAATTCAGAGAAATTAATTCATTCATATAGTCAACTGGAAACCAGAGTCTGAGTTCATGTTCGCCTCCTAATTATCATCAATAGTATCTACTACGAAATCTGCCTCATCTCTCTCCCATTTTGCAGCACTTACCATCTACCAAATACTCCCTGGATGCCGCCTCTAATCAAGCTAACAAATAATAAGCACTTAAACAGCTAATACCATCAATGCTAACAGCTAACACCATGTTACTATGGGTAGTAGTTATGCTCTAGCCCACATTTGACCTCTTGCCTGCATTTACCACGGTTGATCACTTCTGACCTAAAGCACACTCCCTCTACTTAGCATTACAAAGTACTCCCCGTTTTCCTTCTTCGTCTTTAGACAGTTTATTTGAATACTCATCCAAGCCAATTTGGTCATTAAACATCAGCATTCCTTGAGATGAAGGTACAAATACTGTAACTTCCACTTCCTGTTCTCTATTCCTAGATGATTGTACTTATACTTTGGATATAAACAACAGTTTGCACTGTATCTTTTTCCTTTCCACATCCTCTTTTCCAAGAGGGAAAGATAATTTACTTACCTTTTTAAAACATAGTTTAAACGTTTTCCATTCTTCTCAAAAATATTCACACACACTCCCCTTCTACCACCACACCTTCAGCCAAAAAACTAAGACTCCTCCTCTTGATATGTAAACAAGATCTTCCAAAATGTAGACACTTGTTTATGTACATTAGTCTTATATCACACTGCTCTTTAATATATCACCTATGAGCAGTACATGAGAGTCTGTGTCTTTCTGATCCCCATTCTACAAGGTTCCATTGCTTGTGTTATTTCTTCCCAGCTAAGAAATTTGCTCTCTGTTCCAAATTTTTGACCATTACAATTTTTCTTACATTTTCCCGCAAAGTCAAAAGAATTCATTTCCAGGACCAGCAGTTAGCGTAATGGCTATGTTGCCAGACTCCCATGTAGTTGACCATGGTTCAAGTGTGGCTTAAACTCACACAGGGCGCATATGCGTGCGTGCCCAAGATCCTGAGAGGAGAATGGAGGAGAAGGGATTATGGCATGCCATGTCCCCTTGTGAGTGATTTCTCGCTCTCTGTCTCTCTATCACTCTCTGTCTTTCTGGTGAGCACATGTGCCCTATAGCAAAAACCTCTTAAAAAAAAAAGAGAATTAATTTCCTTCTACAGACCCCCAGATTATTATATTAGATAAAAAGTTACAGAAATGGCCAAACATTATTGTGAGAATTAAAGTGGAAAGGCGGATTATGGTTCAAATTTCGAAGTTTTTTTTGACTATTGGGAAGGAACTAGAATATAGATAGGTAACAATGACATTGAGGGGAAAAGTAGATTAACTTGAGAGCCATGAACTTCAAAAGGAGATAGACATGAGGTTTCCTTGAGAACTAAAATACTTTCTGCTGGCTCGAAAATATCAGAAAGACATGAGAGATGAAACTAGATGTGAGGATCTCAAGGAAAGTGATACTATAATGAGAGAGACAAATTTCCATTACTTAGTGATTGAAATGCTGAACAAAATTTTTATCTAGACAAATAGATCTTCACCAATTTTTAATATTGCCATAACTTACAATTCTAATGTCTGCTGACATAGCAACTGAGATGAAAGATGGCTCTACTGAATACATTCTTGTAAGTAAAATACAAAATAAAAAAAAATCATGGAATATTTTCTTGATTAATAATTTGCTGCCCTGTAATTATACCAGGTATAACTTGTTCTGTTCAATTTTCTGTTTAAAGTTTCTCAGATGAGTCTTTATGACTTACATGAACCAATTCACACCTGTAGGGCTGACTGTTTTCTGTTCTCCAATCATCTTTTAGCCTCCTTCCCAACATTTCTCTAGAAATCCTTTACAGTCCAACAAGACCACATTATACTTCTGGTTTTCTATTTTAAACTACTTCACCAGTAGGTGCCAGTGCATGTGCTTTTTCCTTTTTCTGGAATACCAGTGGCTAGATGTAACAAGTACTAAGTATTTATAGGGGCTGGATGACTGCACAGCGGTAATGACATTCACTTTGCAAGGCTGACGTACATGAGAAGGTTCTGGGTTCACGTCCAGAGATGTCTGTGAACACTCCAAGTACACGTGTGTCATGGTACAAGGCTGTCTGAAGCTCAGGTTAAACCAGGCATGAAGATCCAGTTTGGAGTAACTTTCTCCCTCTTTTTCTCTCTGTTTCTCACTCATGGAAGAAAGAAAGGAATTTTTAAAAATAAACATTTGTAGAATTTCATTGAAATAATTTGATCAACAGATTTAAGAGTAGGATAGCGTGACAACAGCAAAGCAAAGTGGTTTAAAAAACCCAAACTGGCAGATTGGAATATTTCTATCAAATTGTGACTTACTGAGTTGTAAGCTTGGGGAATTTCCTTAATATCTCTCAGCCTATTTTATCATTGGTGGAAATAATAAGTGAAGATAATGTTACTGTAGAATGGTTGTAAAGACGTGAGACGATATATGTAAAATGTATAGTAGAGTTCCTGTCATATGGTGAACACTCAGTGAGTTATGGGTGTTATTATTTGCTTTACTACAACATGAACATATGGAAATGTAAAAAAAATATAAAAAGGATTGATGATATACCCATGGGCTAAGAATTCATGTGTTTTTCTTATCACCAAACTCTCAATGCACACACATTTGTGTTTACTTCTAGTTGTTACAGTAGATTTAGTGGCTATTCAACTCTCTAGATATCTAGACCAAAACAGATCTAGTCTTCTTTTCCTTTTCAGAGAACCTGGAAATTCCCGTTTCTTTTATACAACCAAAAGATAAAGACTGCTGTAGTGTCATCATGAATATACACAGGAATGAGATGACTGCTGTTGAGCAGCTTGCAGGAGGGAGGATAGACAAGCAAGAAGCACATATAAAAAATATATAATTCATGGGACCAGCAGTTAGCGTAATGGCTATGTCACTGAACTCCCATGTAGTCAAACATGGTTTGAGTCCCGGACCTGGTGGCTTAAATTCACGCCGGGCATGTGTGCGTGCGTGTCCCAGGATCCCAAGAGGAGAATGGAGGAGAAGGGATTGTGGTGTGGCCATCTCCTCTGGGATGGCCGTATAGCAAAAACCTCTCAAATAAATAAATAAATAAATAATTCATGTAAATATACCCAATAAGCAGTAGCTATTCTTCCAAAGTTTTCAAGGAATAGCTCAGAAAGAAAGTGAAAGTTTTAAAAAAATTAAATATAAAATTTTGTATTTTTAAAGTGATTCACAAGTGATTTCTCAATGTATGGTCTGAAAATTCTGATGACATCAGTCAACTCAGGAAACTTTTTCTGAAAGGCTGGTCTTGGAACGTCTCTTAGCCTTGTGAATAGGCATGAGATTACCAAGGTGCTTCAGCCTCAAATGACATTTCTGAATTGATTTCCTACTAATAGCAACCCTTGGCAAACTGTTCTGGGCCTACAAATCTCTGACTAAATCTCCCCTCTTATCAAAATCTTTTTGAAAGTATAGATAATGATCCAGGATTGTGTTGAGGACATTCAGGTCATCTCTAGCTCTTGGAGGCTGAGGGGGTATACACGTATCTTTTTGGGTCATCAGAAAACTCTTTATTGAGGTCACAATGGCTGTGCTTTACATAGACTTGCACTCACTGAGATTCGTCTAGGATGTTGGCTGTGCCTTACATAGACTTGCACTTACTGAGATTCATCTGGGATGTGAGCCCCCCATCGAGGAACTGTCCCACTTGAGGCTACTGAAAAGATCACTTAAAGGAATGGCTTATTTCTTCCCACCTCCCCCTCAGACTAAATGTGTTGGCTATTCATCTTTTGTGATAACAAAAATATTTCTAAAAGTCAAACTATCTGTAATTCCAGCAAAGGAGATTGATCAGAATAGAATATAGTTACAGCAAGAGTTCCTTTTTTGGGCATAAATTGTCTCAGAGATCTCCCCAAGCCCTTCTTTTCTACAATATAGTGGCCACTATACGTATGTCAGAGATATCTGTCCTCACAACGATCTGATGACTCTTTGGTAATTTCTCTGACCGGAAACACAGATTTCAGACCTCCAGTTGGGAAGGCTTGGTAGGGGGTGTACATCAATAGAAAACTTCTTATGAGTCTTTTGTCTTTTTGAAATTTTTAACATTTCAGGTAGACTCTTTTTCTCCTCAGTATTTGATCTGTGTATGTGCTGTCTGTTGCTGTCTAACACTCAGCAATGGTAGAGGGAATGGTGATTTCGGGTGGAGTTCTGTGTTTTACTTTTGGTACGGGAAGGTAAAATTCGTATGATAGGAAAAAAGAAAAATATGTTTAGAATCAGTCTTTCCTTCTCTAAGCATTTGTATTAATATAAAAATGCAGAGAGGCCAAGTTTTAAGTAAGAATGTATGTTGAAACCATCCCCTAAAAAGGGACTGATCAGGAAGAAGACAGCATGAAGAAGGAAAATAAAATGAGTGGTGGAGGAGGGAGAAATGTGGACCAACAGATGCATAATGGTTCTGTTGTTGGACTCCCACATGGTCAATTGCATTTGAGTACCAGGCCCAGTGACTTAAAACTCACGCTGGGCGTGTGTGTGCATGTGCCCAAAATCCCAAGAGGAAACTAGAAGAGAAGGGATGGTGGCATAGCCAATCCCCTTGGGTGGTGGTGGTGGGGGGGTGATTTCTTGATTCCTGTTTCTCTCTGTCACTCTGGAAAGCACATGCATCCTATAGTAAAACTCTTTCTTCAAAAAAAGAAAAGAAGAGGCAGAGTTGGAGAGACAAATGGACCAAGAGACAGGAGAGAGGAGAGAAAATGAAAGAACAAGATTACCGCAGGGTTAGAAAGACAAATGCAGAGACAGACAAAGCAGATGGAGCACAACTCAAAGAGCAGAGATTTCCAGGTAAAGAGAGCACATGGTTGGAAAAATAGAAGTTAGCTAGAAGGAATTTGTAGGAAGTTTGCTGAGAGATGAACAATATATCTACTTTTCTGTGTCCCTCCCTATCCATGACTTGCAAGGAAGATTGCCCTTCAATCCTTTTGGAGTCAGATGTATATCCTGTCTCCATCCCTTCTCCAGTTTCTGTGTTAAGATGAGTCTCTGGGTAGGTCAGTTGGCCCTGATACATTCAGGACTCACTTTCTACTTTGTTCACAACAATGAACGATGTGAAAGATGACAACTACAGCAAAGAGGCGAAGGCATTTTGTGTTCCCGATGCTGAATCTTTTTTGCAAGTGGGCATCCAACAAAGTAAGGCAGGAAGGAAATGGGGAAAGGAGACAAATGAGGCCAATTCCTTCCCCCAGCCTCCACAGGAAACAAAAGACAAATTCCTTCCCACAGCCTCCAGAGGAAACAAACCTCCAACTCACCTTGACTGCTAGAAAGCTAGACCTCCACCTCCCACTCACCTTGACTGCTAGAAAGCTAGACCTCCTTGTTTCCTAGACTATCACAAAAGACAATGGCTGTGGAACCCACATGTATCAAAATACCACATTACAACCCATAAGTAGATGCAATTCTGATTTACAATAAAATAAATAAATTAAAAATAAAGTATCACTTAAAAAAAAAGAAATAAAAAAAGGACAGTGGATCTATTAAGCACTGGGAATTAGAGGCAGAATGGGAGATGGGAGGAAACCTGGGTGGGTTTGAATGACTAGAGTAATTTCTTCTGGCCCACAGTGATGGATGCTGCAAGGAAATAGCCCCCCTTAACAAGACTCCCTCTGTGGCAGTCAGACGTGCAGCTGACATCACAGCCGGATGGAGGGTCCATGTGCAAAGCCCTGCTTCACACAAACTCAATAAAATCTGTGGAACTGACCGAGGCTATTTCTCTTTGACATTCAAATCCAGTTGGTAAGCTTTATAACTGTATATTCCATCTAAAGAGTTTGTTACAGTTTTTATATTGTTTCCTGTCTTCTAATGTTGCACTTATTATAATTTATATCTTTTCCTGTTCCTGACTTTTTGTCCTTCTAGTTATTTATTTATTTTAATATAGACTGCTTGTATTTATGTATGTGTATAATTTTTATATTGCTTATATGTATTTTATATATAGTATATGTGTATAAATCCATAGGTGAAGATTAAAAACTTAATTTCATTATTTTTTTAACTGTGGAAAGACAATAAAGTTGGCAAATCTAATTTAGATATTGTAGTGTTATGTAAATAATTAACTAGATATGATGAATCACAAAAGACAGACTTGTAAAACTCATTAAATTAGTCTCCATTTTCAGTGAAGCATGGAGGAATTGGAGAAGATACAGAATAGCAGAGAGAAAAGAAAAGAGAGAGAGAGTGCACATGTATGCATGTTAGAGGAAAGCATAGTGACCCAGAAGGTCCTAGAATCAGACAGATCCTGCCCTAATGGTCACTGTCATTCCCCTGCTCGGCAACATCATGCACGTCACTTAACAACTCTAAATCTAGTCACTTAATCTATAAGGTGGGGGTAATCACAGTCTTTAGTTCATTCACGCTGGGCGTGAGTGCATGCGTGCCCAAGATCCCGAGAGGAGAATGGAGGAGAAGGGATTGTGGCGTGACCATCCCCCCGAGGGGTGATTTCTCGCTTTCTCTCTCTCTGTCTCTCTGTCTGGTGAGCGCACGTGCCCTATAGCAAAAAACTCTCAAAAAAAAAAAAAAAGAAAGAAAGAAAGAAAGAAAGAAACAGTCTAATAAACATGAGGATGCTCTGAGGACTGAAGAGTAACACACAAAAATACACTGGATTGTGTGGTAAGCAGCTTCACGTGGTTTGGGGGGAAAAGTAGGTAAGTAATGTGTAACTGCTGGCAGAATTTTCATTACTAAATACATGAGAGAAAAAGATAGTTTTGGTATCATATGGCAGAGACTAAGATTTAATTTATTATATGGGAAAAGTGAAATTTCTAATAAACCAGTCATAAAAAGAAGCCCAACAACATGTAGTAGTTTACAGGAGGTGATGTTAAATAGCAGTTATGAACACAAGTTAAAAAATGACATACCACCAGTATACAAACATCTTAGGCCATTAAGGTGTATCATAAAAGTGTTCATTAGAAAAGCAGTGAGGGGATTATACATTTCAGTGAACCCCTAGCTTTATAGATTCCTCCAACCACAGATAAGATAATTTATTGTCATTCTAATGTACATTTATTAAACTATTTTTCAGTATGAAAATGTACTCATGCTCTGTGGATGTTTTATTTTTATTTTTGGAAGGTGCTGCTTTGTTTTTGTTATTTTTCTTCCTTCTGGTGAACTTTGTAATAAGGTTGGTTTGTTTTAACTCTGAACCTCATATCTGTAACATTGCTTGGCTCTACAACCACAGTTCTCATGAAATCATGCAACTGGGAAGCAGCATCTTATTAACGCTAAAGGCTGAACCTAATCATTTTCACATTAAACGCTCAATACGGATATTCTTGCTTTCATTCCATCATCTAGTCAAGTTAGCTAAAAATGTTGACTGGCCCAAGAATAAATTCAGATAGTCAAGAAATTTTCCCAAATGCCAACTGTGCATATCCCTTTGTAAACTAAAGGGAGAAGTTTGCAGGCAAACAGGAAGCAGCCGGTGTCTGGGGTATAAGGAGGGAACAGCGGTCCCCATTCATACTCTGAAAAGGCTCCCCAAAGTAAGGCTACATTCATTTTTCTCTGTCAAGAGAAGTCACAAATTCTTCATCCTTAATTTTAACTTCATAGAAAGAAAGCAAGGGGCTGCCCTTTTGGGGAAAGAAAATCCATTTGATGATAAAAGATTAGTATGTGTTTTCACTGCATACTATCTAAATAAAATAAATTTTCTAAGTATTTTCTTAGTTTCTCAGTATTGTCTGTCTGAATCACTATTAGCATTCTGGTTTATTTTTTTACATTTATCTATTTTATGTTATGTTATTTTTAAGTTTTTGCCATAGGGCTCATGAGTTTTCCAGAGAGAGACAGTGAGAGGGAAAGTGTGAAGTTACCAACTGTGGGGATGGCCACGCCAGAACTGCTTCTCCTTTTGTGATTTTGGGCGTGCATGTTCACATGCCCAGCGTGATTCTCAAGCCACCACGTCCAGGACTAGATCCTGAGTTATCCCTGTGGGAATTTGGCACATTGACCACCACATCACTGCTGGCCTTGAAAGCTGGTGTATTTAGAATATTACTTTCCCTAAGAATATTAACAAATGTTTGATGTTCATTTTCTTCCAGGCTGGTTAATGTAATGATGTTTGTGTTAACAACTTCTCTTTAGACATAATTCTATAAAGTTAGATTAAAAAGAAGTTGAGAATATTTGAGCTTTCTCATTCTGGTGAACAGATAGAAGAATTCTCATATATTTGGGACTGGACCTAGGATGTTCTGAGAAGACAAAATTTGAAAGAGATAGTAAACAGGACAGAGGAGGATGTAGACCAAAGTTAAGGAAGAGAGTCAACATCAGTGTTGTAGGTTCAGCCATGACCAGCGTAGCCCAGGCTTTTCCCTGTTATTTTGCTTTCTTCTCTGTCTCCAATAATAACTGCTATAATTGTTATTCCAAAATGCAATATGAAACATTAATTTTATTTTAAAGCTCTTTAAAGACTGCCAATCTCAAAAACATAAAAGTCTGGCTCCTCACTTTGACAACAGGTTCATTTTCACTCTGGCTCCCGCGGACTTCACCTGGTTCTTACGGTAAGAGACAGGGTCGGGTGCCGAGTGGGCCCTGATGCCACATGCCATGGACCTTCCTCCTTCCTCTGCACGTCAAATCTAATTGCACCCTCCAATGCTGCCTGTTGGACTCTCTTTCTGAACTTATTTCCTGACTTTTCCAAGTAGAGATGACTATTTCTTCTTCATGTTTCTTTCTGTCCTTACTGCTGGCCACATGCCCAATGATGCACCAAAGCTGGTCCTTGAAGGCCCACAAGGTTCATCCTTACATATTAATGAATTTTGAAAGCCATAAATATTATTAAAAAGTAAACTATGAAATTCTAATTAAGTCATATGAAAAAATCCAAGTTAAGGGGCTGGTAGGTGGCATGGAGGTTAAGGTGTGGGATTTCACATAGCAAACTGCTCAGTTCAAGTCCTGGACCCAGCAGCTTAAAAACACTGGGCGCACGTGCTTGCCTGCTCAGAATCCTAACAGGAGACTGGAGTGAAGTGATTGCATGTGGCCATTCCCCTTGGAGGGTGATTTCTCACTTTCCCTCTGTCTCTCTGTCTCTCAGTCTCTCTTTCTCTCTGGTGAATGTATTTTCCCTCTAGCAAAACAAAAACAAAATAACACAAAATGAAACAAACAAACAAAAAAAACTAAGTTAATATATGCTCAAAACTCATTCCTTACTAGCTATAGTGTTACATTTTACTATTACGGGTGACGTTGCAGTTTAGTCCTATTTCATCTGTATGATGGAAACTAAAATGATTCTTGTGCTTCTTTCCCACCTCATATTCAGTGACATCCATTGGTAGCTTGAACTTGATCATGATAGTATTTACACCATAAAAATTGATAAACACTACAAAGCAGAACCTGATTGGTGTTATATTTATTTTCTAGACTTTCAGAAGTGATTGAGAGGCCCAGCTGTGGTGGTGCAGATGATAGGACACCACTGCAAGATACTGGAGCCACACAGGAGGCCCAGGTTTGCATCTCTGGTCTGAACATGCCCTGCCAGGTGTGCCTGTGCCTTTGACTCGCCGAGAGACTGTGGCATGCCAAGATCCTGTTAAAAGTCTGTTTCTTTCTCTTAAAATAAATAAAATAAAGTGAGAGAATGTTAACACCTTAAATTAAAATGTATTGGGCCTGTAGTTACATTGTGACTTCCACACACACAAAAATGACAGTATTTGGAAATAATTAACAATTAAGAATATAGTCATTCATATCGTTGTTGAATGAGTGAAGATCTGATACATCTTCATTTTTTCTCTCTCCTCTCACTTGTTAGTACAATGCTCGTGAAGACATAAATGTCAACTAGCATTTATATTAAAACTATACTCCTCAATTGCAACCATTAGTTGGCTATAGATACACGAGTGCAGCAAAACCAATGAAGGCATTCTCTGAGGAGCAATTTGCTGTATGAAATTTGCAACAAAGAGGATTACATATGTTGTTATTAATGTTTGTAAATCGTGTACTATAATTCTTCATATAGGAAAATTTATAATAACCATATACACCTTTGTATTTGCATACAATTTTCCGCAGAAAACTGGCTGTTAAACAATTATCAGTACACTGCACACGTCTGTCTCCCCCAAGAAATGGGAAGTTCTTTAAAACAAAGCAAACAAACAAAAAAAGAATTAAAGGGGATAGCCTGTGGCATGGTGATTAAGGTGCCAGAATCCCACATGGTCAACTATAGTTTGAGTGCTGGACTCAGAGGCTTGAAAATTATGCCAAGTGAGTGTGTGTGAGTGCTCAGGGTCCTGAGAGAAAAGTGGAAAAGAAGGAATTGATTTATGGCCATCCCCCTCTCCAAGGGGAGTGATTTATTATTTTCCCTCTCTCCATCTCTTGTCTCTCCAGCAAGTGCATGCACCCAATGGCAAAAACCTACTTCCCCCCCAAAAAATAATTAGAATCATATTTAAATTATTATTAGATCTCTAAAACCTACTTGATAGCCCACAAGTGTACTTGCTGAAAAGTCAAAAGGAGGGTTGTATTTCCAACTACTTCAATGTGCAGAATAGCTTCAGTCTCTCGTCTTGGGAAACCATAGACTAACTGGAGAACCACAGACTCATTGTCTCGGGAGCAGAAGAAGAGGAAGTATCTGGCTAAAATAGTAGTATTTCACAATGTATACCTGTAGCACCTTTGCTCATCTTGCACTTGAAAATTTTGTCACCAGAAGACAATTATTAAATATATTATTCTGATATGTATGGTCAGTGATGACTTCAGAACATAATTGAGATGATTTTTAGAATCTGTAGTAGATGCCATCCTCGAGCATTTTCTCTACCCACTTTCACTCCAATGGATTTATATAACTGTATATACTGAACACCAATTCTTTCTTTTTTGAGAGAGATTTTGCTAGAGGGAGAGTATGTGCTTGCTGGGGAGACAAAGAGACAGAAAGTGAGAAATCACCAAACCCTGGCCCCTGGTGGGGGCCAAGGTGGATGGCCACACCACAGTCCCTTCTCTTTCATTCTCCTCTTGGGACTTGGGATATGCATGCACATGTGCCCAGAGTGTTTTAAGCTACCAGGTCCAGGACTTGAATCGCAGTTGATCATGTGACTCCAGTGCCTTAACCACTATACTGCCTGTTGGCCCCAACACTAGTACTTTCTTATGTAAAAAGATCTGAAAGCACATTCCTGCCTAACCAATGATGTTGCTTAAAAATTGTATGAATTTACCTTTAATATGACAGTTCACTTTGTATGTGTTTTCATAACTATCTAGTTTGGAATAGAGGATAGGAACTGCTTGATATTTTCAGCAGAAATGGAGAAAACACAGGGCATCAGGTGCTAACAGCATCGCTGTCATTCCTGAAGGAATGATTCCCAGATATTTCTTGCACCCGAGAGGGTCTTTCCTCTGCTCTAAGTCACCACTTGTGTTTTACTCAGGTGAATGCCTGGATCAAGGCACTGGTGTCAAAGCTCAGAATTTAGAGGATGCTTGCTAGTAAACTGCTACTGTAAAATCTTAGATCTCCAGTTTCTGTCAACAGTTTCTCTAAATAAAATAAAAAGGAGGGAATCAGGAAAAATTACTTCCGCTTTCTTTCAAAAAAAAAAGAAAAAAAAAACAACTCTCAAATGTATGTCTAATCGGTAGGATTTAATTCACATCCAGAATAATAGCTTCAAGAGAGAATGGGAAATGTAAGTTTTAGCTTTCTCACGTCCATAGAACAGGAAAGCAAAATACAAATACAAGAGGGTGGATGCTGAGTGCTGATCAACAATATACAGAAAAAAGCTCTAACTGCAACTTCTACTTTCACCCAGATGATCACGGAGACCCTGACTCCATCCTTCAAACTGTGCCACAGTGCAACCAACCGCTATGCCAACTGGTTTTGTAAAGTGTTGTTTGGCTGAAATGAGATAACCAGTAGCCCCTACACCTAGAAAAAAAAATTGAATATGAATAGGGTCATTGAAAATATTGCATGTAGTTTTCCACTCTGTCTTTATTTTCATTTGATAGTTTATCATAAGACTTTCCTTATGTCAATAAAAAAAAAATTCCATGAACATTTGTAAATGCTGCCTAATATGCCATTTTGTGACTCTCCTGTATTTCACATTACCACCTCTTCTTGGCTGGCCATGTTGAAAAGTTGCATATTTATACAGGTGCTAATGATTTGTGAAGTGAACCTTTGTACGTAAATCTCAGTCATTCTCTCCAATTATTTAGTTAGGATATATTTTCAGCCTTCTCTTAAAAAATAGGCTTTATTTACTGGTTCCCTGAATCTAGGGATTTTTTACTTGTTCTATAAATGAGACAAAAGTAGAGCCACATTGTTTTAGAAGCAATGAAAGAAAGTCAGCAGTATATTATTTTTGCTAAACTAGCACAGCTTCTCAAACACCTGGGACCTGGAGGAGAGGCATTATACAGAAGCATAGATAGCCATAAATGTGACTGCATTCTGACTTGCATAAGCTTGTAATTTTGAAGTAATAATTAGAGTAAATCAATTTGTTTCTTATTTAATATGGTGCCTAAGCATTAGGCACTGTACTGGCAAATACTATTGCTTATTTCCTTAAATACCATACCTGCTTCTGGTATTTTTAGTTTAAATCAGTCCACTAAGTAAGTGTGCCCTTATAACCATGATAAATTTCAGTGGAATTAAAAATGTGTAAAATAACATCTCTAGACTTCAAGAGCTTAGAACATTTAGAGAATATGAGAAAACAATTGAATTGCTCAATTTCAAAACTGCATTATAGGGACCTGTAGGTGGTATAGTGGTTAAGGAGTTGGACTCACACATGGTAGACCACAACTCAAGTCCTGGACCCAGCAGCTACAAAATCACACCTGGTACATGTGTGTGCATACCCAAAATCCCAGGAGGAGAATGGAAGAGAATGGATTATGGTGTGACCATCTCTCTAGGGGACAATTTCTCACTTTCCTTCTCACTGTTTCTTTCCAGAGAGCTCATGTACCCTATGGCAAACACCTTTTAAAAATGCTTTATTTTCCCTGTAAGTTTTTCTTAAATTTTTCTTAAATTTGAGTGGGTTTGGAGTATGATGAGAAGGATAATGATTCCCTTTAGAATTGACAGGCTGTAAGCTCCTCAAGCTCCAGGATTTGTTTCTCATTAAAATTGGTATCTCTATTGCTTAGTTTGCAGCTTGATAAATACAGGTTGGATAACTAAACAAACAATTGGACAGTAAATGAATGAATCAACTCAGGCCCTATTCTCTAAGATAGACAATCAGTACTGAAATTGACTGAAGAACTACATAGTATAGTAACTTTAGTATCTAGACAAACTCAACATAGGGAATGTTCATCAAGCATTTGACTAAAATCTGTGGTAAGATTTTTATATGTTGGATTTAAGTTACTATTCATAACTACTTTATCTTCTAGATACTACAGTTTTTCAATTTATGGAAAAGGAAACCTGGGGATTATAATTAATATTCCCAAATCATGCAGTGAGTAAGAAATAGAGTTAGGATTTTGAACCCACTCTACTCATAATCATTATACAAAATTATCTTCCATAGTTGTGTTGCAATATCAGGAGTTCATACGTGACAAGATCTTATAGTAAGTTAATAAAACAATGTCCAGGTGCTGTGACTTCTTCCATCTATTTACAACACAATGAGTCACATAATTTTCAAATGTCCATGTGTCCTTTGTCAGAAAGACCATTTTCTCTTCTTGTGGCCCTACTTGGGACCATGAAATGTCCAAAATGTTGAAGTAAACCCTGTTCAAAAATGTTCAAGTCTTACAGATGCAGCAAGGTAAGAAAAAACTCAGTTCTGGTGATAGACTGCCATTGTCTCTAGCTGATACACCATTTTCTATCAAAGTTATGGTTATGGTTTTTAGTCTTGGCCACAAGATGTCTTGTACATAGCAATGTTTCACTAATCTGAATGCCCACCAGATTGACAGAGTTGTTTTTTCTTGAGTCTGAGCTTACGGCTCAATGATGGGTAGAATTCTTAGATGATTCCCTAAATTCTTGGGCCCTAGTGTAATCTTTAAGATTGAAACATACATACATATACTATGTTTCTTTCTTAGCCTCTGTCTAAAAGCAAAATCAAAGTAACATGCCAAAGAGTTAAATTTACACTCAGAATGTTAACTAGGATTGCTATGTAGCAACTTGATGGTCATCAAAATAAATAAATAATGAACATGTAATTGAGTCCTTCATGAGTCTCTTCTTCCTTTTTGTTTTGTTCCTTTCTCTTCTTCTTTATTTCCTAGATACATAAAGTCTTAACATATCAAGACTTAAATATATGTATGTACTCTAGGATGACTTTTGCTTTCAAAAACATTTTATACTGAGATAAAAGAAAAACCTAGAAGGAGAAGGAGAATTATATTAAACAGTGATTCATAATAGCTGAACATCATTGAGAAGGGAACCAAGTACCATCTAGAGGTTATTCCATATCGCATCATCTTTTGAAATACATTACCTTATACGAGGGAAAATAGACTTTATTCAGGTTGCAGTTCTGTTTTTTTTTTTTCTGGATTTATTTAAAATAGCAAGTAACTCTTTCTATTACTGAAAAGAAGCAAAGACTTATGGCAAAATAAAGTCACCTTAAATATTTGTCAACTGCAACCACAGAGAATTCCAGTTAAAGGAGTCAAAAGATCATTTAAATATCCCCATAGGTTTCTATAAGAAATCATGGTTTTAGAAAGAGGCAGGCTCATTACATTTTAGGTTAGATCTAAACTCATGTTATTTTCATTTTTTATTTTGTCATAAGATGTGTGCACTTGTTGAAAAGAGACAGAGAAGCAGAGAGGTAAAAAGTGAGAAATCACCCCCTAGGGGGATGGCCATGCCACAATCTCTTCCCCTTCATTCTTCTGTAGGGATTGTGGACACTCATGCACACCTGTCCAGCATAAGTTTCAAGCTGCCACATCTGGGACTTGAACAGCAGTCTGCCATATGGAAGTCAGGATCTTAGCCATGCCACCTATTGGCCCCAATCTCATTTTAAAAGCTGACTACCCACATATTCAAATTGGCGCTTCACAAATAAACTATAACCTTGTTGAGAAATCAATGCTCCTTTGTTTATTTTTTTTTTACCCATAGGGTATGTGGGCTCCCCAGAAAGAAACAGAGAGAGACAGTGAGAGGGAAAATGAGAAATCATCCTCTGGGGTAATGGCCATGCCAAAATCCCTTCTCCATCTCCTCCTGGGATTTTGGCTGAGCACACACACACACACACACATGCACCCACATCTGATGTGATTTACAAGCTGCCAGTGCCAGGACTGGAACTGCAGTTGGCCACATTGGGGTCCAGCATTTTAACCTTCACACCACCAGCTGGACCCAATCCTTTGTTTAATCTTATTATTTGTGTCCAAATATTTTTACAAAATATTTGTGGGTCAGCCAGTGGTATGGTTATTAAGGTAACTAGATGCAACATGGCAGACCACCTGGCTTCAGTCCTGAACCAGTGGCTTGAAAATCATGCTGGACACAGTTGCGATGTGACCAAAATCTTGAAAGGAGAATGGAAAAGAAAGGATTGCAGTGTGCTCACCCCATCAAAGGGTGATTTTTCACTCCCCCGCACCCCGCACACACCCTCTGTATAGAGAGCATCCATGCCATATAGCAAAAATTTTTTTTAAAGTTGACATAACCTAGAAAGTACAATTCCAAGTTATGATTACAAATGGGTAACTGTAAGCAATGTGTAAGACATAAGATTAGACTTTAAAATAGAGTAATATGGAGAAAGAAGAGAAGCTAAAGAAATTTATTTCTAATCCATACCACTATAAAAAGAGAAGACACTGTGGAATGAATCTTCTAATAGTTCTCAACAGTCCCTGCACAGGAGAATCACCTACAGGAAGTTTCAAAAATTATTTTAGCCTGTCAGTATCCTTGGAGAGGAAGTGACTGAATTGTTTTAGAGCAATTGTTCTCAAAGTGTGGTCCTTTCACCTGGGAACTTGTTAGAAAGACAGATTCTCAGGTTTCAATCCCATCGACTACATCAGAAGTTCTAGAGATGCGATTCAGAAGTCTGGGTCATCACAAACGCATAGTAAGTTCAGATTCACTAGTTTAGAGGTAAGCCTGACTTGTATTGTAATCTACAGGTGATTCTATCTTATACCCAAGATCAAAACCATTGAATTAAAAGTTAAAAATTATGGGGCCAGCAGGTGACCCCCTAGGGGGATGGCCATGCCACAATCTCTTCCCCTTCATTCTTCTGTAGGGATTGTGGACACTCATGCACACCTGTCCAGCATAAGTTTCAAGCTGCCACATCTGGGACTTGAACAGCAGTCTGCCATATGGAAGTCAGGATCTTAGCCATGCCACCTATTGGCCCCAATCTCATTTTAAAAGCTGACTACCCACATATTCAAATTGGCGCTTCACAAATAAACTATAACCTTGTTGAGAAATCAATGCTCCTTTGTTTATTTTTTTTTTACCCATAGGGTATGTGGGCTCCCCAGAAAGAAACAGAGAGAGACAGTGAGAGGGAAAATGAGAAATCATCCTCTGGGGTAATGGCCATGCCAAAATCCCTTCTCCATCTCCTCCTGGGATTTTGGCTGAGCACACACACACACACACATGCACCCACATCTGATGTGATTTACAAGCTGCCAGTGCCAGGACTGGAACTGCAGTTGGCCACATTGGGGTCCAGCATTTTAACCTTCACACCACCAGCTGGACCCAATCCTTTGTTTAATCTTATTATTTGTGTCCAAATATTTTTACAAAATATTTGTGGGTCAGCCAGTGGTATGGTTATTAAGGTAACTAGATGCAACATGGCAGACCACCTGGCTTCAGTCCTGAACCAGTGGCTTGAAAATCATGCTGGACACAGTTGCGATGTGACCAAAATCTTGAAAGGAGAATGGAAAAGAAAGGATTGCAGTGTGCTCACCCCATCAAAGGGTGATTTTTCACTCCCCCGCACCCCGCACACACCCTCTGTATAGAGAGCATCCATGCCATATAGCAAAAATTTTTTTTAAAGTTGACATAACCTAGAAAGTACAATTCCAAGTTATGATTACAAATGGGTAACTGTAAGCAATGTGTAAGACATAAGATTAGACTTTAAAATAGAGTAATATGGAGAAAGAAGAGAAGCTAAAGAAATTTATTTCTAATCCATACCACTATAAAAAGAGAAGACACTGTGGAATGAATCTTCTAATAGTTCTCAACAGTCCCTGCACAGGAGAATCACCTACAGGAAGTTTCAAAAATTATTTTAGCCTGTCAGTATCCTTGGAGAGGAAGTGACTGAATTGTTTTAGAGCAATTGTTCTCAAAGTGTGGTCCTTTCACCTGGGAACTTGTTAGAAAGACAGATTCTCAGGTTTCAATCCCATCGACTACATCAGAAGTTCTAGAGATGCGATTCAGAAGTCTGGGTCATCACAAACGCATAGTAAGTTCAGATTCACTAGTTTAGAGGTAAGCCTGACTTGTATTGTAATCTACAGGTGATTCTATCTTATACCCAAGATCAAAACCATTGAATTAAAAGTTAAAAATTATGGGGCCAGCAGGTGGCATAGTGGTTATGTGGCTGGATGAACACGGTTCAAGTCTGGGATCTGGTGGCCTGGAACTCACACTGGGCATATGTGCATGCATGTCCAAAATCAATAGTGAAGAATAAGGAGAAGGGATTGTAGCATGGCATCCCTCTGAGGGCTTGTTTCTTACTTTCTCTCTCAACGTCTCTCTCTTTGGTGAGCACATATGTCCTATGACAAAAAACCTTAAAAAAAAAAGAGCCAAACTAAAAATTGGGTAGATATTTAAACACAGCAATAAGAAAATGAACAAACTGATTTGAAAATGAGTTGAACAAGTCTGAGTAGTTAGCACATTGAAGAAGATACACAGGTGGTAAATAAGCATGGGAAAGATGTTCAGCATCATATGTCATCAGGGAAATGTGAATGAAAATAACACTGAGGTATCACTGCTCACCTATGAGAAAAATCTATTAGAATAAGACAGTAGAACTTCGCTTAGATTAACAGAACACTGACAACAACAAATGCTAGTAAGTATGTGAAACAACAGGAACGCACATCGGTGGTGGGAATGCGAAATGATGAAGCTGTTTTGGAAGAGAGATCAAAGTTTCTAACAAAGCCAAACATCATCTTAGCATATAATTCAGTTATTCTGCTTCTTATTATTTTTTAAAGTTCATATAATATTTTTTGTTCAAGAGCCAAAGAAGGAAAGAGAGAGGTCACCAAAATGTTTCATCACACTGTGATCTCCATCATCAGTGAGGATCTGGAGTGCATGCCTGGCATGTTTCAGATCAACTCGAGATCTAAAACTGCAGTAGGCCATGTGCCTCCAACACAGCAGATCACAACAACACTGCCTGTGCCACCAAGACTGGGCCTGTTCTTCGATATTTATCACATGAGTTGAAAACATATATTCATACGAATACCTGTACAGAGGCTTATAGCAGCTTTATTTAAAATTGCCAAGATGTGGAAACAATCAAGATGTCTTTTTTTCCCACTTGCCAGAGGATGCTTGCCTTTGCCAGAGAATCACAGAGAGGAAAAGGGAGAAAGTACTCCTCAAGATGGCATGATCACACTACAATCCCTTCTCTTCCTTTCTCAATCCTGTTGGGATTTTGGGCAAAACTGCACATGAGTTTGGTCTACTTTTCAAGCCACCAACACTGAAATTTAAACTGAAAAGCTGATCATTGTGAGATCCAGTTCCCTAAACATCTAGGTCACACGGGGTAAACCCACAAAACAGTCCTTTAGTAGGGGAGTAAATAAACTGTGGTATATCTAGACAACAGACTATTATTAAGCCCTATAAAGAAATGAGCTATTGAGCCATGAAAAACATAAATACATATTAAGTGAAAGGGACCAGAAGATGGTATGATGGTTATGTTGCTGGACTTTCATGTAGTCAACCACAGTTCGAGTCCCAGACCTGGTGACTTAAAACTCACACCAGTTACATGTGCTAGCATGCCGAATACCCTGAAAGAAGAATGGGAGAAGGGATTATGGCATGGCCATCCCTCCTAGGGAGTGAATTCTTTCTTTCCATCTCTCTGTATCTTCAGTGACCATATGTGCTCTATAGCAAAATCTCTCTCTCTCAAAAAAAAAAAAAAAAAAAAAAAAAAAGAAACCAAAAAACATCCTGTGTCTATATAATCCCAACTTCCCAACTATATGACATTATGGGAAAGGTAAAACTATGAATACACTAAAAATATCAGTGGTGACAGAGGTTTAGGGAGCAGGAGTGATGAATAGGTGAATCACAGAATTATAAGAGCAGTGAAAATATTCTCTCTGATGCTATAATAGTGGGTAAATGTTTCAGGTATTTGACCAGGGCCCATGGAATGCACAACACTGAAAGTGGATCCTAATTTAAACTAAGGACTTTGGGCGATGACGTTTTGTTAGTATAGGTCCACCAACTGCAAAAGGTGTCAACTGCTCCACTCTGGTTCTGTATGATGGGATAGAATGCAGGCGTACTGGGAAACTCTCTGTACTAACTACTATTGTTAACCTAAACTGTTCTAAAAAATAAAGTCTGTTCTTAAAAATAAGCATTGAAGAATAATTTTCAAAGGAGATAAATTATGGGTTCTTGATACAGATATAAAAATGAACATGTGTCAAAGATTTTATTTATTGGGTCCTTAGGAAAATCATGATGCATTTTTGCATAGAAAAACAGAAAACCATGTCATGACTTTTCTGATGACCCAATAGCTTATTAGTTGGTAAGGAGACTAGAAAAAATATGTCTTAACAAGTTCAATGGGGACCAAATGACCAAATGTAGAAGGTTACCAAGAATGCTGACAAAATGCGTTTACTAGGGGTAAAACTGGCTTCCTCCATAGGGAATTAAGAAAGTACATATGACTGGGAAGAATGCATTTACATGCATATAGAAAGTAATGATTCATATTATAATCCATTTTCTGAACGTTAAGTCCTAACTGTACAAAGTTATGTAATAGCCCAAAGACAATGAAATGCATAAACTCTCCAGGATCAGCAGCTCATTCAGAAGGTTTTGTTTGCTTGTTTTGTTTTGTTTTTGTTTGTTTTAAGAGAGATCTTTACTACAGGGAACATTATTCCCCAGAGAGACAGAGAGACAGAAAGAGAGAAATCCCTCCCCCAAGGAAGATAGCACTCCACAATCCGTTCTCCTCGATTTCCCTCTCAGGATTTTGGAGATGCTTGCACATGCACCTGGCATGAATTTTAAACTGCCTAGTACAGGACTCAAACTGCAGTCAACTACGTGGGAGTCCAGCGAAGTAACCATTATGCTATCTGTTGGTCCCCAGAAGAGGTGTTTTAACCAGTACATAATTCTTCCGTTGAAGAAGAGTGGTAATCTTTTGGTCTATATTAAAGTTATTCACAGTTTTTTTTTTTTTTAAAGTTGAAAATGGGTGCAAAAATATTACAGTGAACTGTGGCCCAGTAGGAACATGGCCAGCTGAGATAACAGTGGGGTGATACTGTTGAAAGAGCAGAAAATTTGAATTCAAATATGAAGTTAACAAAGGTGATAGTGTTTTATTGAAGACACTTAAAATTCATACAGAGACCCAGCAGTGGTGGTGCCAGCAATGGGTTACTGCTGTGTGATGCTGGCGGTGCATGGTAGCCCTGGGTTTGTACTCCAGGCCGGTCCAAAACCTCTAGCAGCATCAGAGCATGCTGTGATCCTGGCTGGCTGAGAGGCCACAGTGGGAGGATTGCAGTACGGAAGACTCCTGTCAGTGAGTATGCTCATGTGCTCTCTCTCTTTCAGAAATAACTAAATAAAAACTTTTTAAAAAGTCACGGTGATTATTTTGTTCTTTGTATCACATTAATGGGAGGTTGTTGGAGGGTTTGAAAAAAGATGTGATATGATTAATGCAGTGCTTTACAGATATTAATCCAAAACAATCTGCAGGATGGATGAAATGCATAAATGGCTGAAAAAACCAGGTAGGAGCTGATAAAGTAATCCAGGATTAAGGTAAAGCTAAAGCTTTATTACACCAAGATTTCCTCTCAAAGAATTTCTTTGAAGAGAGGCAATATTCCAAATCCATCTTATTCTACGGAACTCCACAAAGCCAGTACGGTCTCTCGTGGCCATGCTCTACAGTAATATGTTGAAAATAGAGACCCATTTTTCTTTCTAGACAGGGTGGATAGTTATCTGGAGTGAAAAGTTTCATTTTCTAGCATTTTTCATTGGAACTATCACCTGATAATTACATTGAATAGAAAGTAACCATTAATCACATCTTTAATATATCAATTCATCACTGTCCACCTTGTGTGAAGCAGAAGAATTAAAATTAATCAGTCACACCAAACCCCATCACAACCAAATGCCTGGAGAAGGGTGAGGGTAAGAAGGAAACCCTTTTAAATGGAGGAAATACATTTGTTTCTCCTGGCAGGAGGACTGAGGCCTAGGAGGTAGCACCACTTTCAGTCATCAGAGAGGTGATTTTAATCTCTTCCCTTGCCTTGTTTGAGCAGCTTCAAGTTTGATAGAAATAGAAAGCCCTAAATGTTATCTGAACCATGAGGGAAGGAAGGTGGTAAGTTTTGTCACTGACCTTTAACGTTATGCCTAATGATATTAAGAAACAGCTTTGAGGAAATAAATGCGCATGTCAAAATGCAACTGCTGCCTATATCCTTGTCCTCTCTGCTTCTCAATGTCAATCCACTCTGCCAAGTGGCCCACTTAGAGGCTCCTCTTTCTGAAGTTTGAAGAAGAGACTTTTTTGGGGGGGAGAGGTTTTTGCTATAGGGCACACGCACTTGGCAGAAAGACAGGGAAAGTAAGAGAGGCAGAAAGCGAGACATCACCCTCTGGGGAGATGGCCACACCACAATCCCTTCTTCTCGATTCTCCTCTCCAGAACTTGGGCACACACATACGTGCTCCTGGCGTGAGTTTAAGCCACGGGGTCCAGGACTTGAACCGCGGTCGACTACATGGGAGTCCAGTAACATAGCCATTACACCAACTACTGGTCTCGAAGAAGAGATTTTTTTTTTTTTTATGGTGATGATTAGATGTAGTCTGGCCCTAAAGATTTGTGAATGAATGAGGTACATGGAGAACTCTTCATTTGTAATGTATCACTCTCTGCCTTCCTGGTTTGTATTGATGCCATTAAAAGGCACCTTCCATCTCCCCACCTACATTAGAAACTCCTTAAATAAAGCACCCAGGCTTTACACTTTTCCATTTTCATTGTATTTTCATTGCCAGAGGGTGAATATGTTTGCTAGAGAGAGAGAGAGAAAGCACCACTCAAAGAGGCATAGTCTTGATGCAAACCCTTCTCCCTTTCTCCTTTCCACCAGGATTTGGGCACACACACACACACACACACCAGGCATGTTTTTCAAGGCATCAAGGCTGGTATTCAAATCTCAGTCAGTCATGTGAGATTTGACTCTCTATACCCAAGGCTTAACTACTACAATATGGGGCCAGCCCAGATTTATACTTACTGTGTTCTATCTCTCTCCAAATACAGAAGCTGCTGCAAAGTTGCTTGGTAAGTTATTTGACATTTGGTTGTTAATAGGTTATAGATTCCTCAGAAAGTTTTGGGTAGGGATGATTCCCTTAGAGACTAAAAACACTGAGGCACTTATTTATAAACCCCTAATCTAGCTAATAAGTTTTTATTATATTTTACTTGATGAGGATAAATTTGGTGTTTTTGAGAGCTACATTTTAATTGGACTTACAGTGATTATCATTATGGTACAGTATTTCCTCCTATAAAGTTCAGAAAATTAAAAACTGATGAGAGTCAAGGCTGTGACAACCCACAAACAATCAAGTCACTGAGCTGGGGGTGCTGAGCAGGTAACTGTACTCCCTCACTAGTCACGGGCTCCCACCCGCAGCCCTGCGGTGCATATGTCAAGTCATTGCCTCTTCAAAATTGCAAAGTACTGCATATCACACACTTGTGGACTCAGTCATTAATCAAAACAATAACATTAAACTCAACAAACTTACAGAATAGCCTCATTTTCTCTATAGCTCCTAGCAGAGACCAAGATAAATGATAGGTGCACAATAAATTTTGGATGAATGAACTAACTTATAGATTACTAAATTTTCCAGTGTAGAGTGGCTAGATTTGAGAGTAATGAAAAGGAGGAGGTAAAGGTCATGAAAAAGAGAAGATACAATGTCTGGGTTAGATAAACATTATATTTTTACTTAAATCAAAGGAGCACTTTGAGTTCCAAGTTAAATGGACAAACTCAAGCACAAGTCTTGTTTTTTATCCTATTTTTTAGATCATTTTGTATGAATAAATAAATAGAAGGGTGACAGATATGTGTCAGTCTGGGAACAGATTGTGATTGAAGAGAGAAATTTATGCTATAACAGCAAAAGAAAGTAAAGGGAAAAGCCACTGAGGGACCAGCCGTATCTGACTGAAGCACCCAGGACATTGTTGTCTCAGTTTCTAATTGATCAATATGTGAATTGGTTATAATCGATGTGGTGATTGTGCTGACAACTTAAGTTCCTTTTATTGTGAGCTAAGTTTAGATGGAGTTGGCTATTTGAACAACCCAATACCGGGACTCTACTTAAATTTAAATGAGAGCTGGCAAAGATATTTTATAATGATCCTCCTCCCCCCAAAAAAAAGAAAAAGTGGATGCACCCAGTTTTCTAAGAGGAAGTACATGCCACTAATCTAGTCTAGGCTGTAACTGAAGTAAAAAGAAATGGACCGTCAAAGTGTGAGATGCTCAATGTAACAATAAAAATAAGCTACCTATATAAATAAAGACACAATAACGGTAATAAAATCAATGCCTAAATCTGAATACCACATAGCTTGAAAAGTGTCATCACATATGGCATCTCATTTGAATCTCCATTTATTATCAAATGTATTTGCACATTATATGTATCTGTATAATTGATTTTTCAGTACCATAGCCAAGTACATTTGTACAGACACTGATTATCAGAGTTCTAACCAACCGTATTCTAAATGTCCATTGTTTTTTTTCTTTAATTTATGTTCATGGGTCTATTATGTTTGTAGCCCCATGAACCATTTCTGTTGATAAATGTATAGGTCGCTGTTATAGGCTAAATTACATCACCCACAAAATTTGAATGCTGAAATCCAAACCCCTAGTACCTTTGAATGTAACTTTATTTGGGATTAGGGTTGTTAGTGATTTAATTAACTAAGATTGGGGTTTTTAAGGTAGGTGTTATTCTAATATAACTGGTGTCTTTATAAAAAGGGGGAATTTGGGCACAGGCACCCAGATGCATGAAGATGACAGAGGAACATTGGTGATGTTCTGACACTGATTGTGGAAAAACCACAGAAGCTAAAGAAGAGGCATAGAACAAATCTTTTCTTATAATCCTGACAAGATGCCAATCTAGGGAACCAAAAGATGGCACATCAGTAACACTACTCCCATGAGAAGAAACCAGCCCTTGTAACAACTTTGATCTCAAGTGTCTAGCCTCCAAAACTGTGAGAAAAATAAATTGCTGTTGTTCAAGCCTCACAGATTATTATAGCAACTCAAACAAACTAATGTGATTTCATTCATGCTTGTCACTTTATGGAGAATAAGGATATGTTGAAGATGATAAGTTCATAGGCCTTTAAGAAACTATACCTCCAAAAAAAAAAGAGCCTGTTCTGCCTCAGTTCTGAGTGCAACAGTTCTGACTCCCAATGGCCCCCTCTGCTTCTCTCATTTACTCTTTTGGAAGCTCATATGCTCAGCAGCCCCGAGGTATGTGATATTGCTCTTACTCTGTTTTCAATCCATATATCTGGTTGAGTAAGAGCCCATTGTGATGTTTCCTAGAGGAAGGCCTGTTGGACAAGGGGAAAAGCAAGAACAGGTTGGTTTCTAACTTATCCTATTACCAAGTATGTGTTCTTGGACAAATTACATAAATTTCTTAGTTAACAAAATGGGGATAATGAAACTTATAAGATTTTTGTTAGGTGTAAATAAGGTTATGAACATTACGGTTTTCAGCCCTTTTTTCTTGACTCAATGTTGAAAATTGCTGAACAGGGACCAGCAGTTAGCATAATGGCTATGTTGCTGGACTCCCCCGTAGTCGACCGCAGTTCGAGTCCTGGACCCAGTGGCTTGAACTCATGCTGGGCGCGTGTGCGTGCGTGCCCAAGATCCCGCGAGGAGAATAGAGGAGAAAGGAATGCAGCCATCCTCCATGGGGGGAGTAATTTCTCACTTTCTATCTCTCTCTCTCTGTCTGGCGAGCACACGCACCCTATAGCGAAAAAAAAAACTCTCAAAAAAAAAAAAGTGAGAAAGTTCCTGAATAGAGGTGGAGAAAGAATATTAATGCTCACCTTTCTGCAGCCTCCTAGCTTTTATCTCTAAATTGCTTGTTTTTCCTAATTTCTCTCTTTCCTTTTAGTAAAATGGCATACATTTTTCTCCCTGCAACATTTATCTGCTTAGTGCTCCTACTAATTCCTCCACTCTTTCACCATATTATCCCATTGACTTTATCATAATATCTTCGTCTTGTCTAAAGCAAGTGGAATTTCTTTACTTTTCTTTCTCTAAACATACCACTTTATCCCATCCATTGGTAGCTCAGAATTTCTATACAAAATACCTTAGAGGCAGTGAATTTTATGAAGACATCATACCAAAGAACATGATTTAAGCCTCCATTTGTAGAGAAGATGTTGAGATTTTATTTGGTGTTAGTTCATTTTTGGTGTCTTGGGGAAACTGGGTGTGCTAATTAGCTCATTTATAATACTAAAGCCCATTGGGCTAGATTTTTTTTATCACACCAGATTTTTTCTTCTACCCTACTGTTTCTACTCATCTCTGTACTCTAGGAGGATGATCCCTGGGGGCCATTTACCCAGGCAGAAGACCATTGAGTTGGACCAGAAAGAGATAGGGTATTTGTTTACCCCATCTCAGGTTTTCTCTGTTTCAGACATGGTTTGGGTAGTGGCTCTATTTCTTTAAGACTGTGGTTTCTTCCCAGTGACCACTCTCTCACCAAATTTCAGCCCTATCATTTTTCACTCTCCCTCTTCAAGATCAAGGATAGTACATAAAAAAATATAATAGTAGTCTTTAATATATTGATCCCTTGTAAAATTTGAAAATTTTGTCACCTGTTGATCCCCAAATATTTTGTTAATCTTCAACCCTTCCCACATTTTTGTAAATAGTTTGTTCAGTAAAACTCTCTTCACTTAGCTTTATCAAGGGTATTATTTCTTTACTGCCAGACATTGGCATCCCACCACTACCATCACCATTCTGGAATGGCCATCTCTCTCCTCTTAGAACATTACCCTGGGAGTAAACAGTAGTTTATTGATAAGGAATTTCTATTTTATTCCAATACTGCCATCTTCTAAGAAATTTTAGTGATGTTTTTGCTACCATAATCACTGGCTCATCTGTTTTGATATTATGCATTTGATATTTTTGAATATTTGTTTTTTTCTTTTCTTGCCCTCTCAAGTTTATTGTCTGCAGTCACTCCATGAAAGGAAAAGTTACTCAGTCAGCTCTCATCAATGATTGGAATCAATGATTATGAGTAAATGTATAAACACTGATTTTTAAGCAAAATATGATTTCTTAATGAATAACACCCACAAATTTGTGGTTAAGAACAAATAAGAAAATAGTAGTGAACTAACAAATGTCAGTCCCTTTCTTCAACTCAAAAATGATAGTCTCTGGGGACTAAGAGATCTTACCCATGGCCTACTGATCCCACATGACCAAATATGGTTTGAATCCCAGTCCTGGTGGATCGAAAAACATGGCAGGCACCTGCGTGTGCATGTCCAAAATCCCAGTAGGATGGAGACATGGAGAAGGGATTGTGATATGACTGTATCCCATTGGGAGGTACTTCCTACCTTTCTCTCTCTGTATCTCTCTAGAGGGTGCACATACTCTCTGGAAATTTTTAAAAAGAGTTCCTCTTTGTGCTGAGACTAGAGAAAACTTGTACATTCTCTGCTGATTGTGAATTCCATGCTGAGAGCAAGAAAAAGTCATTTGTGATGATGACCGAGAGTGGTGCCAGTACCCTAAGTTTTGGTCAATCTCTCCAAATTGAAGGGTTTACCAGAAAAGGGGAATTGTTAAATTAAATTGGCCTAAGAAGGCCTCCATACTCTTATTCAAATTCCTGTAAGCAAACCACAACCTCACTTGGAAGCTTGCTCCCTTAGTAAGCTGCTAAGTTACAGCCTATAATAGCTGCTGTATTTCAGACAATCACAGACAACCCACTCTTTAAACTGTGTTAATGCAAGCCAACATGAAGTCCAGTTATTTCTCTGCCTCATTCCCTCATTTCCTTTTTTTCTTTGTCACTTTCCCTTTCTTCTGCATAAATGTCACCTCTCTGTGTGGCTATCAGGAGTTCTTTGGAAGTCATTCTGGGGAATGACTAATTCTACTTTTTTTGCTCAATTAAATGCCACAAAATTTAAAAAAAAAATTCTTAGTATATATGAGATGCAATCTTTACCTAATAAAATGTGTCAGGAGAAATTATTTCCCTGTAAGATATCAGTTCTTTGTTAAAGATAAATAATTCAAAATTTTGGTTCTAACTTTTGTCATATTCTGTCATTAAAGTTGAACTGCAAAACCATTATTTCAATATGATAATCATGTATTTTCATTGGCCTTACTCTAGAAGCTAGTTTTCCTTTCTGACTGAATTTGCTCTATTTTTTTTGCATAGGCCCAGAAAACGATCCTCAGAGACTGAGCCACACACATCTGAACATATAAGTTCAGGTATAGGGCTGTGAGATCTATGGGTGTGAGATAAGAACCTATTTTGTCTAATGCCAGCTATGATATTTTTCTCTTTTTGTCCCCTGTGCTTGTATTTCTTTTCCTTTTTTCTTTTGTTTTCTAATTGTACACTAGTAGTTCTCACTGGTAAAATTTCCACTTCCTATTTAGAATATAATCAAATTTTCCATTGCCTCTCATCTTGTCACACAACCTTTCAAATGCTATATCTAATATGTTGAGTGTAGATTTTTTGTTTTTAATACTCAAACCCTTTCCCTTCATGCTATTGCTGTTTAGATGGCACTTGGTGAGCGATAATTAGCCTGTGGATCCTGTTTATTGATTTCTGTCACCTTCCACTCCCCTTTGTAAAGCAGGTGTAACCAGATGGCCTTTCTGTACCCTGCCCAAAGGGTTCATGGACATCCTGAATCTCCGGTCTTCTGTTCTTCCAGTTGAAACCCCTGTGGGCACTTTTACTGCCTCCTCCCAATATCTGCAAATATGTGAGAAAAAGAGTTGTATCACTCACAAAAGTTGGTATTGCTCTATACAAATCAGCCCCTTCTCTTTTCTCCTAGAAAATTGTAGTACATTTTTTTTCCTGTTCTTTGGGAATTGTTTATACCTGGTGGAGATAATTTTTTCACTTTGAGGAACATTGAAAGCAAACATGGGGGGGGGGGAGGCCAGCAGTTAGCATAATGGCTATGTCGCTGGACTCCCACGTAGTCGACCGCAGTTCGCGTCCCGGACCCGGCGGCTTAAACTCATGCCGGGCACATGTGCGTGCGTGCCCAAGATCCCGAGAGGAGAATGAAGGAGAAGGGATTGCGTCATGGCCATCCCCCATGGGGGGTGATTTCTCGCTTTCTGTCTCTCTGTCTCTCTCTGCTTGTCTGGCAAAAGCAAACATGGAAGATGCTAGGGAAATGAGGATTGGGAATGGGCGGCAGATGACATTATGGCTTAATTTTGTGTAAAACAATATTAACTGTACCCTCCTTCCTTTCCCCAAATCCCCAAGTCTCAGAAGACAGGGCCCCAAACAGGTCTGTCCACAGAATCATGCATGTTCCCTTCAAATGAGCCACTTCCTTCTCTTTTTCTTCTATACTATTCAGTCTCAGGAAAGTGGTGGCCATCCCACACTGTCATTATGGGAAATGCTAGGCAGGTAAATTTTGTCCTTCCCTTCTTTTTTTTTTTTTTTTTCATGAAGACTTCGAAGGGAAATTCATATAGGAGGAAGAAAAGAATCTGAGGTTTATCAGTTAGATTACTGAATATGAGCGTGCTTGTGCATGCTTGCAGTCTGGGTCTAATCAAGCAATTAGAGTAACAAAAAATGGTGAAGTAGTCTGACCCCTTTTATAGACACTAGTGTCCTCTGTTCAAAAATGCCCTGAGAAATTAATATCTTTCTCTATCAATGCATTAGACATGGTGTTTTTGGTCCACTTGGAATAAAATGCCATGCTTCCTTCAGCAAATTACCTGCTTCTTCATCTTGGCATGAGTCATGATATCCTTTTCCTTACTTCATGAGTAAATGTAATAATCCTTCTTCAATGCCTCTATCACTTGGAAAGTGGAAATTTCCACTCCTTTTTTATGGAAAAGGATCAACTATCGCTGTCCACTTCACTTTCAAAAATGTGTCCTTTGCAGTAGAATCCTGAAATGGATCCCATGACTACTTGTTAGTTAATATCAGTTGCCTCTTGGGGCCAGCTAATGATGTGGTGGTTAAGGCACTGGATTCCCACATGGCTGACTGCGGTTTGAATCCCAGACTTGGTGGCTTACTTTCTCATTCCCACCACTAGTCATACTAAAAAGTAATAACAATAAATAAAAATTAAATAAAACAATTACTTTTAAAAATATATCAGTTGCCTCTGATCCTCCTCCTCTCATTGTCGACCACACTAGTCGATCTAGTCAACACAGAGGTATCCTTGCTTTCCTGCCATGTGTGAGTCTGCTTTCTGCCTTGGGTAGTGGTCCATGATCAAAACAGTTTTCCTAGCAGTCCTAAAGACTATGGGGATGCTGGATCTAAGACATAAAGCCCACGAGTAAGGTCCCTCATCAAGGGATTGTTCATTTCTTGGCTTCCCAAGTTGAGAAGCCTGCTCTTGGATTATCTCTTGCTTTCCCCATTGGTAGCTTTTGATCAAGTCCTTGCTTCTCTCCCTATACTTTTCTTGCTCTGCACACTGAGCTATAAGTAGTTCTTTTATGAGCCACAGATTTTCTTTTAAAAGTTTATCACAATGTCTTGGCACATGTGACTTCTCAACAAATGTTCTTGTTATTTTTCTTCCTTTCCCTTCATTAACCTCAAATATATGGAGACATTTATCATTTACTGTAGGTTTACTTGTCTCCCTGAAAGCTCGTGCACTAGCTCAAATTTAGCACATGTCACCAGCATAGGACAGATTGAATGGGTTGTAGAGATTTGCCTCTTCTGATCATTTTTCTTATATTGCTAAACCTTTTATGTTTTAATAGGAATTTATTTTTCTTCTTTAAGCCACCTCAAACTCTCTGAGATTTTTAGGAATTAATTTTGGTTGTTATTACAGAATGATAGATAGTAATTTTTATCTTTTATTTCACAATCTCCACCCCCTCCCTGAAACAAATTGCATCATTTTGCTTACTCACTTCATGTTCTGGTGAGTTTTTACAGTCCATTTACATATTCATCTAAATAAGTACCTTAAACTCTGTAATTATATCAATTCAAAGTATTTAACTACAAAGTCTCAAATTGTTTATTCTAATTCTCTTATGTTTTTAAAGTAAAAATATTTACAAAGGATCATGTTTCTTTTTATAATGAGAAGGATCCCTACTCTTTTATTCCATTCCTTATGTGTGTATTTAAAAAGATTCATAATGGTTTTACATGAATATAATACACTAAGTATATACGTGCTGCTAAGGTTTGAATGTGTCCGCTAAAGTCCGTGTGTTGGAAATTTAATCCCCAGTGCAAAGGCATTAAGAAATGGGACCAGGTAGACCCTTTAAGAGGTGATTGAATAATGAGCAATACTCTCATGAATGAATTAAGGCTATTATCATGGGAGTGAGTGAATTTTCTCGAGAAGATCATGTGTTCTCTCTCCCATGTTCACTTGGCATTCCACTTTTCTGCTGTATTAGTACACAAGTAATTGCCAGATGCCAGTGTCATGTTCTTCCCAGTATCTACAACCATGAGCCAAATAAACTGGTATTCTTCCGATATTTAAGTTTGTGGCATTAGTTAAAGCAACAGAGGATGTACCAACAATAACTATCAAAACTTAGCTTGAACAACTTCAGTATTAGGGAGCTCAGTACCTACCAATGTAATTCTATTCATTACCAGGACTTTCACCAGTAGCAGTTTCATTTTTTTCTGTATAGATGTAATCTAGAGTCCTCTGAGTCCCTCCATCAGTCCCAGCTGTGCCTGCTACCTCTACAACGTGGTGTATCACAGGAGGAAATGGAATGGGGTAATAAGTAGGGCTCACATTACACATTACCCCAAACTTTTCTTGTCTAAGGAGTGTCCAGCTAGGAGTCACCTTTTCTTATGGACATAAATATTGTCCATTAGGTGAATTCACATTTTTAAAGTCAGAACTACTAGTTTAGGGTAAAATGGGACAAATCTGATTCCACCTATGATGGCCTTTCACATTCCTATGCCCCAGAAGTCTTTTCTATTCCAGGCTCAATAGCTATAATTCCCTCATCTATTTTCAAGATTCTCTGTTTTCATTCATAAGAGTATATGAGCATGCAGAAGAGAGAGAGAGAAAGAGTTATGAAGCACCTTTATGGGGCATGGTCATGTTGCAATTCTTTTCCTTCTATTTTCCCATCCCATCAGGACTTTGAGTATGCATGCATATGTTTCTTGTGTGTTTTTCAAACTGTTGAGGTCAGGGTTTGAAACATGGTTGGTCATATTGAATTTGCTCCTTAAACACTGCCTTACAGGCTGTCCCCTAAAGGGATATTTTGTGTTATGTGTTGACAGAGGGCATGTGCATTTCCTGGAGACAGAGAGGGGAAAATGAGAAAGCAGCTCCCATGGAGAATGACCATGCTGCAGTCCCTTCTCCTCCATTTCACCCCCCTTCTTTGGGACTTTTGGCACATATGGGTACAAATGCTCCCAGTGTGTTTTTCAAGCTGTGGGGCCCAGAACTCAAACTGAGTAGTTGGCCATGTGGAATCGAGCTGCCTTAAACACCACACCACTGACTGACACCAAGGAGTTGGATTCTTTTTAGTTGTTTGAGAAGACTTCCAACAGTTCATGGACAAATGGAATTAAAGAGTGAATTTATTCTGGTTCAAGAAAATTGAACGCTATACACATTTTTTCACTATCCATATGTTCCATGAACATTTGAAGACTCTATTATATTTGAATATCTATTGGGATGGTTTCTAGTGATGCTTGCTGGACTTCAAGGTCCCACAGTTACACTGGAGTTGTAAAGCCTCTCTTTACTATTTGAGTGAGTGTAAACCCCCCACATACAATTTTCCTGGCTTCTGGTCTGCATTTTCTGTTTTTCAGTGTATGGTAAAACCTATAATGTATCCTCATTAGTATAATTATTATACTTAAACCAAACATCACAACTGAAAGCAGAAACAAAGAAAGAAGAAAATGATTTGCTAACATATGGAAAGTCTTTGGTGACAAAACTATTCTCTTACAAATATTTAGAAAACTTTTCATGAACTTGTTTTCAAAATGAAGCCCCTGGCCTTCGTTAGATATAATGTGGGGATGGAAGTACTGAGAGTAAAAAGAGAAGACAAACTTCCCAGCCCCAAATAGACTTCCTTGGCATATTCACTCTTTTTGACAAAATGAGATACGTAGATTAGATTAGTTTTTCTGTTTCAGTCCACTTTAGTTCATGTATATATTTTCTTTCTTGCCTTTTACATGATAGATGATAGATATACATAAATAGATAGATAGATAAAGGAAGGATGATGCATAGATAATCAATTAATAGATAAAAATTGATTGATAATCATATAGGAAGGAGTAAGGTTTATAAATATAAATGTGATTATGTGTGTGCTTTTATCACTCTTCCACTTTCCCTTTTTTGTTACATTTTATAGCTTTTGTTTTGTTTTGGTTTTCCCCATGCAGGGCCCTTGCTATTCTCCCACTTCTTCATGTAGTCACCCTTTTTCTCTTCCCTATTATACTGCTCAAAAATGGCCAGAGTCTTTCGGGACACAATAATGCACAGAACAATGCAAAATATATTTTCCCAAGGGACAATAATAACTTGATGGGGCCTGATTCTACAGTGAGGTCAGAAAAGATCTGAGACAATTTGAGTTCCAGCAAATACCAGTCTATCCCATGCTTGTTGTTGTCTTAAAAATAGCTCCCACCTATCAGAACATATTTTAGAGCTAAGTTAAAACAAAATTTGCTTGTTCAGAACATTTCTTATTGGGCTGGAAATGCTGAGACTGTGGAAAGCAAAGTTGGGAGTATTTATTTGTAACTTGCACTTACTCCAGATTTCCCTGGGGGGATGACTTAGCAGCAATTTAAGCCCAAGTGTAGAGCAAATAGAAAAATGGGTGCTTTTTCTCACTTTACAGGATTTGTATCCTACTACTTCCTCATATTGAGAAAAAGGAAAAGTGAAAAAAGGAGAATTAGTAACAAAAATATACACTTTGATCTTTAGTAACTCTGAGACTTTTTCAGTCTGTGTAAAAAGTCAGCATATCTAACTAGGCCTCTGTCTCTAAATTACTCTGTCTCTAAATTTGAGTGCTTTTCATATCCAGGACAATCAACACGCAAAATGTGAAAAAGCACTTGAGTATCATAATAATGAAAAAAGCAACTTTGTCATGCTTGCATATTTGTTTGAAGTTTTCAGAAAAACATAAAACCTTCCACAGCTCTATCTTTATATTAAAAACACATAAATTGTCTTCTTTATGTATCAAATGACAGTGAATGTTACAGTTTTGCTTCTGCCTGCTATGAATATAAGAAATAGGCTAAGCTGAAAGGAGAGATATAGACCCAGTGATACAGGGGCAGACACATAAGAGAAGGTAGAGAGCAAAAGGTAGATGAAAGTAAAAGAAAGAGGAGGGACCAGCAGTTAGTATAATGGCTATGTCGCTGGATTCCCATGTAGTTGACCGCGGTTCGCGTCCTGGACCCAGTGGCTTAAAACTCACGCTGGGCGCGTGTGCATGCGTGCCCAAGAGGAGAATGGAGGAGAAGATATTGTGGTGTGGCCAACCCCCTGGGGGGTGATTTCTTGCTTTCTGTCTCTCTGTCTCTCTCTGTCTGTCTGGTGAGCGCACTCGCCCTATAGCAAAGACCTCTCCAAAAAAAAAGAGGAGTGGCAGATCCTCAGATCCTCGGTAGAGGATCCCTTCTTCAACTATCCCTTCTTTATCTTACTACCAAAGGTGTTGAATTCAAAACTAAATATGATCATATTACCTAAGATGTTTGAATAGCTTAAGATACTGCACTATTGTATGAGCTTATTTGTGGTCATTTCCATTCTCCTTGTCCTTGTTTAGAAGTTAAACAAGTCAGATCTGTGTGCAGAGCTCCTGGGCTCAGGTTTGAGGAGATTCTTGGATAGGTGTGTGAGTGTGGAAGGATGGAGAAGAGTAAACTAGAACCATAATTGCTGTGCTTGCTACAGTAACAGCACTGGATGTACTCACATACTCCAAACATTGCCTTCAACACTCCATTCACTGCACCTTCACAGAAAAACCCATGGGAAGGATCCTGTTATCACTTCAGTGATAAGATAAGCTCTCCAGCTTAAGATCTTTATTTTTCCCCCCTCTGCTCATCCATTCTAACTTCAACTTTATATAGGACCATGGAATAAAGGCTCGTTTAAAGAGAAATTAAACCTTATTTAAAAAGATTCTATAATCAAACTAGCAAAGAGATGCTCAATACATACTTTTCTTATATCAAACAAGCTAACATTTCAGTATGATGTAAATATACAGAATATATACAACACACATATGTTCACAAAGCAAACACTGTAGACTCAGAACAGATTTTTAAAAACATGATATTCATGTTGATTACAGTAACTATAAATGATCACAACATTGAAATGGCACTTAGTTCACAAAAAGTCACAAAAATCTGTGTATGTGTTTGGGTGTGTATTCAACAAAAACCATGATTCTTATCCCAAGCTCAAGATCTTTACTCTTATCACATCTGCAAAGTCTCCATTTTGTGAAGTAAGGTAAGATATTCACAGTTTCTGTGAATTAGGACAATGACACACTTAAGAGGGTATTACACTGTTTACCACAATGGATAAGCCAAGAAAAAATAGTACCTACTTCCTAAGGACACTTATGAGGAACACAAGTAAAACACAGAGGATGATCCCTTTTCAATGAATGGTCTTGGCCATTAATACCTACAGATTAGAGCAGGCTGTGGGGGATAGAGGGTGAGAAGGGTGGAACATGAGATGGAGTTGGTGTGGCTACAGGTAGCTCTGAAGCTCTCCCCGGCCCAATCTGGTTTTGCAACAAATACTTGATTGGCATGAGAGAAATTAATCTGTAACGTTTTCTTTCTTAGTATGATGACAATGATGTCATGATAATTTCAGGGTAGACTTTAAAAGGCTGAAAAGAGAGTTAGAAATTTAACCTAAATTTAACCTCTGGTCCAGAGAAAGAGAGAATTGTCCACAGAGACACAGCTGGTATCAGAGTTTGGTTAAAGGCCCAGGGCCCCACATCATCTGCCAGGTATTTTTCCTACTATGTTGGACTCATTCAAGGCAGACCCAGTGGCTAATAGGTGTTTGCCAACTGCCTTTCAAATACTACATGGTGCAAAGAAATAGAATTAAGTTGGGAATTAGAACTAGAATTTAACTTTTGAGTTTAAAATACTGTCCATCTTTCCTTAATCTGGTGTCATATTCTGAATTATAGCTTGGAACAATAAAACAACATTAGTCAAAAAACTAGTGGAATCAGAATAATTTCTCAGTTTTAACAAACACACCACTGTAATGCAAGATGTTAACAATAAAGATTTGATGAAGAGAACTCTCTGCAATCTCTGTGGCTCTCTGTTACACCTAAAACTATTCCCACTTGAAAACTTTTCAAAAATATGTTTGTTTGAGACCAGCAGTTGGCATAATGGCGATGTTGCTGAACTCCCATGTAGTCGATCATGGTTCAAGTCCCAGACCCGGTGGCTTAAACTCACGCTGAGTGCATGTGCGTGTGTGCCCAAGAGCCCGGGTAGACCAGAGGAGAAGGGATTGTGGCATGGCCATCCCCCCATGGCGGGTGATTTCTCACTTTCTGTTTCTCTGTCTCTCTCTGTCTTTCTGGCAAGCGCACATGAGACATCACCCTTGACAGAATCTCAACACCTCAAATCCCTGCAAACCTCAGCCAGACCTGAGTAGTGGGCATACATGTGCCTAACTTATTCAGGATGTCTGTGGACACAAATCTAGAACCTTCCCATGGGGGCTTGACTTGCAGAGCATTGTGTATTACTGCTGTGCTATAATCTGGTCACCCCAAAATCTTATTTTCAAAGATTGAATCTTTTCAGGACCAGCTGGTGTGCAGTGGTAAAATGTGACATTCTGCACAATAATCTTACATGCAAAAGTTTCCAGCTTAACTCCAAAGCTCTCACTAAGTATGCTGGACATGCATCATTTATCCATAATCTGTGGCTAGTTGAAGGCTGGGAGTGAGTCGAGGTGTCAAAACCCTTATAGGTATTCTTCTCTCTCTCTCTCTCCTGTCTTTCTCACTCATGTAAAAAAATAAGTTATCTTTTGTTTTTATGAGACATTTGTGCTATAGGGTGCATGTGCTTGCCAGAAAGACAAACAGATAAAAAGTGCAATATCACCCCTAGTGGGGATGGCTTTGCTGCAACCCCTTCTCCTCCATTCTCCTCTTGGGATCTTGGGCATGCATGCACACTTGCCTGGCGTGAATTTTAAGCCACTGAGTCGGGGATCCAAACTGTGGTTGACTACATGTGAGTTCAGTAATGTAATCTTTATGCCACCTGCTGGTACCAAGAAATAAGTTATCTTAAAAAAAAAAGATTTGGTATTTTTGGTGATAATGCCATAATACTGGGTCATGGGAAAAATCATGCTACATTTTTTTGTTGCATAGAAAACATAGCAAAATGTCATGACTTTTCCAACTACACAATATTTTAAAGAATGCTTTCGTATTGGGTAATACAATGTTCTGTCACTGTCAGTATTCTACCTTAACCCTTTTGCTTTTGCTTGTCCCTCAGTTCAAAATGCTCTTCCTGATACTGACATGGCTTGCTGAATAAATTTTCTCCCAATCATGAGATCTAAAGGAAAACAAAAGAAGAAAGAGAAGGAAAGAAAAGAAAGAGAGGAAGGAAGGAAGGAAGGAAGGAAGGAAGGAAGGAAGGAAGGAAGGAAGGAAGGAAGAAAGACAACAAAAGACCTCTGAGAACTGAACTTAACCTCCTAGATTTTCTGTCTCTAGTCCATGAGGTGCATGGGCCTTATGTACCTAGAGCAACACCTGAGCTACAGCAGACATTTAACCCACATCCACCATAAAAATATGGCATCTGTGTCATAGGGGAACAGATTAAAACACTAAGAAGTCACATGGTTTATAAAAATGGCAGGTCTGAAATTAGAAGGCAGGCCTATTGGGGCAAGAAGCTAGCACATCTCACTTCCTCATGCAAAGGTCCACATGGAGAGCAGGCATGGGCTCCACCAGGTGCTGCACCCAGACTTCCTCTCTCTCCAGGAGAGGCATGGTTGAGCTCATTAAATAGCCTGCTATGCACAGAGAAAAAATGTTGTTGGTTTCCTAATGGCCACTGATAGTAAGCTTAGCTATGATCCATTCCAAGAAGCCTCATCCAGAGAATGGCTTGTCACCATGACTGAGGGAAAAAGTTTTAAGTACTTAGAAGTAAAAGACTAGACCAAGCAGGTGATACAGCATCATAGCACTAATATTCCATACGTGTTTGTTAGTTTTTGTTTGCTTGCTTGTTTTTTGTTTTTTGTTTTTTTGAGAAAGAGATTTTTGCTATAAAGCATGTGTGCTCACCAGACAGACAGAGAGAGAGAGACAGAAAGCGAGAAATCAACCCCCCCGGGGGGTGACCACACCACAATCCCTTCTCCTCCATTCTCCTCTTGGGATCTTGGGCACACATGCACACGCGCCCGGCATAAGTTTTAAGCCACTGGGTCCGGGACTCGAACCACGGTCGACTGCATGGGAGTCCGGTGACACAGCCATTACGCTAACTGCTGGTCCCATCCACACGTGTTTATTCAACTGAGTATTTACCTAGCACGGTGCTAGATCTTTGAGAACTAAAAGAGAAGCCTAGGATCTGTAATGTAAAAGAAAATACAAAAACTAATGCTGCCACTAGGTTTACTATGATTAAGAAGGCAATAACAGAGTCCATGTCTTGCCAGGACAGTGATCCAGCTAGGATTAGCTTTTCCTTAACCAGGGGCTCACAGGTATTCTTCTCACACTCTCCAAAATGAGGTCTTACTAAACTCAGAGGAGGCTTGCACTTGAGATATACTCAAGTATATAGTTTATGTAATTCATTTCAGATCTCTGCAGCATATCTTAAAGGCAATAAAACCAGAGAATTTACACCTTAACTACAAATAGAAGCTGTAAAAAGTGTTAGTAAAACAATGCTCCCATTAGATTCTCACTTCAAAACCATGTGGTAAATGTTAAATATATCACCTCTTTTAATTCTCACAGGACAACAGTGATTCCATTTTATGTATGTGGAAAACTAGAGCATACAGAGTCCATTGTCAGAAGTCATAGGAGGGGGGACCAGAAGTTAGCGTAATGACTATGTCCCTGGACTCCCATGTAGTCAACCACAATTCACGTCCTATACCCAGTTGCTTAAAACTCATGCCGGGCGTGTGTGCATGAGTGCCCAAGATCCCAAGAGGAGAAAGGAGGAGAAGGGATTGCAGCGTGGCCATCCCCCCTGGGGGTGATTTCTCACTTTCTGTCTCTCTGTCTCTCTCTGTCTGTCTGGCG
>NW_006159784.1:527920-582753 GCF_000334495.1 Tupaia belangeri chinensis
CCCGCCCACCTTGAGAAAAAAACCTCCCCAAAAAAAAAAAAAAAAGAAGTCATAGGAGGACATTGCAGCATCGGGTCTTCAAATCCAATTCTTCCATCCCTGTGGAGCCACTGAGAATTTAGCGTACAAATTGGCAAAGTGGCAGAGCAAGGCTTCAAGAAAACAGCAAGCAAGAGATGGATAAGCAGAGAGCAAAGAGGTGGAGAGAGAGCCTTAGTCTATTGTGCTGCTAACAGAAATATTTGAGACTAAGTGAATGTAAAGAATAGGGGTTTAGGAACCAGCATGTGACATGGTGGTTAAGGCATCCAACATGGCCAACCACAGTTTAAATCCTGGACCTGGTAGCTTGAAACTTATGATGAGCCTGTGTGTATGTCCAAAAACCCAAAAGAAGACTGGAAGAGAAAGTATGGTGACATGGCTATCCCCACTGGGGACTGATTTCTCAATTTCCCTCTCTTCCTCTCATGTCCTATAGCAAAAAAATGACACAAGCAAAC
Organism: Tupaia belangeri chinensis; assembly: GCF_000334495.1. NCBI lineage: Eukaryota > Metazoa > Chordata > Mammalia > Scandentia > Tupaiidae > Tupaia > Tupaia belangeri. The sequence goes on from NW_006159784.1 coordinate 528,424, forward strand.
CAAAACTACCAGAGGTTTAATTGGTTCATGATTTGGGGGACTGGAATGTCCAAGAACAATGGGCTGGCATCTGGTCCTCTGTCACAGCATGGCTGATGAAAGGAAGAAGGCTGTGGGTGCAAGCAAAGAGACAGAGACTTGGAAAAGTGAGAATAGTTCTTACTTTTCTAATAAGCCACTTTTGGGTGAACTGTTTTTAAGAGAGTGATAACTCAGTCTCTCTCTTTTTCCTTTTTATTTTTCAGAAGTCACTTGTGCTTGTCAGAGAGCAAGAAAAAGAAAACAAAACAAAACAAAACAAAAAACAGAGAAACCAGGCATGCCCAAATGGGGTTTGCTCATGCTGCAATCCTCCTATCATGATTTTGAGTAAACATTTATGCACACGCATACATGCACACACACACACACACACACACACACACACACACACACACACAACCCTGCATGTTTTTCTAGCCACCAGAGCCAGAATTTGAACCATAGCCAGCCATGTGGTATCTGGATTCCAATATGCAGTACTTAACCACTGCCTTATGGGCTGGTCAGAGAACTCACTCCCTCTGAGGAGACAGCACTATGAATGGATTCATTCATAAGTATAATGCCTCAATGATTAAAAAACCACCCCCTAGGCTTCACCTCTTAAAGGTTTCATCACCGCCTACCACCATTACATTGGGGACCAAATTCCAACACATGAATTTTGGGGGAACAATTCAAGCCATAGAAGATGGTGCACTGTCAGGGAAGAACCAAGAAGGTGAGGATATGAAGACACACTTCATCACATTCCTCAGAGTTTACACTGGCTAATGTGCAGACTCAGTTGTTTAGATTCGAGTCCCCTGAATATGCTATAAACCAACCTTAAAACAAAACAAAACAAAACAAGTGGAATCAGTATTCTATGCCCAGGAAAACTAAGAAATCTTCTCAAGAAGCAATGAAGCATGACTTGAGGTCGCTCACCTTCTTAATAATTTTGTGGTCATGAATTGGGGGCTAAATAGCAGATACCAATATAATATTCTTTTATCTGCTTATTCCTCTAGTAATTCTTTTCCAATAATGAGTAGAGTGATTGATCTTTCACTTAAATTCTAGGAAATTTCGGTAAATTCAAGTTATACACATTTCTCAACCCATTTTTGAAGTCTAAATTCATCCTTCATAGTGAAGTCACTCTGCTAATTTATATTTAATAAAATATAAATAATTGGAAATTTTATGTATTCTAATAAGCAACCATTAATATTTGATTTAAAAATAGCAATGTTAATTGTGATATAGCACATTTGTTTTTAATAAGAGCTGTAAATACTATTGCATGTTTTTAGGAATTCAACTAAAAAAATTAGTAAAACATCCATGGAGTATTTAAAAATCTGATATGAAAAATAACAGGGAAATAAAACAAGAATTTCAAACAGCAAATTTTCTTTTTAAAAACAATTTTTTCTTAACATTAAATCAACTCAGTTTGGAAAGGTTACATATACTTAAGCATATGATGTCATATAATAAATTAAGATAAATGGAAAATATGTAATTCCTTTTTACAGAGTATGAGTTTAATACTTAATTCATCATCTACCCTTTTGACAGAGAGCTTTGATATGAATCTGAGCTCCAATTCACAATGCACAAACTATAGCTATTCATTACAATGTTGTGTCATTTGTCACTTTTATAGAATTCAGTGTATTTTGCAGGCTGTAAAATGGGCTAGACTGATTCAGAAATGATCTATGTCATCATTATTCCTCATTTCTAGTGCTTGAATTGCATCTACTCTCCCAATAGTCATGATTTATTAGGTGAATAAATAACAATATGCTTCAATAATGTATACCTATTGAGACTTCATTAGCTACCCAGGAGATGCTATCCTGATTTTAAATAATTGAAACATACACGTTATAGAATCCAATGGACTTGAGATGACTGGGGTATAAATATTTACTAAAGCAGAGTAGTGAAAGAAAGAACTTTTTAGAATAGAGATTTGAAATGAAGGGACACATTGAAATGACGGTAAATGTATCTTGTGAAAGTATAATGCTTTAGAGGATTTCCCCCTCAAACTAGAAAAGACAGCTTAGTGAATAAATTTGTTTATTTTCTTTGAATCCAAAACAGACAATCCACTAAATTTTAGCTGACTCATTCTTTAAAATGAGTACCTGTAATGCTGATCAAATTTATTAATAAATAAATTCTTAATCCAACTCAGTGCTGAGCCCTGTCTTATAAAATAACATGCCAAGGGTTGGAGTACAACATTCTCTTCAAGGCTAATACTTTATCTCCTGCTAGTTGAGGTTATTTAATTGCTAAGTTAAATGAGTTTTGCGCTCTTAATTAAGCATTGCACAACTTTCTATCTATAATATACATGTGAGAAAATAAGTTTAAATCTGTAATCAAAAAGTAATGGTTCAATGTTGCTTCTAAAATCACCAGAATGCTTTGTGTCAGCAGCCATTTATAACAGGTACAGCTGAGTTTATAAAGATAAACCTGATAAATTTTGTAGCATCTCCCAGATTGCATGTTTTGGCTGAAAATGCACTTTGGGAAGAATATTTATTTCTTCTCCAAAATAGACTTGGAACTTCCTTCTTTCTAATTGAAAAAAAAAATTATTTCATGAGTGATGAATAGATGCTAACAAAGAATAATGTCTATTTCTTTGCTGAAAGCAAACTAGAAAGCTCCTTCTACCTGGGAAGAGGATACTCAGAAAAGCGAAAAATTATTTCTTAAAAGAATGACATTTCTACAGAAAGAAAATGTGCGCATATATGTATGTAATGTGTGTGAGTGTTTTTACTTTGGGGAAAGAGAAACCCTATGAAAGTTGACATAAACTAGTGTCATCTATTTCCTTCTTAAAAATAAATAAATAAATAAATAAATAAAATAATAAAATGTGACCTTCTAATGTGGCTTGCCTTGGGGGTTTAGAAGTAACACGATGCAATATGACTCTGACTCTGAAGCCATATAGTTGGGTCCTATTTTTTGTGTCCTGAGATCTCCATGTACATATCCAGAGCTGTGATCCTGATGGGCTAAGATTGAGAATCAGTTGTGGCTTAAAGAGCCTATTGGGGGTTCTTTTATTTCTTCCTCATTAAAGAAATAAACTGTAAAAGCAAGCAAAGATAAACACCCTTCCTCCTTGTTCTAATATTATGTGGATGGTAAAAAGAGTTAAAATGTCCAGCAACCACCTGAGCCAAGGATGTATTTCACCAAGTCAGATCAGAACTGGGGGCTTGGGAGACAGTAGGAAATAATCCACATGTAGAGGAACAGGCAGAGCTGGTCCCAACAGGCAGAAGATACTGCAGCAGGAAAAAGACGGTGCGGTGGACTGGAATCTTGAGACTTCTCGTGTGCCATAGAGCCAGTGATGAGTAATTAAGCAAACATTCAGACACCACACACATCTATTTGAGACATAGAAGGAGCTACATTAGCACATGGTCACATGCATTCTTTTTCTTCCAGGGGCCTTGGGAGATTTCTACACTCTATAATTACCTTGTTTCTTTAATCTGTAATCTGATATAAGCAAAACATCCTCAATAATGCTTAATGGTCTGAAGACTAAAGCTTGCATGGAGAAGAGATGGAGAAAGTTTAGGAAATACCCATATATTTCCCACAGAGAGCCTTGCCCAGCCCATTGCCAGGCTTCGCTCCCTCTCAGCCTTAAACTAACACTGAGTCTGTGTAGATGTTAGATGTTCACACTTGGTCTTTCTGCTAGCAAAGGCCTAACCACTTGACATTGGCTGCCAATTCCCATGAATCTTTGCTTTCTATAGGGCTGATGTCCTAGATCCTACCATGGAGATCCTGGGTATGTAACATCCTGGGAATTTTGAGTCATACATACTCTGCCCTAATTATAACTAACATAAATCACTCAGCAGCCATCTCTTTTTTTAGTGTTGTTTTGTTTGGGGGGAAGTATTTAAGGGGATTTTTTTTTCTTAATTTACTATAGTGTGCAAGTGCTTGCTCAGTGAAGAGAGAGAGAGAGAGAAATAGAGTGGTGGTGGGGAATGACCATAGCACAACTCCTTCTCCTCCATTCTCCCCTAGAATTTTGGGCATGCACACATATGTGCCTGGTGTATTTTTCAAGTCACTGGATCTAGGACTCAAACCTTATAGGTGGCCATATGGGATTCAGTTATATTAACCACAATGACAGCTGACTGGCCCTTGGGGTATTTCAGTTTATTTTTATGTTATTGTGTTTATAACACTTACATTAATGTGAAGGGCTTGAATTCATCTGTAAATGCTGCCCCACCTTCTACTCTGCCCCACTGTCCTCTTACCTTTCACGGTATAGCTTGTAGTTCACCAATGATAGCTTTTTCATAATGTCAATCACAATATGGATTAAATGACTTTAAAGGTTAATTCTACATTATTCTTTAACTCTTTGGGATCAAAATTTATCCTAGGATGATAGAATCAAATAAGGTTAACATTAAAAGAGACCTTAGAGGAAATCATTATAGCATTTGCTTGTGGCATGTAGGTAACTCTGGGCTTGGAGAGGCTCCTAGGATACATATCAGAGAAAAAGATAATGTAGTTGCAATTTTCTCTTTCCTTCCTTCATTCCTTCTCTCTTCCTTTTTCCCTCCTCCTTTCTCCCTTCCTTTCCTTTCTTTATATTTCCTTCCTCCATCCCTTCCTTCCTCCCCTATTTCTCTTTCTTTCTTTCCATCTTTTTTTATTTTCTTCTTTCATAGTATCTATAACTTTGCAGGAAGAGAAGCTTATTCTTCACTAAATTGGAAGAGGAATAACCTCTCACCCCTAGGCCCTATCCCTTCTCATTACCAAATCCAATTACCAGCAGCTTTGATAGTTTTCCATAAACTTTTTTTTTTTGAGAGGTTTTTGCTATAGGGCGCGTGCGCTCGGCAGACAGAAAGAGACAGAGATATAGAAAGTGAGAAATCACCCCCCAGGGGGAATGGCCACACTGCAATCCCTTCTCCTCCATTCTCCTCTTGGGATCTTGGGCACGCACGCACACACGCCCGGTGTGAGTTTAAGCCAACCGGGTCCAGGACGTGAACCGCGGTCGACTTTGTGGGAGTCCAGTGACATAGCCATTACGCTAACTGCTGGTCCCCATAAACTTCTGATCTACTTTCTCACAATTCAAACAAGTTGGTAGGAAAAGAGTAAGCTAGAGTAAGTGGGGTTCTATATGAAAAACTAAGTGTATTAATTTGCTGCTGCTACTGCTGTTGTGATAAAATACTACAATCTTACTGCTTAAAATAACACAAATTTGTTATCTTAGATCAAAAGGTCAAAACCATAAAACAGATTCCATGAGCTAAAATCAGTGTCAATATGATTTTGTTCCTTCTGGAATCTCCAAGGAAGGGTCCATTTCCTTACTTTTTCCAAATTCTAGGGGATACCTGTATCTCTTGACACATGATCTCCTCTCAACATTTCATTCTCTGAGCTCTTTCTCTCTTTCATATTTCCTCCTTAGACTCTGACCTTCTTGCCTCCTTCATTTGAAGACCCTTAGGCTTACATTGGACCTAACTGCATAATGAAGGATACTCTCCCCATTCCAAGATTCTCGCATTAATCATATCCACAATGTCACTTTTACCATGCAAAGTAGCATGCACAGGTTGCAAGAATTAGGGCAGGAGGAAGAAGCATTCTCCCCCGTGCCGCATTAAACTTCTATTTCCATAGGAGTACATTCGTTTTTGGACATGAGGATGTACTTTTGGCTATATTGAAATAACAAATCCAAATTAATTTTCAATCATTTATGTATTTTGTAAATGTTTATTTAGTGTCTGTTATGTGTTGGGCACTGTGATGGGAAAGGGAAGGGGCAGAAAGACCCTCCAGGGTGCACACATAAAGGTAGGAGAGTATGTTAACCCAAAGTCTTAAAACAAAAATCTTTGAAATGTATCTTTAAACATATAAACATAATACTCGTCATCTTGTTTAACAAGTATTTATTGAGCACCAACCATGTGTCTGCCTTTGTACGGGGCACTCAGCATACAACAGGAAGGATGAAATATCTGCTTTACAGGAGACTTTAGCCTGATAAGACACACAAAATGAACAAAGAAATGAACATGTGGAGATAGATGTTATAAATGAGATAAAATGGCATGGGTGGTACTGCATTAAATGGATTGTCAAAGACTATATCTCTGTGAGGATGACATTTAAATTAATGCCAAAAAGATGAAAATACACTGATTACATGTAAGGCTCTGGGAAAAGCACTTGAGTAAAGAGAGCAGAAAGTGCAAAAGCCCTGAAGCCAAATAAAGCTGGATGCATTTGAGACCAGAAAGAGGATTCAGTTATTTAGAAGAAAGCTGATATATAGGAGAAAGTCCTGAATTTTTAAAACTGGTTTTGGTTGACTTAAAGTGCATCTACTTTTCAATCTGAGGACTTCCAAAGACCTCTCAGCCAATGAAGCAGTAGCCTTGGGCTCCACACCACTCTGTCTTTACTATTGATTATAACTTTTGGAGGTCAATAAATACTGCATGGAAGTGTTTGCTTTTCTTTGGGATCTGAGCAGTAAGTAGTGACTTTTTTTTTTTCCTTGTAGCCAGGCTTGTCCATTTTTAAATTGGCCACCTGGAATAAAGATGAGATGGCTAAGAAAGATATTCTGGGCCTTAATGATAAGATCTGGTTCCAAGAAACATACAGAAGGAGAATGGAAACTGGAATAGGCAAATCAAGATCTTGTAGTCAAGATCAAAAGAGGTGCCAGACCCACAGTACAACCCTTAAGCTCTTTACATGGGTACCAGATCCTACAGGAACTAATGGCAATTTTCAAGCCACCCTGTCAACTTGAAATACAGCAGGCACAAGCACGTATGTGCCCTAGATCTGACAGGATGGAGAAATAGTGTAAAAAGGATTGTGGCATGATCACACTTCAATGGGGGGGGGGCATTCTCTCTCTCTCCCTCTCTCTCCCTCTCTCTCTCTCTCTCAATTGCCCATGCCTTCAAGCAATTAAAAAAATTAAAAAATGATATCATTTAAACAGTATTGCTCATGCCTTCAGGCAATTAAAAAATTAAAAAATGATATCATTTAAACAGTTCTGTGAGAAGATTTGACTCTGGAATAAAGATCAAGTCAGGATTCTATTATGACAGTGGCCTGAATGAGACTCAAATATACCAGCTACTTGAAAATTACCCACATTTCTTCCTTCCACTATTTTCAATATCTAGAGCCAATCCTCTAGAAATAAGACACAGCTGATGTACGTATACATGCAATGCACTTCTTGCTCTAACTGATAGGTTTCTACCTACAGAAGACTGAGTACTAGTTCCCAATCTCCCAACCCTCTCCCAGGCAAAAACATGGCTAATACCCATCACTAGCAAATACGTATACACACTATATACACACCAGACTCTTCCCACTGAGTTGTTAACTTGTCAACTAGGGAATAGATGCAGATTTAATGCACATATCCTCTCAGGGCCTGCAACCTTCTGAAGCCATTTACGTGGAGGGATGTCTCAAGTTCCACTTCTTTTCCATCCTGCCTCTTCCACGTTCAAAGTCACAATTAGGGCACTTTATTAGGAGCTTTGTTTCTAGCATGCTCTACCTACTTTCTTCTACTTGAAAGTCTGCAAAAAAAGGAAACATCTCAGAAAAGGTATAGAAATACACTGACTTGCTCATTGCCTCTGAGTAGAAAACAATCCAAGAAAGCCATGCCATCAGCCTTCTGAAACTTTCTTCTCTACTCTACTTGGTAAAGAAAGGTCATTGTAGGGCAGCCTAGGGACCAGCACTAGAAAGGAGGGAAAAGCCCATAGCATTCACCTACACTTTTCTCACTTCTCTCATGAGTCCATATCCTTCCCAGAATCTATTTTTATTCTTGACCCTGAGAAGAGATACAATAAATAGTACTTGATCTACTAAATTCTCAGCAAAATTACTCAAAGAAGAAAAAACTATTTTAATATCTGTTGATATTACCTTATTTCTATCTTTCCTCCTTAACTCACTTCAATTAATCTTTGTTCTCATCATACTCTTTAAAAAAAAAAAACATATTCTTGTTTAAGGAGAATGTTTGTTTCTCTGCATCTCACCTCCCCCTCAATATCACTTAAAGTGGAACTAGGGTTTTACAATGCTAGACTCACTCAGTTCTCCCCTTCCCTCAAAAGCCACCCTTCTCACTCTCTCTGGCTTCGTGATCTCCTTCCTCTATGAGTCCTCCAAATCTAATTTTTATTTATTTTTTTAAAGAGAGATTTTTGCCTTAGGGTACATGTGCTTGCTGGAGAGAGAGAGAGAAAGAGAGAGAGATAGACACAGTGAGAGGAAAAGTGAGAAATCATTCCCCAAAGGGGATGGCCATGTGGCAATTCCTTCTCCTCCATTCTCTTCCCAGATCTTGGGCATGCACACACATGCACCCAGAGTGATTTTCAAGTCACTGGGTCTGGGACTCAAACCATGGTCAGCCATGTGGGAATCTAATGATGTAACTGCTATGATATCTGCTGGTCCCAGTCCTCCAAATCTTAAAATGCCCCAGCTCAACTTTTAAACCCTTTGTCTTTTCTAATTACGTAATTTAATCTCATCCTCCTCTGAGCTTCAATACCATCTCTACACTAAGGCCTCGCAAATGCCAGCCCCATGTCTAAAAACTCTGGTTTCATGTCTACTTACTTCGCACCCTCATATGTGCATTGTGTGAAGGTCAAATTTAAAAGGTTAATAGTGATGTCTTTATTTATTTATTCCTACTAAATCCCACCCACAAAGCTCTCAGTAAATGGCACCAACATTTGCTCAACCATTCAGGACTAAGGAATTACTTTAATTTCTTTCTTTCCTTCTTGTCTGCAGCCAGTCTAGTAGCAATGCACTGAGAGACTTATGCTGATTCTTCATGACTTTATAGCAACTTTTGCTCCCTTTTCCCCTGATGGACTATTTGCTCAGGAAAACAGATACCTGGCTTCCTATGCAACCCTGGAATTACATAGATTATCTCAACAAACTGAGTCCACAAATGAAGGATAAGCCCAGGAAAGGGGACAAGACATGTCTAGGTGACACAGCCTTAGCAGTGGGACCAGACGAAGACCAAGAGCCCCTCACTGCCCAGAATTCAATGCCACCTATGCTCTGCTTCTGGGACACATTTAATATCACCTGCTTTTTTCTTTTTTAGTTTTATTGTTAATTACTCATGGAAGAGAGCTTGTCATTAGAGAGAGAGCACAGCAGCCTGGATAGGGTCTCATCACACTGTGACTCTCTTCTTCTAGCCCTCCAGCTCATCAAAATCTTAGACATACATGCTCCTAGCATGTGTCAGGTTTACTTGGCTGGGCACCTGAATCTGCCATTAGCCATGTGACCTTCAGTACTACAATTTAATAAGCTCTTTATGGTGTCACAGTGGCTGGGTCCACCACCTTGTGTTGAGGCTTCTGTGAATGTTTTAAGGTGAAATCCTTGAAGTCTTTTGGGGTTCCTGATCTCAGAATGGAGATAAAAGATACGGGGATACAGACCAACTTGGAATGCACTCAAGATACATGAAATTACTTAAATATCCTTTAGCAATTTTGAGTTCACTGATATCGATACTCCTATAAGAAGATTTTTCTGAGTAGCAACTCAAGATTATTTTACATTTCTCTGTTTTGGTTTCTTTCTATACATTGGAAATCTTGTTTATTAGTTTTGTCATTATCAATCTTATTTATTAGAAGGCCAGATCTATGAGGTTGTGTCTTATGTGTCTAATTGAGCTCATATTTTTAATCTTAGAACATTGAGACCTAATCATAAATAAACTGTTGAATTAATTAACATGGGATTAATCCAAAGATATGACATAAGATCTGCAACCATAGAAGTCTAAAATGAATAGTTTTTGAATGAACAAATCTGTTATTTGATCCTCCTTTACATCAAATTTTTGAATCTAAGAAATCAAATGTTTTTATTCTGGTGAGGAAAACAAAAAGATCCCCTATATTTATGGTAGCTGACAACATATAATGCTGGTCAATCATTTAAAATCTATGTGCTGTCCAGCCCACATTATCATTTTACCTAACTCATCTCTCATAAAAAGACAGAAAACTACTAAAAGCCACTCACCTCTCTTGAATCTCCCTGACAGAGACCTGGAGTGAAAAGGTGCAAATATTGCTCTCCCCAGGGGAAAATAATCCCATTCCTAGTTGCTGTTAGACGTCTGGCATTATAATTCCTAGGCACTGGAAATCTATCATCTTCAACTTTTCCACCTACCCAGGAACAGACTGTGGTAATAACTCCAAGGAACTACGTTTCAACTCCAGCTGTGGATCCAATTTCCACTTATAAGATTTAACCTGAAAATTATCAGCGACAACAGCAGGGGGAAAATGAACAGCTGATCTGGGAGGTACAGTGGGAGAAGCTCACTCAGCCTGCAAGGGGAAGAGATGATCATGCACAAGCAGACCGGAATAAAAGATGTCCTTGTGGAAATGAAATGTGATGTACAGTAATTCCAGCTGTGAAGCCACCAAACAGCCTATTAACAAATAAGTGGCTTGATGTGATTAGAGATAAGACAAGTGAAATTAAAGAATGTCCCATGCAACGAAAGCAGCATCTGGGAGCATTGATTGAGAGCTGGTGAGAGGTTTAAGCAGCGGGAGGAGAGGACGATTGAATCATGCTTTGAATGAGAAAATCAAAGGAAAGGTGATAAACGAGAAAAAGTCTATCTGCTTAATTGGGTGCAGATACAGGGGGTTATTAGCCTCTGACTAAAATATTAAAGATAAAGGTTGCAAATGGTAAGCACGTATAATGAAAAGCAAAAAGTTTCAGAGCCTTTAGCTAGGCATCTCATTTATTCAATAAACGTTACTAAACGCCTAAGTGCCAGGCACTGTGCTAATGCACAGAAGATTAAAGATCTCCTCTTCCCTCCAACATGTTAAATTTTGTGGCCAGACAAAGCAGCTGAAAAATACAAGAGCAAACTTGAAACAGGAATGAATGCATTCTACAGCCGCAAAAGCTACGCTTTGCATTTTAAGAACACCAACCTCTTAACATGCTATTGTTGTTGCATACATTACCTCAAATCCTTGCAACACCTCCTGAGCTGTATGTATTGCTGCCTCAGTGCACCTGCAGCAAATCTGAGACTACGATAAGGATAAAACACATCACAGAGCTAAAGACTGAAGAGAGTGAAATTTGAACTCTGTGTTTTTGCCAAAATCCATATTCTTTCTTCTACATCATGTTTTCTCTGCAGGGCCTGAGCCAAAACAATGCCTGGCAAGTCTATAATCTATACAAGGCCTTTTTCTTTCTTTTGCTTCAGTCTCGCTGAGGAGGCTCCATTTCACTTTCTCTGAGAGCAGGTGCCATTCAAACCTCTCACTTGGCAGAATCAGAAAAAGAGTATTTCTTTTATTCTAGAGAATTTTAACATTAATACATGCTGCACAATGGCCGTATGATCAACGAGTCAGGCCTAGCTGCAGAAGTACAGGCAGAAGGGGAGCTGCTGTGTGAGGTTGGAGACCATGGAAAAGGCTCTGGTTCACCTCCTGGTCTACCCAAATATGCCAGAAACACCTGTGGGTGAACCTGTGCTCCAGGCTGCCTGCAGGGCAGGGAGGAGGATTGTGGCATGAAGATTCTGTTAAGAGAACCTCTCTCTCTCGCTCAAGAACTAAACTTCAAAAAAAAAAAAAAAAGAATAAGTAAAAACAAAGTCAGTAATTGAGAGGGAAAGCAATTAAAGTAGGGCAAGAAGTCTCCCAAAAACTTTCCTAGAAGGGCCACAGATACTCATAGTTAAAGTGAAGGGTCTACCACAAGAGACCCAGTCCAGAAAGGCAGGGTTTTCTGCCCATCACAGTAGCACCTCCAAGCTCTCTGAGCAGTAGTAGGCTATATTGAGTCTACTGCCTGCATCAGCGTTCACCAATCCAGGAGCTGACTGAGCTGGAGCTCAGAGGAATTGTCTCTCGACCAGGTGCCTCACCACAACGCTAGGAGGCAGCAAAGTACCTGAGAACAGAACTCACTTCAATTAACTAGCTCTGTAAGTATTTACTATCAGGTGAGCATGTATCATTCTTCTGGAGTTGTAAATACAGGAGAGAATCTCAGCCTTGAGCATTTAAGAGTATACAGTCTTAATGAAGCTGTAAGATAAATACAAACATAAAAACCATAGTCAGATATTTCAAGGAGCAAAGTCTGTGCCAAACACGATGACACTGAGAATATGTTTTAGGGATTGGGTAGGGAGACACTAAAGTGAGCTACATACTTAAGGAAGGCTTGTGGATAGGCGGGCTCTGAGGAAATCTTATAACTATAATGAAAGATAAGAAAAGTTCAGTATTTGTATAAAACAGAAACCCAGATGGTAAAACAGATCTAGAAAAGACAGGGGTGTGGAGAGGCTGCATCCTGGGGATATCAGACTGATGACTTGACAGGTATTTTCTGGGGCATCTATTGTGTGCCAGCCCAGAGCTGCAGGTTTACAGTCAACATTTACCTGAACTCTCGCAATGGTGTTAAAGGAAAAACTCTGCCTCTTTTATAAAAAGAATGTCGGAAGTAAGTAATTTGTCTAATTGACAAGAGTCAGAGTCAGGAATGGAAAGTCCATTTTCACTGTCCTTCACTCAGTGTAAATATAGGACAGATGTGAGTGAGACAAAGTTTTCTATTGTCCCTGATTGTGAGAAGCCCATAGTTTGTAAATAGGGGGCATCGGCAAATTAATCAGGGATTTCAATCTGATATAATGTGTCACAGCAAACAAGTCAGATAGGGTCTTGTTTAAAGAAAACCCCATGTGGTACTTAAAGTGAATCAGGAAAAATATACAGAAGATACCCAGACCTAAAGAACAGTGAGGCTGCTTCAGTGTAAGGAAATAGCCTGTGGTCACTTCAAGGCTGAGGAAGAGGCTGGCTCACAGGAATCTGTGCAGCAGTAGGCCCTAGCAGCTAAGAGCATGGACTTCACAAGCACTTAATATCTGTTTTAGGTCCTGGTCCCACCCCTTGCTGACAGTGTGAGCTTGCACAAGTCCCTAAACCTCTTGGCATCTCAGTTTTCTCATCCATAAATAAGGACAATAATAATACAAGTCTCCTAGGATTGTTCGAGGATTAAATGAATGAGCATTTATGAAGAACTTAAAACTATTCTTGGCAAATATGTAATGTGATATGACTGGAATTCTAAACAAAATAAGTCTGACCAAGGAGGGCCTTTTGTTCTATGCTAAGGAATTTGTTTTCAGAATGATGCGTAAATGTTGTGGAAATTTAACCACAACAGTGAAAACTCTGGATCCACACTTTAGAAAGCTTTGGGTGGAGACACAGTAATATATGTGAAAAATGGGAAGGCCAGAAGCTAAAGCAAAGGCAGTTGAAAAGGAGAGCATAAGATGACCTCAAAAGATACTAAGAATGGGACACAAAGAATTAGGTGACAAAATGGATGAGGCCAGAGGGGGCCTTAAGTTTTAGATTTGGATGTGTGGTCACTTTTAAAGGAGCCAGATGAGTTCCTTTAACCTTTGCTCTTCCCCTCCACCTACATCATTCAATCCCCTATACTGGGCTATTTCTTGGTGTGTAAACTGAGTGTTTTCCAGTTCATAATCTCTAATTGTATCTTCTAGCTCTAAGAGCCTTTGAGGCTGCCTTCATTTATCATGAGTGGTTCTAAAGTACCCGGATGAGTCCAGTTGTCTTTTTGACCAGGATTATAAGCACTTCTTGTTTATGTGGACATGATTTTAATAGTTTGCTTAGAAATGAGTCTTTAAGTTTACTGCTTTTCTTCTTAAATGAAAACATGAAGCATTCCGAGATGGAGCTTTAGAATTGTGAATGACTTTCCAAGTAGAGATTTAAGCCATGCATTTTCTCCTGCAGTATGTTACTGATGCAGAAGCCAGTGAGCAGACCTGGGCCCATGAGAAGGGCCTGTTTCTCCTTCCTTATCCACCTGTTCCATGCATGTTTGTGTATGCTACCAGGAAGAAGTTCTTCAAAAAAAGTGACCCAAAGAAAAACACTGCATTCCCAATTCCTCTTCTTCACCATTTGATGAAAAAGTTGCTTTGATTTTCATTTTTATGTGTCTGTGTGCTTCTGCTTCACAGCAAGTCCCTTCTCTTTAAAACTACACATCTCTTTAACTGGAACTAAATAAGATGTTTTACATTTCAATTTCTGTGTCTTAAAGTCAGCTTTCATACACATGCCACAGGAGAAATAAGTTCATTTTTTCTTCATCCGTTACAAGCAACTGGCACCACCGAACATTCAGGCGTGGAGAAAAGTTATGTTATTTTACTCTACCTGTTGGGAGTCACTGCCCCCCAGGTCCCAGAGCTGAAAAACTCCACAGCCTTCAATTTCGTGTATTTTCAGCATCACTTGAAAACTAGCTCCAGAGTGAAGTAAGATGATTAGTAAGATGATTAGCTGCTTCAGTGGCTCACCAACCTTGATGTCCATCCTTGGCCTAAGAATATTCATATGTATATGGCTTACATCAGAGCAGATTCATAATATCCTACCAGTCTTTGCAACTGGTCATTATTACTCATCCAGTGTCAAATACAAGCAAGAAAAGGTAAGCAACTTGCTCAATTTTTTCTACAGGTAGATGTCAGAGCCAGTATTAGAGCATAGGTACCTGATATCTTTGGTCTCTGTGTTACTGATTTAGTTTTTAAGTTTACTTATGTATTTCTTCTGAGAGAGAGACAGAGAGAGAGAGAGCCATGTCCAATCATGTCTTCATACCTCGATCTAGCCTCAGCCTCAGCTGTGTAGATACAAGCATGCATATGTGTGCCTGGTGCATCTATGTTGCTGATTTTTGATTAAGTCTATTTATTTTCAGGAGAATGAGAAACAAACAGAGAGAGAGAGAGATGAGGACCCTCAACAGGGTATTACACAGTGAGCCACCCCAGCCTTCTCAGCCAGCCAGAGGTGTGGTACGTGCCTGCCACGCTTCTGCAGGCAGTGTTTTGCCACTGTACGCTGAGCTGACACTCTTTTTTTTTTTTTTTTTTTGGAGAGGTTTTTTGCTATAGGGCACTTGCGCTCGCCAGACAGACAGAGAGAGACAGAGAGACAGAAAGCGAGAAATCACCCCCCAGGGGGGATGGCCACACCGCAATCCCTTCTCCTCCATTCTCCTCTCGGGATCTTGGGCACGCACGCACATGCGCCCGGCATGAGTTTCAAGTCACCGGGTCCGGGACACAAACCGTGGTCGACTACATGGCAGTCCAGCGACATAGGCATTACACTAACTACTGGTCCCTGAGCTGCACCCTGACTGATTTTGAGGCTATGTTCTGGAATTTTGTTTTGTACCTTAACTAACATGGCCACTTTTCAGCATGGATGTGTGACAGAATGAAGAATGCAGTAGGATTTTCTTTACTGCAACAAACAGAACTCAAACTTGTACCAGTTTCTCTATCAAGATTAATACTATTAATAGTAGTAATAGATGCCTCTGCCTCTGTGCAGGAGTGCTTTACAATTGTAAAGTATTTTATGTATTTTAATTTATGTGATCCTCAAGGCAACCCTGCTAAGGTCTGGCTAGGGATTCTCCATTTTTCCTGTGGATCTATTCTTATCCATGTCACCCTTCTCTATCCCTGGGAGGCCAGTCTCTGTTCAGCCACAGCTGTCATCCCTACAGTGTGGGTTCTAGTCTCCTGCCAGAGGAAGACACCAACAAGAATTGGAAGAAAGTGGTCAGTGAATGCATTACCACCTTCTTACGTCAGATGGTGATCAAGGCATGGCAGTAGCTGTGTGCCTCTAATGAGGTGACATCTTCTGCCTAGTGGGCTATTTTTAGCCTCTTCTACCTTGACAGCTTCTACAACCACAGAGATTTTATGACCCTGTCCCAATTTGCTGGTAAAGCTATACCACCCCCATGGGAAGCATTTAAACAATCTCTAAAGTCTGTTGTCTTTGTTTTGTCATCTATGCATATGCATATTGAACATACATGCCTACACACACACACACACACACACACACACAGTCATGTAAATTTACCTGCACACTCATATATCTAGCACTTTTGTGATCAAACCCTGACCCTGACTAATACATAGAATGACTAAGGAATTTTCCCAGTCACATAACCAGGACCAGCTACAAAATTTGTGGTGCCCAGAACAAAATGAAAATTGAGGTTTCTTATTTACAAAGCAGAGAAAAGGCAGATAGTAGTGACGCAACTAGACCCACATGGGAAAGGCTCTGGATTGACAACTGAGTCTAGGAACTCCCTGAGCGTATCGGGCACATGCCCGCCTGCATAGTCCGGGCTTGCTGAGATAGGGGTGGATCGCAGCCTAATGATCCTGCTAGGGGTTGCCGTCTCTCTCACAATTTCTATCTCTCTCTCTCATAAAATAAATAAATAAATAAACTTTTAAAAAGTGAGAAAAAGCCCTTTCTTTTTTTCAGGTCACTCTCCTGACCTGCCATGCTATTTTTGTGTTGTTTTGTTTTGTTTTTAATTTGTTTTTTAATGTTACACTCCCTGGGAACAGGTGCCAACCCTGATCCTTTTTATGTCTGCATCCAGGCCCCCACAGGGACAGAGGGCAGCTGTGGTCACTGGGCAGGAGCAGGAGAGTGGCAAAGTGGTACCCTGGAGAGGTGGAGAGAAGCAGGAGGTGGGAAGACCAGGGAACCAAAGCACACTACAGTGTCTCACTGGGCTTCACATACAAGACTACAGTTCAAAGATAAATTATGAAAATATCTCAAAGCAGCAACCACAGGACATTAAACCACAGGATACCTGTGCAACTGCACATGCATGATGCCGGCCTACACACACAGCTGTGTGCAAAGGAGTTGGAGTTTAAAGTGTATTTGACTCTAAAATCCATGCTTTTTCAACAGAATTATATCACCTTTCAAAGCCGGTAAATGGACATGTCTCTCCTTAATGAGAAGTCTGGGGGTCAGAATAAGAATACAGCCTGATATGGTAGAGATCGAAATACTGAGGGCATAGAAACAGTGAAAATAGTTATGGATGCTGAAGACAGTGTGGAACGGGGGAAGCAAGGGAGAAAGGAAGACTATAGAGAAGGATAGCAAGAGAACAAATAGACAGGCATGGCATTAGTGGGGCAGAGAAATGGTTTATTACCTGTTGATGATAAAATGTATAGTATTCTCAACTGGACTGGTCTGAGAAGTAGTTCATGTTGGATAATTTCTTTATACAAACCAAATGATATATAGTGATGGAATGTTTTAAAAAAATAATGAGAATAATAATAATAATCTGAAAAAAATGATGAAAAGCTATTTGATGATGGTGATGTGGATAGTAATGTCTTTGTCTTGACTGATATGCAAGGTATCCCTCCTGGAAAAAGAAATATACACTTTACACTGTAAAGATATGTGTGATTGAATGTAATATAAACAATATTATGATAATAATAAATAAAATTTTAAAAATTAACAAAAAAGAATATAGCCTGACAAGATCACATCTTTTAATTTCCTTCTGTAACCCACTTACATTCTCTACTTAGTCAAAGAAGGGTATTTAGTTTTCCTTTGTAATTAAGGAAACAAGGTTGAGCCAGACAACATATTTGGTGATTTTTCCACTTCCAGTGTCAGCATCTGACTCACACTGAGCCTCCATTAGGTGTGCACACCTTGCAGAGGTGGCAAATTGCTAATTAGAATGCTTTGCCTTAGGAGACCAGGATGTCATCAAGCATATTAAAACTGAGTAGTACAGCATGACCATTCTTGCTAGAGGAGGAAGAACTAGCTGAGAGGAAAGTGCAAATCAGACTGACTGCAAAACATTTTAGGGCTTTGGGCACACTGCAGGAAGATTGACCTAGAGGGTGTTTGACTATCTGGTTAACACTAGATTTTTAAAGGCAGTAGAAAAGTAAAATGAAAAAAAGAAAAAAAAAAACAACTCAGCAACAACAGAGCAGAACGATAGTGCTGTTTAGTGTGGATGGGGCAGAGGAAAAGAAACACAGAACTACTCTGAGAAATGAAACAAAAACCACTAATAAGAGTTTGCAAGCCAGGGAAGTTTCAAAGTAGAATTGCAGACAAAAAAGAAGAAATGTCCCAGGTAATGAAGGGGCAGAACAAGTAAAAACCACTGACTGTGAGTTTTGCATGGCTAAAATTTGTTCTGTGGGTTGGGATATAAAGAAATCCAAGATGAGACTGAGTTTTCTTGGAGTAGTGATCAGAACTATGGCACAAAAAATAAACAGCCGTCCTTAATCTGCATTAGATGATAAATGACAAAGGGCTGAAAAATAGAGAATAAAATTTATGGAGTGGATGAAACTTGAACTACTTTTACAAAAAGAATGAAAAGTTGTAGAAATTTTTGTACTTTCTAAGTGATCACACAGAAAGGAAGTTGAAGAGAGATTTATCTAAATCCTCTGCTTGAGAAATACTCAGCAGACTATTAAGAAGGTAAGGCCGATGATGAGACATTGGCTGTTGATCTCAATGAATCCAACCTTTTCAGCTCAATAGTCTCTTAGTGACATGGAGGAATCTCAGCCACATGGAACACAGGCCTCTCTGACTGAGCTACCCTGGAATCTGAAGACAAAATTCTCTTACTCTGGTTCTGGACAACAGTCTGTTTAGGACCCATTCGTACTGGCGTTCTAAAAGATAAGGAACTATGAAACGAGTTATCCTCTAGGTAAATCTAAAACAGTACTGTCCCATGGAAATATAGGGTAAGCACTATTTTAAAAAAGAAAAAAATTAGGAACTTCCCTCTGTAGCACAGTATTTAAGTGCTGTGTATTGGTAACCAGATCCCACAAGGACCAAGGTTCGAATCCTGACCCCTGGCAGCTTGAAAAACACACTGGGCATGTGCACACACATGTCCAAAATCCTGAGAACATGGAGAAATATATATTTTTTTTAAAAAAAAGGTTGCAATATGACTATACCCCTCTGGGGGGATACTTTCTGTCTCTCTATCTCTGGCAAGAGCAGGTGGCCTCTGGCAATTAGAAAGAAAATGTTAAAATTTGAAGCAAAGTAGTGAAGTTAATTTTGATGTATTAGCTTATTATTATTATTATTTAGAGAGAGAGATTTTTATAGAGTGTGTGCATTTGCCAGAGAGACAGAGAGAAAGGAAGCAAGAAATAACACCCCAGGAGGGATGGCCATATTGCAATCCCTTCTTTTCCATTCTCTTCTCAGGATCTTTGGGCATGCATGCACATGCATCTGGTGTGAGATTCAAGCTGCCAGATTCAGTACTTGAACCATGGTTGACCACATGGGAGTCCAGTGCCTTAACCACTATGCAATCTGCTGGCCTCAGCATATTATTATTAAATATTGGGTTATTGGAAAAGTCACGATGTATTTTTCTCTTTATCTAAGCAAAAATGCACCATGATTTTTCCAATGACTCAATATATAATTATCTAATGTATTAAATTCAACCATTTCAACAAATAGGACATTGTTACTAACTTTATATTTTTTATTAAATTTTTCTACTGCCTTTAAAATCTAGTATATAATTATACAGTTATAAGACATCTCAGTTCAGACTTCCCATATAGTAAGCTTGATAGCTACATATGACTGGTGACTATCCTACTGCACAAGCCAAGTCTAAACTCTTTCTTAAGCATTAAAATCTGATCAAGATGGCAAGGAGGATTTGGTTAGCCTCTTCTCTACTGGTGCTCTTGCCAAAATGCTTCAGATCACTAATGGATGGATCCCAAGGTATCTTTTTGTGACTGGAAGTTGCTAGAGAAAAAGAATCATGCATGTTATTTTCATATTATTATTATTTGTGTTATTAGTGCTCTGGCCAGTGCTGGCCCCTCTATCCTTTTATTTATTACCCCCAGTTAAGTCTCACAGCATGTCTCAGTGTATATTCTAAGAAAAACTAATCTCAAAAGCTATTCTGCACCTGTGAAATAAAAGAGAATTCTACTTTCTGACAAATTACATGCACACAGACACACTATAGTCCTTAATTGAAGATTAGTAATAGACACAAGCACTGAGAATAAATAAAACTGCATTAATTATTTATTTATTTTAGTAGGACTTCTCAGAGCCTTTACTATGCTGATATTTAATAGTTCTCTATTTCTTCCATGTCTGCCCACATAAATGGTGAGCTTACTGAGAGGAGGGATAACATTCTGTGAAATTTTATATATATATATATATATATATATATATATAGTTGCTGGTTGCCCTGATACAGAGCTTTTAAAACCCTTGCAAGCTCCTAAGTGATAGAACTGTCTTGCACTGAGTTCTCAAATTCCTTGGAATTCTACAGGTTATAGGAATATCTTTAGTTCTAATGAGGCAATTATTTGTGGCTTTTGGATGGATGCTGCTCTCCAAAAATATTAAGCCCCACTTTTCATTCTCCAGGTAAGGGAGAGAGGCTAGAGAAACAGTTTATAACTGACTCTGCTGATGTGATAAAGTCTTCATAAAAAATATAAAATATGGAGTTCAGAGAGCTTCTGGATTGATGAATATATCCAGGTTTTGAGAGGGTCGCACATCAACTCATGGGGATAGAAGATCCCTCCTAATCTGACTATTCATCTATATCCTTTATTACATAATAAATAAATAAATAAAACTTTTCCCTTGAGTTCTGGGCAGTCTAGCAGACTATTGAACCTGAAAGGAGGGTTCTAGAAACTCCCAGCTTGTATCCTGTTGATCCGATGTTGAGGAGACCCAGACTTGGCACTGGTATCTGAAGTGGGGGCAGTCTTGTAGGCCTGAGCCCTTAACTTGTGAGCCCTGGTGCTAACTCATTAAATTGAATTGAAGCCAGCAGATGGTATAGTGGTTACACTGCTGGACTCCCACATGGCTGACCAGTGTTTAATTCCTGAATTCAATGACTTAAAACTCATACTGGGCACACATGCGTGTGTATCCAAGATTTCAGGAGGAGAATGAAGAGGAAGGGATTGCGATGTGGATCACCCCTAGTAGGTGATTTCTCATTTTCCTTCTCACCATCTCTGTTTTTTTTTCTCTCTCTCCAGCCAGTGCATGCACCCAAGGCAAAAATCTCTTCCCCTCCTCCCCCACAAGAATATAAATTGAATCACAGGACAACCAGATGCTGTCAGAAAATTGGTCTGTATTGGGGGGAGGGGGGGGAAGCCACACATTCAGTATCAGAAGTATTGAGAGCAGAGAAACAGAGTGTTGCAACTATTGTGCTTTTATAACCATTATATGGTCGTTTATTCCCACTTGCACTCTTGCCCCTAAAATCCATTCTCTAAACACAGTTAGTGTAGCCTTTTACAACATAATCTGATCACATTGCTCTCTGTTAAGAAACATTCTAAAAGCCTCATCACATTTAAAAGAAAATGGAAGCTTCTTCGCATGACTTTCAAGGCTCTGTATGTTTTGCTCAGTGTCCATCCTCTGAAATATGATGGTCTACCCCAAAGGTCTGCAAACTATGACCCTGAGGTCTAATACAGTGTGTTTTGAAAAATAAAGTTTTACTAGAACACAACCACACCCAGCTGTTTAGAGTCTGTTCAAGTTTGTTTGGGGTACAAGACAGAGTGGAGTAGTAGCCATTAAAACAATGCAACCCACAAAGTCTTAACTCTCTCTGTCTGACCTGTTACAGAAAATGTTTGCCACCCTTGGTATACCATCACCTTTGTTCTCTGCCTTCCAGTATGTATGCAGATATTCTATCTACATCTAAAGCTTACCAGACTCTTTTTGTCTCAGGAATTTCGTTTCTGAGGCCCACTGTCTGCTACACTCCCCCCAAGTAAGTCTATGACTGTCTTTCTGACTGGTCAGATGGCACCTGTTACCTCTCTGACCAATCTAGTGAGTCTGTACTCCCTGTATCCAGCTGTTCTCTCCTCTATCCACATGTAGTTTCATGTTGTTTCCTCACAGTACCTACTACTCCCTGAAATTATCTCATTTATGTTTACACATTTACCACTTGTCTTCCCTAATAGAAGGTACACTCAGGGTAAGTTAGGGGCCTTCTGAGAACTTGTTCACTACTGTAGCCCCAGAACCTAGAACTGTGTATTGCACATAGTAGCCATTCAATAAATATTTGTGGCATAAAGATTATAGAATAAGTCAGTCTGTGTTGGATTTGTCCATATGATCTAAAGAGGAGAACTCAATGGATTCAAGCAGGTTACAACCATAATGGATTTTAGAAACTATTTTGAACAAACTTTTCATTTGAAGGGTGAAGAAAATAGGGGCTTTTGAGGGGATAGTCACAGGTGGAATTCAGACTGATCTCCATCTCCAGGCCAAGATACCCTGACATCCAGACTGTCATTGCGCTAACAAAGTATCTTCATGAACCCTGGCTTACAACCACCTTTCCCAAGGATTTCATTGTTTTAATCTTAGAAGGTCACACAGCTGGGGCCAGCAGTTGGCATGGTGATTAAAGGTACTGGATTCCCACATGGCTGATGTGGTTTGAGTCCCAGACCTCGTGGCTTTCTCTCTCTCTCTCTCTCTCATCAAAATAAAAAAATATATAATAAATAAATAACTCTTTTTTAAAAAAATAACAAAATTAAGTGAAGTAACTTCCTTACTGAGAATTTCTCAGATCCATGAATAAATTATCTTTTCCAGACTCTGCTAAAATATGAAGTTGTATATAGACCATACTGAAAAAATTTGCCCTATCAAAATGCATTTTATTTTTCATAATTACCAGTCTGTACTCTACACAATGCAGTTTAGCAAATGCTGCAAAGAGAAATAACTAGCTAGCAATGTCATCTTCACCAAACCATAAGATTCTTACTCTATGTGTTATTAATCACCACAGTATCCTGAAACTGCCTATTCTGGACTTGCTTCCTATGTTAAACTACAAGCTCTCTGATGGCAAGAAACATACTTTATTGATCTCTGTACACCCAATAATTAATATTGCCAAGAATATTTAAAAAGTGCTTGTATATTTTGATTTTCTCCTACCCCAAGACACTTGCTCTGGCCTAATACATTCATCTCCAATGGGCTTCTTAGCTCACTCTCCTGCTCCTGCCCAATCTTGAATCATGTTTCTTCTCAGTAGAACCCATCCTGCCACTGAATTTAATATTCTGAGTCTCCCTCATTGACCTTCCAGATCATCCTTGGCTTGTACTATTTTTTATTTTCCAAAACACTTATCACCTTCTGTTACACTATAGATAATGAATTATATAGTGTGTTTCTCTCTACTCTTCTCAACTACTAGACACTAAGCTCCAGAAAGACAGAAATTGCTTTATCAGCTATGTCCACTAGTATATTCTCAGTGTCTAAAATAGTTGAATAACAGTGATTAAATAAATTTGTTGAATTAGGAAAATTCAGGCAAGGATGAATGAATGAATGAGGCTAAAAGGAGCAACAAATGAGCCACAGACCGGCAGACTTTCCTTTCATTAAGGAAGAGGCTAGGGACTCATGCCTCAGTCTAGGGGGAAAAGAAATAGAGTTCAGGCCAACCATGTTTAAGAGCATCACTAAAAGAATAAAAGTTAACAGCCCATATGGGAGAGGAGTTTGCCTTGCTTAATGACTTGGCAGCTGAGCAAGTATGGGGAGTGTTTGGAGAGATTTGAGACCTTATCTTTTGTCAACTCCCTGTTCCTACAGCCCCCAGGAGCCAAGAGGAATATTTCTAAAAGACAGAAAAAAATATATAGTCTTATGCAGCCACCAGGAGGCAGAGTGAAGTATTAAAAATAAGAGGAAAATCAATACTCATTCTCTAATTTCCATGACAGAATAAATCTTAGAAAGAAATGGGGTAAATTATCATTTTCTTCTGGCTACCTCCAACTTACTCTTTTTGGCTAGGGGGCTGAAAGGGACTGAGCATGTTGTCTGATATCGACTGTGGTGGAGAATATTAGAAATTAGCTGTTTAAGCACAGACTTTGGGTGAGAGCTTAGATTGCACTTAGCTGAGTACTGAAAACAGGATGCTTAAAGAAGACAGAAAACAGAATGTGAAAAGAGGAGCTGAAAGATTTAAATTAATTATCTTTATAAAAGAAAAAGTATGATAATAAAATGATAACAAAAATTTTGTTTTATTAACTTGATTTTTTTCACAATACTTTTTTGTATTTAATTTAATTTTATAATTTCTTATTTACTTTTAATTGTACATCTTTATGGCATACAATATGGCTTTTCAAAGCATGCATGCAGTGTATGATAATAGAATGAAGGATATTACGATATACATCGTTTTCAGCAAAGAACCTTACATTCTTGTGTCTGTTATGGGGTGAGTGGGAGAGACTCTAGAAAAACAGCATTTAACAAGTGAATTTTAGAATTGGTACTGTTATTCACACACCATGGTCTCCTCTAGTCTCAAATAAAATTGACCAAAAAAATGGAAAAAGCCTCTAGCAAATTAATTAATCCACTCTTTGTGGAACAAAAGAGTATAAATTTTAGTCTATTAACTGGAAAACAAACTTATAATTCTCTTGAGCAAAACCAGAGCTTATTTGAATGAAGTCAAGATTTTGTTTATCTAAGGTGTTAGGCATGTTTGGAGAATGAGGAAATAGAGACAAAAAAAGGTCTAAGAAAGATTTCATCCTGAGAAATGAGATGAAAACCCCAACCTGATTTTTAATTCTCCCATTGACTATTTATTTATCCTCCTTCTTCAAATTATATTTTTTCTTCTTATTGAAAATAAAAAAGGGATATTTAAAATGAAAATAATAATCCCATTCTACACACCTATTTACTTCTAGTCTCTTCTTTTGATATTTGAATAGTTTCTATCACACCTTTCTGTTTTATACCGTGTTTATTTAACATCTGACTTAAACTTAATATTCTAAGGCTGAGGCAGGATGTGGATTACCACATCCAAGACCTTATTGGGGGTGTTGTCTCTCATTCTCTCTCTTTTTCTGTCACTCTGGAAGAAATAAATAAATATAGACCTTAAAAGATTGCCCCAAAAGAGATGGCATGAGAGGCCCAAAGAAACTGTACATAACCTGTGACAGGGACTGTGAAAAGCTTCCTAATGAAAAGGTGCATAAGTTTCAGAAATATACATAAGGCTTTTGTCATAGGGTACGTGCACTCACTGAAGAAAGGAAGAGTAAGACAAAGAGAAGGAAAGTGAGAAATCACCCACCAGAGGAGATGGCCATGCTGCAATCGCTTCTCCATTCTCCTTTTGGGATTTTGGGTAGGCGTGCACATGCACCTGGTGTGATTTTTGAGCCACCAAGTCGATGGTCTTCCATGTTAGAGTCCAGTGTCTTAATCATGCCACCTGCTGGCCCCTGGAGTATATTTCTAAAGGCAGTTTACAGCCTTTTCTGAAGATAATAGAGCTAGGAAGAGATTGGACAATATGGCTGTATTACTGTTTCACTACTGGGAAAAGGGACTGGGGCAAACTCGAGCAAAGAGGACTAAATGGCCCTTCACGAATTGTCAAAAAACAAGGTGTTTGTGAAGTCTCTCTCAGCTTATACTTCTTTTCATTTATGTCCCCAACAGTCACAAAATATTTTAAATGATTCTAGTACGTAATACATATTTGCAAGTGTCATTAAAGAGATGGCTGCAACACAGGAAGAAATATTCAGTGTGGCTTCATCTGTATGGTATATTGCTAAGGAGCCTCAATATTAAGTGTTTCTTTAATTTTTTCAATGTAATGACTACTGCCAGTGACTTCATAATCATGGCCAGTACTATTCAACAGCTTACCAAAACGTTTTTAATGAGGATTTGCTGACTCCACCAAGTCCAAATGGTCCAGGTATAAAAAGATCTATTTTTCAATTGTTAGCACTACTGGGGCCGGCAGGTGGCATGGTGGTTAAAGGTGCTGGATTCCCACATGGCCGACCGTGATTCGAGTCCTGGACCTGGTAGCTTGCTTTCTCACTCTCTCTCTCTTTCTCTCTCTCCCTCTCTCTCACTCTGTCCCTCTCTGGTCAAATTTAATTAAACAAATGGATAAATAATAAATAAGGTTAAATAAAATAATTTTTAAAAATTGTTAGCACTACTTAAGTACCATCATTTGAAAACTTTTAAAACAGATTTACTAAGCTTCCAACTACTTTTCTGTTGACAACCATCTGTCTCAGATTTTCATGACAGTTCTAATTACATGTATTCCATGTCATTGTCCTTCTTAGTTATCAGCTTGCCCTAGATATGACAATATTATGGTGTGTCAAGACTACTCTTCTTCGATACTTCTCCATGCTTGGAAATGACATATAACTTCTTTGTCAGACTGTATTTCATTTTTTTTTTTACTTGGAAAATATTATCACTCCACTAGTCCTACAAATAAAGGTGAATTAGTGGTATCTGTCTTTAAAATTATGTTACACATGGCCTCTGTCACTCAAACCTTAGGGTATCACACCTAATTTGTACTTTAATATTGAAATAAAATAAAATGTATTATACACTGGCAATGTTCAGTGGGCAAGGTGATGAATTTTAAATAGTTAGAATTATGATTACCTGCAAGATGAGCATCATTATCATAATAATATTACTAATAATACACATGCAGTTAGTGTTCTCAATGATTTATCTGCTATGGCTACATCACTGTGCTTTAGAAAACTGTATATTGTGTTGTAGATGGGATACCTCTGTTCATTCATTCTTGCACGTAATCATTTAACAAATATTTACTCAGCATCTTCTTTGTGTCAAAGGCAGTATGATGCCATGAATATATAATGGAAACTGCAACATGCAACATATATGTGCATGGAACTTAGAGCTGGTCAAAAATGGCATGGAGCCTGAAATGTGGAAATTGCGTAAAAATGAACTAATCTGAGAGAGTAGAGGGGCAAACAGGGTGGGGAAGCTACATGTGGAAAGAATTTAGGCAAAGAAAGCACTTGAAATATGCAGGAAATGGAAGAAATATGCCAAAGTGCAACAAGGTAAGGGAAGAAGAGTATGAGAACCAAAGACCAGCTCAAATAAGGCCTGGAAGTCTTATGGAATAGCTAGGATTTTATCTTAAGGTGACAAGAGACAAACACAGCGTTTCAGTTAGATCTGTGAATAATAATAAACTTCTATTTATAAATAAAGTGCATATATAAATTTATAATTATATATTTATAGATATGAAGGGATTTTCAAAAAACTCATGGAAAATGCATGTGATCAGATAAACTATGCATCCATTTAAATTTCTTTTTGCAGCAAAATAAACTCATGCTTAAATGTTATTTTTCTACTAAATTTTAAAATATCCTTGTATTTATTATATATAAATACTGTAATATTTTATTATTTATGTATTATAAATATAATTGTATATAACAATTACTTATACACATTTATGCATATACATAAAACACTATCAGGCTATTGGAAAAGTCACGACGCATTTTTGCATAGGAAAATACATCATGACTTTCTGACCACTCAATATTTGTATTTTTAAAATGTCACACTGGTGGCCATGTGGAGATTAAAGTGGGTTAAGAGTAGAACAAGATCAAGGTGACAGTCATCTCTCCTCTTCAATATTTGTTCTCTTCTTTGAAGAACAGGAAGATAGCAACTTCCCAACTCTTGCAGTTTGATGCTACATCTGAGAAATCTGGTCAAGGGGCTATGAACAAAAGCAATGTGGAAGTGTAGCACTTTGGGAGCCAAATATAGAGATTTCTCTATATGCTCCTTTCTTTTGCCAAGCAAACCCAGAGGTGTGTGTTCTAGATGGTACCTCTACTTGAATTTAAAGATTCTCTCAATCTGGGACCTTTAGTGACTGAGAAGGGAGATCTGCCCTCACACCTCAACTATCTGCCACTAATTCACACTAGACTGCAGCATAAACAAATAAGTCTGTGCTGTATTAATTATCCTGAGATTTCAGCCCTACTTCGTCATCTCAGATTAGCCTGTTATTTTAACTAAAGCATGGGGTCATAGCACTTTATTTTTGTAGGTCTGAGAAACAATAAAGTAATAGATACCAAAGTGTGTATCAGAGCAGCAAATACACAGGAGATACTAATAAAATGACAGCTAGAAACTGTTAGTATTGACTTTTTTTATTCTAGCCTTAGTTCTGTGGTCATGGTGGCACTCGCCCAATGGAAAAAACCTATGGAGGCTGGAGGATTGCGGCATCGAGTCCATCTCACTCTCTCTCTCTGATTCTAGTCTTAGTTCTGTTAATAACTTGTTCTCTGAAGTTTAGGTGACTACTTCAAGGCTCTGATTCTCAATTCCTTGTCTTTTTGAACAAGAAGGTTATATCAGATCTCCAAAACTCTCATGCTTGGTATCTAAAACTGGTGGGATTAAAAAAGGGGAGAAATCCACCATAGCTGAGATAGCTAAACAACACTCTCTTGTTTCTTCTTCATTCATCAAGCAAAGTAAGCAAATTCTTTGGAAACAAGGTTATTAGACAAATGTCCAAAGAGCCAGTTCACTGATATTTTCCCTTATGTTCTGCTGAAATAAAAAAAAAGAGAGAGAGAAAGAAAGAAAAAAAGAAATGTATTAGGATTCTTTTAATGCCATTGAACAAATCTATAATTTCTCTCTGTGGATTTACCAGGGAAATTAAAAGTATCAATTATTCTGGCCAAGATGGTCCTAGATGTTTACTAATACCTAGGTGCTAAGGAATGTCTCAGTTTGCATTTCAGTCCTTTTCTGAGAACTGCCGTGCAAATCTGCAAACCTACAGAGCCACTTTCAAGTGAGAGGCAGGTTTGAGATTTCTTGTCCTGGGCATTTCTGTGTGCAGGTAGGACACAAAATCCATTTATATGACAACATTTCTCGGAAAATATGGGCTCTGGTTTCAATGCTGCTCCTAACTAGCTCTGTGATTCTAGAAAAATAACTCTCCATTCTCCACAGCTCAGGATCCTCATGTGTAAAATCATGATAATGATATCCACCTTATTTACCTCACGGGGTTGTCATAATGATCAAATGAGATGGAATAGAAGTGAATATTCCTTGAAAAACATACTCTGTCCCACAAATGCTTTTGGGAATCATTGATGCATTGCTGTTATTATTGCTATTATGATCTTTCCTGCTCCAAGATGATTTATCTCAAGGGATCTTTCTTATGCACATCAGGGACAGGGGAAAAAAAAAAAAGCTGCTCCTCTCCATTTGATACTCGGTATGGCTGTGAAGGGAGTTTGCCAACGTGAAAGTGTAAATAACCAATTTCCACAGAGATGATTTTCCTTGCATAGAAAGGAACAACTGTTTTCTTTCTTTCTTTTTTCTAACCTTTCTGAATGCATATGAATTTCTACCCAAAGATTCTAACTGCTTTTTCTCTGTAATCAGTTTACCTTTCTAGGTGCTTGCTATTTTCTGAATAAACTTACTAAAGTAAATAACCTCTTCCTCAAATCTCATTGGAGTCTAGCCAACTGTTTCTACCAACTCTTATCTTCAAAGGCACTGGCAGAAATTAAAAACAAAAACAACCAAAAAAAAAAAAAAAAGGAACTGCCAAGCAAGCACCTAAGACAGTCTGCAAGGTTAGTAAACTGGTGAAAGGATAAGGATTCCAGTAGGTTTCCTTCATCCAATATCCTAATCAGTACTATGAAAATCCCCTTCCATTGGATGTTTTAATATTTGGATAACATTTCTCAGGTATCAAAATCCTGTCTAGTAATGTAAATAAATCTGAGATTTTATTTGCAATTATCAGCTAAAACCTTGAATGAATTTATTGAGAATTTGCTTAAAGGAAGCTTTTAAGTAGAAAACACTAGAGAGGGTAATATGGGTGAGAAGTGTCAAGAAAAGACAGAAGGACTTTAAGGAAGATTAAAACTTTAAAGTTATATTATAGAAATGTAAACAAATAACTGTAAAAGTAACTCAGAGAGTGACTGAGACTCAGAGAAGTTAAGTGGGTTAAATTCAGAACCAGTCCACAATTATCTTAATTTCAGGTCAGTGAGTAAATTTTAGGGCAAATAACTTAAATATTTATGGAAGGGAGTAAGATATCCCCCTAAGAAAAAAGATCTATCCGCTGGCAGTTCTCTGTTTTGATATTGTTATAGTAGGAAATGTTCAATGTGTCAGACAGTATGCAGACCTTGAGGGAGGGACAAAACGGGAAGCTGTAAGGTAGGAAAGCTCAGGCAATTCATGTCAACATTGGTACGGTAGGATGGGGCAGAGCTCTCAAAGCGGAAAGATGGGAGAAGGCATTATGAGCCCTGCCTTGAGATGGGTGGTGGGAGATTCCAAAAGGCACCCAACCTGCTTTTTTTTAGAATTATTTTTTATTTAATTTTATTTATTTATTATTAATTTGACCTGAGAGTGACAGAGCAAGAAAGAGAGAGAGAAGGAAAGTGAGAAAGCACGTTGCCAGGTCCCGGTCTTGAACTGCAGTTATCCATGTGGAAGTACAACACCCTTAATTACCACATCACCTGCCAACCTGCTTTTGAAGAATGTCTCCAGAAGCGGAAGGGCAAGGGAGTATTCTTGCAGAGGGAGTAGTGTGTCTGTGGCAAAATCATAGAAAATTCCTCGGCATCGACCATGGAAATACATGAATGCCTTGGTCTTACCCAAGTTCACCATGCCAGGAAGGCCGTAGAGAAACAAGAGACTGAAGTGACTGGTACGGAAGGGGCATGTGTAGGAACTCCCAGGGCTACTCTGTTTGAACTTTATTAGGGTTTTATTAAGGCAATTTGGGAGTTTTAATACGGAAAGTGATGTCATATTTATATTTTAGAAAGATGAGTCTAATAGCAATTAAGTAAATAGATTTGAGGGGTGTGTATCCAGAAAAATACCGGGGGGAAAAAAGCAGCAGATATTCAGGAGATGCCAAATTCACTGAATTACTGGATCTGAGGGTGGTAAGATATGAATGGTTAATACAACTCTGTGGTTTAACAATTCTTGTCACATTGGAGGAGGAAAAGTATGTGACTTGAAGTACAAAATAATTGAATAGAGAACATTTGGATTCATCTTAGTCATATTCTAAACCTAGACAATAATGTAAGATAAATACAATTAAAAAATAACTACTGGAATATAAAGGAAATTAAGAGGTAGACTCCTTTCCCTAATTTGGCCAATTATCACTATTACCTGATAGTTTTAATACTAGAAAGTTTATCCTACTCTTAATTCTTAAAAATGGGGCCAAAAATAATTGTCTTAGATTAATGGAGGTGAGATGATATTACTCTACATGTAATAAAAATCAAGAAATATTTGAATAGGTGGAAGGTTAACGTTAGCACCACAGGTTAAGATGTCAGATTAAACACATGCATTTACTATTGCTCCCTCATAAACCCCAGTAAATTGATAGTAGGTGTATTTTGTTTGTAAAGACTCAAACCTACACAAATAAGAAGAGGAAAGGAAACGATAGCAAGCAACAAAATTCTGGAATCTGAAAAGCAGAAGGACAAGAGGCAACTTATGTATGTAGTAAAACTGAGAAAGTTGAATCTTAAGTCTGTATTAAGAAAAATTGAGAACCAACATAAGTTATACCATAAGTGCTCAAAAATCGGCACTCTGGGCACTTCTGGAATTAGGGAAGAGAAGGGGACAAGGGAGAGGTCAAAATGAAAAATTCGAATGAGGTTGTTGGAGAACAAAGTAAGCCACTTAGTCCTCATTCTCCCCAGCTTCACATTTCTGGGAAAGTATGCTGCCCCATAAAATAATTTAAGTTTACTCCCTAAAATAGGTAAAAAGTAGAAAAGTGGATTTCTGGGGCCCGAGACATGGTTGAAGATGTGGGTATAATAATGAAAACAAAGGTAATAGGTGACTATGCACAAAAAATGCCAAGTTCTGAAACCCCAAGAAAATTGCCCTGGCAGTCAGATTTCTGCTTTGTAGAACCAAGAGGAGGAGAATGTTTTTCAGGACATATGACCAGGAAAAAAAGTGATGAAGACATTCCTCTATCTGGAATCTGGAAGTTGACAACTTACCAGATAGTCATAGCTTCAAATAATCTTCTGAGTAACCTGGTCTTAATCAGAAGCAGGCAACTAATTTATCAGATACTAGAATTAAAGGAGTCTCTAGGTAAGAGAAGCCTTTGGAAGATGGCAGACAGCAACCAAACTGAGAGACAAAAATCAAAGGCATTTTGGAGAAAATAAGAGACCACACCAAGAGAAGAGAATAAAGAAAATTAAAAAATTCCTAGTCTCAGAGGGATAGGATAATACAGATATTAAATAAGAAGATAACATGTAAGAAAAAATCTGTATAATTTTAGGATAGTTCTTTGAAATTCAAACCATAAACAGAGAAATAAATATATCCATTGCAGAGTTCTAAGATAAAGTTAAGGGGATATATTAGAAAGCAGAGCAAAATGGGGGTGAAAATATGTTCATTAGTGCAGGAGATTCCATATCTTAGTACTAAGTATTCTATAAAAGGAAATCACAGAAAATGGATGGAATAAAATCGTCAATGTAATATTTTAAGAGAATTTTCTAGCAATGGATGACAAGATTTAAAGAGCCCAGTGAGTGCCTGTGCAATGGAATCAAAATATTCTACTAACTTAAAAAAAGAGATAAAGCGATTGAGGATTGGAGTGGCTTTAGGTTTCTTTTTATTTTTTTAAGAATTATTTTATTTAACTTTATTATTATTATCATTATTATTTTTCACTTTTGATCAGAGAGATACAGAGAGAGAGAGAGAGGAAGTGAGAAAGCAAGCCACCAGGTCTGAGACTTGAACCATGGTCGGCCATGTGGGAGTCCAGCACCCTTAACCACCATGCCACTTGCTGGCCCAGCTTTAGGTTTCTTAATAACGCAAGAAATGAACAATATTGGGAAATGCCTTTAAACTTTTGAAAGAAAAATATTAATTAAAAAGTCTATAGCTAGGTAAACTAGCAATTAATGTGATATAATAAAGATCTTTTAAAGTAAGTCAAAGTTCAAATTTGACTTCCTCTTACCCATTTTCAAGAACATATAATATAGAATAGTATGAGAGAAAAAAAAAAGAAGAAGAAAGAATAAACCAAGATGCAGAAAACATGTCACTCAAACTCAATGCAGGAGAAAGGATATAGGAATCTACAAAAGAATCAAAGGGAATCATAAATATTACCTAGGATGACTCTGCACCAGGGCAACTGGCAGAGTTGTGGAGGTTAGACCAGTGCATCCCAAGAATTAGACACACAGGGTATGCTCACTAAGAACTTTCCAATGCCAACTTTTGTTGTTGTTGTTCCACCAGAGAATAAAGTGCTAAAGTGCCCAGTGATGCTGATTTGTCTTGTCAGTGTGCTAATGAATTTCTTGTTCTTCACTTTTGCTCTACTACCTGAATAAGCTGAAGATACCCATTTTGCTTCACAGAAATAATCAGCTTTCTCCCACTCCTGAGAACAATTAGGCAGGGCAAGACAGGTTCTAGAGTAGAGAGTATCCTAATTATGTTCTTGTTAGATGGCTAGTATATGGTCTACACGTCATCCCTGTCTCATGCCCTAAAGGAGCTTCTGACTTCCCAAGAGGAGTCACATTCATGTGGCCATTCAGTGAAGGCAGAGCCCTAAAATTAGCCAGGATATTCTAGTTTTATTTTCTTAGAAGACTTCCTGTACCCTTTCTTTACACAGCTACTTAGATTTTAAGAATTATTGGATGTTATTTGAAAACACACTGGTGATAATGTCATAAATAAAAGCAAAGAAATAAGTAATCTAAAAAGTCAGGATAGTGAGTAGCTTCTGTAGGGTGGAATGGGGGAGAATGAAATCAAGCAGAGACACACACAGGCCTCTACAACACTGGCCATGTTCTAATTCTTAACTTGAGTGATGAGTAGAAGGGTGAGTGTTCATGTTTTATACAATCTTGTATCTAGATTACTGTATTAGTCTGAGTTCTCAAGAGAAGTAAAACCAGTAGAGGGACCAGCAGTTAGTGTAATGGCTATGTTGCCAGACTCCCATGTAGTCGACCATGGTTCGAGTCCCGGACTCGGTGGCAGGTGTGTGTGCGTGCATGACTAAGATCCTGAGAGGAGAATGGAGGAGAAGGAATTGCAGCATGGTCATCCCCCTTGGGATGATGCTATAGCAAAAACCTCTCCAAAATAAAAAAGAGAAACAAAACTTGTAGAAACAAAACCACACACACACACACACACACACACACACACACACACACACATACACACACACATATGAAGATTTATTATGGCAATTGGCTCATGCAGTTGTGGAGATAGGGCACTCCTGTCATCTATCATCCATAAGCTGGAGATCCAGGAAAGCTAATGGCTTAATTCAGGTTTGGTCTAAAAACAGAGGTGGTTAGTTCCAGTCTTAGTCTGAAAACCTAAGAACCAGTAATGACAATGTTCAAGGACAATAAAACATGTATGTCTTATATAGGAGGCCAATTCTCTTCTACTCCACTCTTCTATTTGGATCCTCCATGGCTTGTATGATACCCACTAACTTGGTGAGGTCAATCTTCTTTACACAGCTCACCAATTCAAATGCTGATCTCATCTGGAAACACTCATGTAGACACACTCAGAAATAATGTTTTACCAGCTATATGGGCATCCATTAGTCCAGTCAAGTTAATGTATAAAGTCAATCATTACAACAATGTATATCATAATCTCTAGCACTACAAATAAGCATTATATGCTTTTCATAACTCTGCTTTTAAATCCACCTAATTTACCATGAGTGTCTATTTGCTTCTTCTTTTTTAGACTTATGTATTTAATTTTATTTGTTATTATTGTTTTTTAAATTTGCTGTAGGGCACATACACTCTCCAGAGAGAGAAAAGTGATAAAGCAAGCTGCCAGGTTCATGAATTGAACCACAGTTGGCCATGAGGGCCCTAACCACAATACCACCTGCTGGCCCATATTTGCTTCTATCTTACATAGTATTTCAATACTTTTTTGGTCAATATCATCAAGAAAGAGGTGATGTGTGACATAAATAGCACATAGAGGAAATCTTCAGAGAGATTCTAGGACTGAATAATATTTAGGAAAGACTTCCTTGAGTGACTTCAGTTAAATTTGAGAGAGAGTAGGGCATGAGTGTCTTCTCCGTCCAAGTATCAAAACTTATTTATTCCTATTTTATCCACATAATAAGTCTAATCCTTATAATATGGTAGGAGCCTGATAATTATAAAATGACTGGACATGTGAGAAAAAGACATTCAATCTGTGGCACAAATACTGTCTTACATTATGCTAGAGCTGGCCTTGCTTCCCCCGTGGGCCATCTTTGTTGCCTGTTTCCCAGCATTATTAACTGCAGATAGGTCCTATCGTGAAGTTTCAGTTAAATCATGTCTGTATTTGGGGGGATTTCTTCTGTGAGTTTGATGTTTCTGTTGTTAATTGACATTAGTAAATTATTCTGGAATAGATACCCACATAAAATCAAATTGTATAATACAGATTCCTCAGTAGCACTCATGGGCCATTAGTGGTTTTCTCAGCCTGTATCCAAACTTGATGATCCAAAAAAAGATTTCTCTTATTTTGTTGATTCTATGAAACTTAAGAATTAATACTATAATTATTCCCTAATGTTTTCTTTGCCATCTTATTGAAGACAGAACGTTCAGAGAAGCTTCTGCTGTGATCATTATGTGAAAATGATGAGCTCAGGTCAGCAGAGCAACTTGGAAGAAGCCCTGGAGGGGGCCTTTGAGGAGTTGAGTTATTGGCTTGTGCTCTGAGATTTTATTGTGAATGCTCATGAAAAATGGAATTCAAGACCTCCCATTGACCTGAGAGCAGCCAAATGTTTTTGAATGAACCCCTTCCTCTGACTGGAGGCTATGTTTATTCCCAAGCTCCAAAAGTCTATTTTTAATTTAACTCACAACACATCATTTAGATAATAAGCATAGGAAGTTCTCTTCACTGCTGTTACTGCCTAATGTTCTTTATCTTGTCTCTGTTTTTGTTTTATAGCTGGTTTTACTTATTTTATTACTTTTTAAAGAATTATTTATTTATTTATCATCATTGTTACTTTTTTTAATTTGTGACAGGGTTGGCTCATTGACTCACCAGAGAGAGAGAAAGAGTAGGAAAGCAAGCTGCCATGTCTGAGATTTGAACTGTGGTCAACCATGTTGGAGTCCAGCATCTCAGTCAACACTGGCACCTATCTGGTTGATCTTAACTGGTAATACCTTTGTATTATTAACCCAATAAGCATTTATAAAAGAGTACTCATGTGCCATGAACTATGCTAATTGTTACAGATAAAATGAAAAATAATATATAGAGTCTTCATAGACTCAAACTTCTCTGACAGTAATGAAACAATCGAGTATAATTATACTCCATAATACATACATGGAAAAAAACATATAGAGTATAATAATAATATATTAACTAAATAAATATTTATAATCCTGTGACAGAACATGACAAAATGTCAAGAAAAACTTGTTTGAATTACATAGCATTTAATGTAAAAGTGCAGGCTAGGATTGGGGAGGGGCCAAGAAAGGAGAGAGGAAGTTTGAAGAGAAGGGAAACTTCAAGAAGATGATCAAAGCTGGAGGTCACATGGCAAGTTCAAGGTACCAAAACAGAGCAACATGTGGCAGCCCAGAAATTATAACGGGAGATGAGAATGAAGATGTAAGCGGGGGCAGATCATACAGGCTGTGGGCCACATTCGAGCTATTTCTGTCAATCTAAAAGTCAACAAGAAGCCTTTGAAGAGTTTTAATCAGGAAATTGGCAGTCAAATTTGCACTCTAAAAGATTATTCTGCTTGTAATATAGAAAACAGTTTGAAGAGGGCAAAATGGATATGGGAGACAGAGTGGATCATCCAGTGTTTTTCCTGCAAAGGAGTGGCTTGCTCTATGAAGTTTCCCTGAAGAAAATGTAGCAGAAGAAACATTTAGACAGATACTAGTAAAATTAAGAAGCCAAAGAAGAGTAACAATTCAAAGGCGCTCATTAGCCTGAAAGGACAAGGAGAGAGCTGTTTACCAAAGCCCAGTAGGGGTGGGGGCAGAAGGAGCCAGTCCAGGAAACAGCATGGTATGGAGATAAATATTCTAATCTCCTCCCTCCCTCATGTCCATCTCTTGCCAGTGCCTTCCAAGATAGACCTACCCTGGGGACCTAGATCAAGGTCAAGGCCAAGCAGGGCAGAAAGAAAATGCATCTAAGGAGAAAGGTGCAAACAGGAAAGTAACAAGTCCAAATGATTAACAGGCCCCTCTAAGTGTCCTTATTTATTTATTTATTTATTTATTTATTTGAGAGGTTTTTGCTATAGGGCGCGTGCGCTCGCCAGACAGACAGAGAGAGACAGAGAGACAGAAAACGAGAAATCACCCCCTCAGGGGGGATGGCCACACCGCAATCCCTTCTCCTCCATTCTCCTCTCAGGATCTTGGGCACGCACGCACACGCGCCTGGCGTGAGTTTTAACCCACCAGGTCCAGGACACAAACCATGGTCGACTACATGGGAGTCCAGCAACATAGCCATCACGCTAACTGCTGGTCCCTAAGTGTCCATATTTAAAGACAAATATAAATGAATGGTTTGGAGAGACACTTAGTAGGCAATAAAACCTTCTATACTAACCATAAGGCCAGATACTCTAACTTGAAAATATCCATCATTTTCTGTCCTCTGGATCCCAGATTTCCTGGATTTTGTCCGGAGGTTGGCTATAGTCAGAGACTGTACCCAAGAACCTCAGTGTAGGTGGACAGCCTGTATAGACTTCACGTCAACAAAAGGATATTCTACAGTCACAATAAACACAACAGGATTTGGTCTCAACACAATCCAAATTCTGCACATTCAGACGTGAACTGGCTCGTCAATGTAACTACGCTTACCCTTGTTCCTCTAGTATTTCTTAACTTTGCAAAGAGCATCAGATCCATCCCATTGTATCAGCATTGCACCTGGGAGCATGTGAAAAGAAACTCTCTACCTTTTCTTCACTTCTACAAGCAATTCATCATCAGGGCTGTTGATTTTTGCCTTTGATTTTGCCAAATTCTTTGTTCTGATCCTCATCCTGGAGTTTGGATTGACCTTCTGACTAGAATTAGGCAGCTTAATTCCTCACCTAGAACCAGGGGTCAAAAAGCCCGACCCTGCGGCAGCAGTACTCACCCTCCACAAAGTGATTGAAGGTTGATTTTCAAAGGTATTGCCTGAGCATAGAGTCCCAAGTACTCCTGGCTATTGGGCATCAATGTCAATCTTCTTCCATTGCACATGAAATTCCCTGACTTGTACTTTCATGAAATAACAGTGGCACCCAGATTGATCGTTATCTACTGTCTCCACTACAATCACAGCTTCTAATGTCCTGTGACTGCAGTAAGTAGGATAGGTGACTGTAAGGTTGCCATTGCTCTGGGATGAAGATGGGTGATGGTGCTGAATGTGTCTCTTCTTTCTTAGGCTAATTTTAAAGAAAGTTCCTGATATAATCCCACTTTACCTTGACACATCACTTCATTTCTGAAGCATTTGCTTCTCTTTGAGACTTACTATTTTTTGTCTTCTCTTCTAATCTCTAGTGTTGCTAATAACAGAAGCAGCTAAGTCTGGGTCAAGTTTAAAAATAGAATGATATTTTGCTCAGTTTTGAAGGTCCAAGGTCACGGGCTGCTTCTGGTGCAGATTTTCTTGTTGGTGTGGTCTCAAGGTGGTGCAAGGCATCACATGACATGACAGCACGAGCTTGCATATCTGTTTCTCTTTATGTCTCCATATAAACCTGTGAGTATCCAATCATGGAGCCCCATCCTAATGCCTAGTCACTTCCCAAAAAGCACTGCTTTCTGCACCATAATTGAGTTACATCTCCACTCTCTACACACTATTCAATGAATCCTATACATGAATATTTGGAGGACACTTTCAAGACATAACATTATCTAATCAGGATACCATGAATCAGTCTAGAATTTATGCTATTACTTTTATAATTTTTACTTCAGAATCAAAAGTCCTCTTTCTCTGTGTAACATAAATATCAGCACCATAGAACCAGATATACTAACTTCTTGCTAGTAATTCAGAGGACAAATTAATGCATTATGCTTCACAACTGAGAAAATCAAGCCAATTTCATTAGGTAGTAGTCCTACCACCCTTTGATACAAATGCAGGAGATTATTGAATAGTCCTCTTTGGACTGAAATTTCTCATTTGCTTTGATTCATAGGTATTCTAGGTTTTAGGAAATTTATTTTTTTCTTGTGAAAGAGTATTATTAAAAAATTACTTGATTGAAAAGAAATGTGCCCAGGATTTAGTGACCCCACATTTTACAAAAAGCTAGTCATACAGTATACCATCAATAAACTCTTATTTAAAGGTTGATCTCACAACCATAATTATATCTCATTTCATGTGATAAGAGTTATGATAGAGGCAATTGCAGAGTCCAAAGGAAGTCCTGAGAAAGAACTTTTGTAATCAAACTAGGTAAAGAGCTATGTAGATCAAAGTTAATTTCCAAAATCAAATATTTTTATGAAGAATTATTTATTTTATTTTATTTATTGTTATTTTTAATCACCATTTGGCATATATGTTCACCAGAGAGAGACTGAAAGACAGACAGAGAGGGAGGGAAGTTGAGATAGCAAGCCATCAGGTCCAGGACTCAAACCACAGTCAGCCATGTAGGAGTCCAGTGCTTTAACCACCACACCACCTGCTGACCCCAAAAGTAAACATTTTAAAGAGTGAACAAATTATATTATGCTAAAAAGAGAGCATTACAGGAAAAAGTGTTTATGAAAAATGGTAGCAATGGTGTAACTGTTTGAAAATAATATACACCACACCCATTTGTGAGACATAAAGATATACGTGATAGACTCCATATTTGTATCCCTCCCAAATTCATGCATTGATATTCCTACCAAGGTGATGATTTTAGGAGGTAGGGCCACTGGGATATGTTTAGATCGTGAGGGTGGAGCCCTCATACATGAAATTAGCACGTCCTCTTCTTCCATGTGAGGACACAGTGAGAAGATGGCCCTCTATGAGCCAGGAAGCAGAATTGCACCAGACGCTGAATCTAATGGTGCCTTCACCTTGGACTTCTTGGCCTCCCGAACTGAGAAATAACTGTTTGTTATTAAGCTACTTAGTCCACATTTGTTGTTGTTACAACACCCTGAATGGACTAAGACAGCTTATAAAGGTGCTCTCTGTGGGATACTTGATTATCACCACACCTGTAATTCATTTATGGAAGTAATCCTTGTGCTTCCAGATTCTAGATCATTAGGTGTTTTCTGATTTTCCCAGATCAGAAAACCCTACTTTACAAATCCAGATCCTACTTTAGAATCTAAGCAGAAATTCTAAAATGAGAAATAAGATCATATAAAAGCTATGGTAAATTTATCCTTTTGGCTCTCAACTACCAGTCCTGTTCATTATATTCTCCAATTATCAATGAAAATAGGAAGGGAAATAAACAAAGAGCCCGTATTTTCTGACTGACCACTGTCATCTACCTTTGCTTTGGTGATTTTATACAGCAGCATGACTGATATTGAGGAATGCAACTTCAGGCATATAAGGTCAGCTGTCCCCTTGGCTAACACACCAGTCGCTGTTCCAGGAATGATGAATAAGCATTGTTCACAATCAGATTACCATTACAGTTTGCCAAACAGTATTTCTTTCTGGCTATGGAATGTGATTTTGTTTTTGGTATCAGATGTAATTAAGTTTAATGTGTGAAGATTCCTAACCTTATTGATTTCCTTGTATTATACTCATATTTCTTATCTTTTTCAACACCTTATTCATGTCTAAATAGAGGGATACATTTGAAAGAACAGCACTATTTGGGAACAAAAAGAATAAAGGCAGGGAAATGTGGAATAAAGTAGCATACTAAAGAATACTAGAAAAGCTAGTGAATTTGCTTTTCCCTGAGATTTAACTGTTTGCTAAATACAAACAATTCCATCTCCATGGTTGTAAACATAAATGTATACAACTAGAACAGATCTGGGAAAGGTGTGGTCAACTTCATTTTAAAGGGGTGAGAAATTGGGGTTCAGTGTAGTGCCATAACTTGTACAAAAACCAGTTCATAATGAAATAAAACTGAAATCTAAGTCTCTTAAGTCTGAAACTAGGTCTCTTTCACCAGGTTCTGATTTTTGTTTGTTTGTTTGTTTTTTAGTTTTTTGCAATAGGGTGGGGATGTGTGCTCTAGAGGGAGACAGAGAAACTGTTAGAGGGAAAGTGAGAAATCATCCCCTGGGGAAATGACCAGGCTGCAATCCCTTCTCCTTCATTCCGCTCTCAGGATTGGGTCACACATGCACACATGCCCGGTGTGACTTTCAAGCTGCTGGGTCCAGCACATAACTACGGCTGACCATGTGGGAGTCCAGCACCTGAAACACTATGTCAACTGCCTGTCCTTAAACATTCTTTACTCCTCTAAGCCTCAGTTTCCTCACCTTAAATTGGAGACAAAAATATGTCTCATGAAGTTGTTGGAATTGAATGAGCATAATAAAAGTAAAATTGCTTAGCATATGCTTTTCATGTACTACCCAACAATATTAACTGTTATATTATATTCTTAACACATGCTTTCTTTTAATGTTTTTATTAGGGACTGACTTCATACAAAGTCAGCAATCAAATGTATAGAGTCACTCAAATGTATTAAAAGGACCTCTTTACCAAATATGTATTTTTCACTAAGATGCCCCAAATACTTGCCTTCAGGGATTTTTTTTCTTTGAGTTAAAAATTACCCTCTTCTCAAAATACATATTTACAATGGGAATGTACTTGTACTCTTGTACTAATGCACAAGCATCTATATATATAAATATATCAACTTAAAAGATTCTTTTTCTTCTAGTACAGTTTCTGGAGGCCTGCCATGTTAAAAGCATAAAGAAGAACTCATGGGGGTGAGTTGTAGATATTACTAACACACAATAAACTTTTCACATGTGTTG
Organism: Tupaia belangeri chinensis; assembly: GCF_000334495.1. NCBI lineage: Eukaryota > Metazoa > Chordata > Mammalia > Scandentia > Tupaiidae > Tupaia > Tupaia belangeri. The sequence continues at coordinate 570,713 of NW_006159784.1, forward strand.
GGAACATTGCTTTTCCTGGCAGACTATGCCAAATCCTCATGTTTGGGGCTGGAGAGCTGCATTTGAAGGAAAACACTGGAAAGCTACAAAATCTATAGAGGAGGAAGATACAGAATTTAAAGAAATTTACACGTCATGTAATATAATCATTTAAATCTTGAACAAGTTCAAGAACTAGGGCATATTTAGGCAAAGAAACAAACAGGGCAGGGTGAAGATGAAATTGATCTTTCCTTGAATGTGAGAAGAGTCATTCATGAAGGTATCATAAATCCTTTCAGGATGCATGGACAGCCATTTGCTTCATTCTCTAAGTTCCCTATAGCTTTTCTCTGCTGGCAATTATTACAACAACATTTGAATGTCTATGCCTTTATTTTTTTTCTTACTCAGTTTTATGCTCCTTGGGATCTGGTGCCACTTCTTCTTTGTAGTCCCACTTTAAAGACACCCCCTGGCACATACATCTTTTTGTCAAGCGAACAAATAACCTGCTTTGCATCACTTCAAAGAGCAGAACTAACACCAAGGGTATGTGTTTCAGAGAATTTCAGCTTCCTATCAAGAAAACCACGTTAATACTTAGACTTACGTATCAGTTTTTTAATTAACCATTTTCATAGCCCTTCCATCAGCAAAGTGGGGTTCTGTGCTGGCTGGAATGTGACATTAGTGCCTACAAAAATTAGGTCAAAGCTTTAACATTTTTACTTGGACTTGCAACATAGCCCTGCCTGACTTCTCTGACATTCACTTCCCTCTCTAGCCCATCCTGTTCATTTCCTTAAGAGTTATGATGCTAAAGCATAAATGTCATTTTCACTTATATTTTTTAAAGCTCCTGGCCTGCCTACAGCGGCATTTGCTAAAAAAATGCTTATATATATTCCTAATCCAATGAGATAGTAAACGAGGGGTCCCATAGTAAAATAAATTTGCAGAATGCTACGTTGTAGTTCTCTCTTAGAGATTCACAGCACTCCTTAGAATATGTTACAGAGACATTACGAAATCCCAGTCAAGACAGTTTTAAATTAGCTCTTTCTATTCTCAATGAAATACAATGTTTTATTTTTTTTTTCAACATTACCCACAAGTGTCATTGATTCTCGCCTTTTGTTCTTAGGTTTTAAAAGTGTCCAAACTGCCATGTGAGACCTGTCACCTTGTGTGAGATGGATCATTGAGGTTTACAGAGAGAAGTGAAGGATGATACTGCAGTGAGTGGTGGGGCGATGTTGAGAAGAATATCTGGAGCACTTCAACAACAGCTCAAACTATTGGAGGTTGTTGAGACTCCGCATCCGATACATGAATAACAGCTTGATATTGAAAGCTTCCGTAAAGCTCAATGGCACACATTTTCTGAGAAAAATCTAACCTTCTCTTTCCTTTCTCTGCTCTGCACAGGATCCCTTTCCTCTCTCCCTTGTGGTGAAATGCATCCCTTAGACACTAAAACTGGTGTCTGTAAGTCATGATAAAGGCTGTAAAGGCCTGATCAGTGGCAGGGAAAGTTAACATCCAGCAGAGCTATCAACACTCTGTAGAGTTGCTAAGATTACCTTTATCAGGTTGATTTATACAAACCTAGGTGCTGTGAGTATTGACTGCTAATGGCCCTCAACTACGCTCTTTTGTAGAGAATTACCCTTCATGAAACTCAGGCCACCTAGCTCTGGAGTTTTATCCTTCTTTATCCCTCTGCCTTAACCAGCCTGTAGTCAATGACTGACTGCTAAAAGTACCAAAGTCCAGTCTCTCGTCCAAAATGGGGCCAACACTGTGGTTCAATTCAGAAGTCTCTGCATGATCAGACTGAAGTCCAACTCAAGTTGGGACCATATCTTCACTGAACTCCATCCTCATCTTGTTTCTGTCACATCCTTTCTCTTAAGAGCAGCCACTCAATAAATCATGGGCACTCAAGTTCCTATCTTAAGCAAGATCTGTTTTTAGAGAACCCCACCCAAGACAGCCCCAAAGACCAATAAGAGAGGCCAGTTCTCCCAATCTCAGAATCCTTAAGCATAATGGTCATGGTTTATAATATTTTTGGTTCTCATTTTTTTTTTCCTCTGTGATTATCTCAGGCCTTTCTTCTATGCCCATGGATGTTGTTCTCAGTAAGGTCTTTCTTAATTCTTTGTGGTCTTAATGTGGCTATATTTTTTGATGACTTCCTTCTTTCAATTATTTTTATTTTCTTAATATCTATCTGTGTGTGTGTGTGTGTGTGTGTGTGTGTAGTGTGTGTTTGTCTCTGTATATGCCCTTTGATATCCTTTATTCATTTGATATCTTTTTGTACCTAGTTTATATTCACATTAAAGTATGCGAATGTCTTCATTTCATTTTCTTCTTCAATTCATTTTTTATATGTTATCAGACTTGCCTCTTGTTTTCTAAATTCCTTTCTTTTATAAGTTTTACATTAGTTGTGTGTTTCCTGGAATAAGATACTTTTATTTGGTGATCTGTCCAAAAAATGGGGGACATCTCAGGCATAGTGTAATTGGGAGAAACTACCTGGACATGGTGTTTCTGAATACTTTTAAACAAATCAGCCATATTTTATATGTGGGTGCTTGATTTTCTTTTTTTTTCTTTTTTCTTTTTTTTTTTTGGAGGGGTTTTTGCTATAGGGCGCGTGCGCTCACCAGACAGACAGAGACGGAGAGACAGAAAGCGAGAAATCACCCCCCAGGGGGGATGGTAACACCGCAATCCCTTCTCCTCCATTCTCCTCTCGGGATCTTGGGCACACACGCACACGTGCCCGGCATGAGTTTTAAGCCACCGGGTCTGGGATGCGAACCACGGTCGACTACGTGGGAGTCCAGCAACATAGCCATTACGCTAACTGCTGGTTCCCGGTGCTTGATTTTCTTAAGGGCTCAGTACTCCCCTTTGGGTTGGCACAGTTCAAGTCCTATCTCACATATCCTCTTCCTCATAATTGGCAGATGTTTGGTAGCTCTTCAATTGACTATGATAAACAGGATCAGAAGATCCAAAATACCATTCAAGATCAGGAGAATAATGGATTGGCTTTGGGATAATTTAATGAAGAAGTTGGAGTATCTTCTTCCTTTTTCTGCTTATAACTGGATACTTTCATAAAGGATAGTAAGGTAAAAAAAAGTCTTTATCTAACTACCTTTTACTAGAATTCCACTTTCTTTCATGCTTTAACATGCTGCTCTTTTACTATTACATTTATATGACATTACCTAATGAACATCTATGTTTACCTTTGGAGTTTCTTCCTTTACCACTATCAATTTCCAATCATTTCTACAGACCCATACAGAAGCATTCTTTCAGTCTTTTGCCTTTAAACAATCTCCACTATGAAGCAATCTCTAGGAATGCACTATGTCCAAATTAAGGATCATCTGTGCTTTACTTTATTCATCTAGTCACCCTTTGTCCATTCACCAAATATCTACTGAGTACCCCAAATGTGTGTTGGGCCAAATAGAAACTGAGAAAGACACACTTACCAGCACTTCATAAATCCCCCATGAGATAAACAAGAAAGTTTTAAAGAATTTGATGATAATTTTAGGGGCTAATTTTATTTACTTTGCATTTCTATAATCCATAAATATTATTAAGTGATGATTATATATTTTGTTCTTGACAAGGGAAATTGAATTTCATGAACTACTGATGAGATTGATTTTTCTAAGAAAAGAACACTGGTCGGTTGTTTCAGTAGATTTTTCTTTTTTTCTTGGTGGTTGTATTATGAAAGGGAAATACATGTGCTCCTGGGAAGACATAAAGATGTGCGTATTTTTATAGCAACCCTACCACAATACATGAAGGAGAATGTAAAATGACTTCATGTAAATCCCACAGGTGAATGAGTAAGGCCTATTTTGTAGGCTTCTAAAACAAATCCTTCAATTGCCTGAGTTCTTTGGAGAAAACATGCCATCTTAAAGCCAATAAACATATAAATAAGTAATAGACTGCTACAGCTATGTGGATGGAAAATATAAAAGGTAGATGATGGCTCCACACGATGGGTTTGGGAAAAACATTTGCTACTGTTTTGAGGGAAAAAGGAACCACATTTAGAACTGGGCTTTTAAAGTGTCCCTTCTCCCTATAGAATGCAGGTAGTTCTGTTCAGGGACTGTGATTCAGACTTTGACTCTTACTCATGAACTCAGTTGCAGAAACTCTCAACTGAAAATGAACTGGGGATAGGGTTTCTTTAGATCACCAGAATATCATATCCAGGACTAGAAATTGCTTTGCCAGATGTCGGATATCAGTGTATATCTCAATCTGGAACCAGTTCTCTCTCTCTCTCTCTCTCCCCCTCTCTCATATATATATATACTCTCTGGCCCCACCAATTCTCTTTTTAGATCATTGTATGCAAAATGAATGGTACTAGCCAATGGAGAGCTAATCACCAGAGTATTTCCAAATAACCAGCATTGATAACTTGAAGAAAAGATAGTTTCATGAGGCCTCAGATACAGTTCTCCTGTAGTATCAGATGGAGTGAGGTCAGAGTAGCATATGACTTAGATGAAGAAAAACTGGAAAAAAGTTAGTGACAGAGTTTTTCTGTCCAGATCATGGAACCTCCCAGAGACATCTAAACTATCCATTGCCCCTGTACTTGAGATGTATAACCTTGGTGAGTTCATGCAATTGAAGAAATTTGTCTTTGTTTTTCTTAAAAAAAATAAATAAAAAGCAATGTTATATAATGAGTGATATTATAATAAGAAGAAATAACATCTGGAAGTGACTTTATAACTTTTTGGGGACATTAGACTTGAAATATTTTTGACAGGGAAACCTTTTCTTGTACCGGTGTGTCATGTTAAAAGTCTTGTAGATAAACAAATGAAAAAAAAAAAAAAAAAAACTAGAGTTTCTAAGGGCTCAGAAATAAGGCTCTGACCTTACCCCTCAACCTCTTAATAATAATAGCTGAATAAATAGCACTCTAAGGAACCTGGTTTGAAAAGCTGAGCTGACTAGTATAGAGTCACATGATTAGGGAACACAGAGCTAAATTCAGAAATTAGATAACCTGTTTTGATGACAATATTCTGTATTAATAATTTCCAAATCATAAGATGTATGAAAATCTCACTCAAATGCAGAGTAGACTCCATGGGCCAGGAGGGAGTCTGAGAGTCTGTCTTTCTAACAGACTCCAAGGTGACATCAGTGCTGCTGGATAAGGAAACACAGCTGGAAAAGCAAGAAAGCTTGATAGGACACACATTGCCAGGAGCTGAGCAAGCATCCTAGAATGACATTGAGTCTAAGTGATTAAACCATGTGCCTAAAAAATCATCAATGCATACTTCTTTATCTCCACAGTCTTAACTAATCTCTACTTGAAAACAGAAGGGGAACAGAAGCTGAGAGGAACAGAAGGTGTCAGTTCAATGCAGCCCATTAAATCCTCAGAAAATCAACACAAAAATAGTTAACATTATGGTTACATTACATGGTTTACATTAGGGCCGATTATTTTTCAAAATAGAAAACCAAGAATAGAAATTCTTAATTTTTTAAGGTTAACTTTTATTTGTGATAGATAAGCAATGCTTGTGAGAGACAGAGAAAGAGCGAGAAAGCACCTGTTGACAGACACCTTAGAGGTCATCTCTATTCCCTTTATGGCTTTGTTCCTCTGAATATTTACCATCCCTGAGCTTTTATGCAGTCCAGAGCTCACTTCTCCAAGTTGGGCAGTGCCAAGCTTTTCTATCGAACTTCAGTGTTCTATGCTTCTTAAATCAGACTCTCCACTCACTGATCAAATAATTTGCAGATGAAAAAATAACATAATAGGTATACATTTCATAATAATATTTGAAATCACATATGCACTATAGAATATCACTCAGTCATAAAGAAGAGCAAGACTGCCATTTGATACTACATAGATAAACTTAGAGTGTTTTTTTTCTTTTCTTTTTTTTAAATCAAGAATTATTTACTTTATTTTATTTATTCATTCATTTATTTTTAATTTGATTAGAGCGAGAGAGAGAGGAAGTGAGAAAGCAAGCTGCCAGCTCCAAGACTTGAACCATGGTCAGCCATGTGGAAGTGTTCAGTGCCTTAACACCACCTACTGGTCTCCACACATAGACTATTGAACACTAGGTAAAATAAGCCAGACTATAGAAGGCAAGCACTGTATATCACTGCTCAGTACAGAGTATCTGCATTCCATGGCAGAAATTGAAAGAATAGAAGACATGATATTGGATCATCAGAAACATCATGATGCATTTTTGCATAGAAAAACAGAAAAATACACCATGATGTTTCAAAGGACTCAAAAGCAGAGAGGGCAAGTGTAAAGACCAGAGTTTCTATGGGAGGAGGATGGATATTGGTGAAAGCGGCTCAGGAAAGAAGCATTTAAGAAACATAAGAAAGTAGAGCTCTTTGTTAACAATGACAAGCCAGCAGGTCGAGTGGTTGTTATGGTCAGCTCCTTGGTTCTAGTCTCAGACCTGCTAACTTGAAAAACATGTGTGTGTGTGTGTGTGTGTGTGTGTGTGTGTGTGTGTGTAACCAAAATCCCAACAGGAGAATGGAGGAGAAGGGATTGCGGCATGGCCATCTGGTAGTTTCTCGCTTTCCCATTTTCTCTGTCTCTCTCCAGCAAGTACATGTGCTCTATGGCGAAAATCTAAAAAAAATTTAAATAATTAACTAAACAAAAAAGCATATGGCAACACTCTTGATTTGATTATCACACACTACATGCTTGCTTTGTATGTCATAAAGAGGCATAGCATCAAATGCGAATAAGAGATTATAAAATAAAATAAAATTGGAAAAAAAAATAGTAAAATGTCTTATGGACTCTCTTAAAGTCCATATTAATATATCACGAAAATAGACCCTAATTCTTCAATAGAAATATATTCTTACTTGTCCATGAAATGGATAGATCCTTTAAAGACAGGTTAAACTTCTCAAACACTAGGAATTTTGTCATTACTTGTAGAATCATATCCATAGTGGAAACTGAAGTGAACTACCGTATAATGAAGATCTCACTAAATCAATGACAAAAATACAGAAAGCCCTAAAGTTAGCTGTGAAACACACACACGCACACGTTTTAGAGATGCTGATGGAAAATGTATTGTTTTGACCATTATCCATCAAAGTTGCTATGAATACAACATAAGAAGTAATGTCCTTTGTCTCCTTTGACAATTTCTGTACACAGATTGCCTACCTGGCTTTCAAGAATTCCTACTATAGATTCTAACTAAAGGCTCATTATATTTGAGTGCTAAACATGAAAACAAAACAAACAAACAAAAAAAGAAGTTTAAGAAAACTCAGCCATTCGTCATAAAATAACTTTAGTCCATATATATTTTTCAATAAAATACTCTCTTCTGAATTTAATGTGGTAAACCAGTTTAAACTATTTAGAAGCCAACATTGATATTGCTCTCTTATAATTTGGTAAAAGTACAAGAAAAGCATTTGAATAATGAAAGAGAGGCATTTTCTCCTCAATGCTACAATAAGTTAAAGCAAATCACTAATATAATCCTGTTTCCATGGGAACCTAAGTATAGAGGCAATCTGATACAAAGGATGTCTCTTGGTATACATATTTTCCCCTTCTCCTTGAAATACACTTTTGATTGCTGTCCAAAGGCTAAAGAGTAAGTACTGAGAACAAAATGATCATCTTTCCTCACATTTTTTGGGATTGAGAGAGCTATAGAACTAGCTAAAACCGAAAACAATATAGTCTCATCACAGCTGCCCTGGGATAAGAGCTGGCTGGAAGAATGGACCTTGCAGGAAAAATAAATAAATAAAAGCTTTAATGAATCTGATTCTCTGACTTAAGATTTGGAGTTTAAAAGTAAACCTTTCATTCCCCTCACTATTCATTTCTAGATTTACACACAGTAGTTTGGAGTAGGGTACTACTTTCCTCCATCCCCACCATTCAGAGTACAACCATTCTAGTGACTCTTTGTCGAGAACAGTTGCTCTCAAAGTGTTGTTTCTGGACCAGTAACATCAGCAGCAACTGAGAAGATACTAAAAATGCAGTCTTGAACCTCATTTCAGATCTACTAAAGCAGACTTAAGAGACTGGGATCCAGTAATCTATGCTTTGTTTGTTTGTTTATTTCTTTTTGTTTTAATTTTTCTTTAGGATGCCCACACTTGCTGCAGAGGGTGGGGATGAGAGAGAGAAATCAGCTTTGAGGGGATGGCCATGCTGCAATCCCTTATTGTCTATACTCCTCTCAAGATTTTGGGCACCATGCACATATTCCTGGCAAGTTTTTCAAGCCACAGCTCTAGGACTGGAAACGCATAGGATCCAGCTGCCTTAACCACCATGCCACCAGCTGCCCTAATCTGTCTATATTTTAACAAGTCCTCCGGATTATTCTAATGCATAGAATCACTAGTTTCATATCTATTTAGACAAGGACTTGTAAGGAGAGATAGACTTTCATTTTTTTCCCAAATACTGTTTATATAGTAACCATTACAAACCATGAAAATACGTTTTTTAAAAAAAACCCTCTCATTTGGGTGCTGTGTTTTTCAATTTGTGGTTAAAATGAAATCAAAAAGTAATTTTTTTCTGATGCTCCTACAAATTATAGTAGTATAGGTATTCTTTAATTGCCACAGTTGGTCAGACAAATGCCAGTCTAGTTCCTACTGTTAGAGATGTGGAATGATTTTGTGTCTCCATTCAAACACATATTCATTTATACTTTTTTTTTCTTTATATTTTATAGTGCTGGGAGCAGAGCAATGCAATCTATTCCTAATTCTTGTTTGTTTGTTTGACAATTTCTATTTTTATTTATTTTTAAAATTTTATTATTGTTATTATTTGTACATTCAATCACTATACATCATTTAGAGATATAGACTTTAGGTTGGAACTAAGTGAGCCACAGCATGCAGGAGAGAGTGAGTAGAATTAATGTCTTATCCATTGTACCAGCACTGAGAGAGCTCCCTAAAGCACTTCAATATCCTGGAAACTGACCAGTGATGGAATTATATAATAATGTTAGAAAAGAGGATGATGTAAGGACTGGCAGCAAAAGCACTATGATAATACAACACTCCATGACACTGGACAGACGCTGGAATCTCCTACGTTCAGGCCTGGGGACAGCTCCTCCATACCTGGCATGTGTGCACATGACTGTGGCCCTGGCTATCTGATGGTGGATCCTTGTAGCCTCAAGCCTTATAGCTTGAGGACCCTGTAAGGGATGCCTGTTTTATCTAAGAGTGCTCTACTCCAAACTACTGTGCTTAAATCTAGAAAAGAATAATGATAGGGTTGGAAAGTTCAGGTTTAAACTCCAAATATTAAATCAGAGAATCAGATTCACTAAAGCTTTTATTTATTTATTTTCCCTGCAAAGTCTGTTCTTCCAGTCTCTCTCTGTCATAGAAACATAAAATAAAATGAAACTTTAAAAAGAAAGAGAATTCCCTTTTCACTACAACCTCACCAGCACTTATAATTTTGATTTGCATCTCCTTTAAGATAAGGGATGTTGAACAATTTTTCATATGCTTTTTGGCTCTTTGTATATCTTCCTTAAAATGATGAGACCTGATATTTGATAGAAAGTGGACAAATATGGAAGATTTATTGCTAAGTGAAGCAAGTGAGATGATGAAAGAGAGGCACTATATGCCCCCACTCAGTATATATGAAATGTCTACACTCTGGCAGAAACTGAATGATTGGAAGGTATAAAAGCATGAAGAGCCACTGTGAATACTGGAGATAGTGTGGAAAGAAGGTGGAATATGGGGAAGAGTGAGAGAGAAGGAATCAGGAGGAAAAAAAAAGAAACAAAACATTTAAAGGGCACAAAAATATAAAATTATTTGTTGATAATTTGATAGAAAGTGAATGAATATGGAGATTTATTGCTGAGTGAATCAAGTCAGGCTATGAAAGAGAGACATTGTATGTCTCCACTTAATGATACTGACTGTACTCTGTGGTAGAGACTGAAAGATTGGAGGACATAAAAGCATGAAAGTAGTTATGGACACTGGAGACAGTGTGGAAGGAGGATGTGAAAAGGGATGAGTAGGGAAGGAAATTAGTGAGAAAAATATAGAGAGAAGACATTTGTGGGACACAGAAATGGTTTATTACCTGTTGATGATAATGTCTACAGCATTCTCAACTGAACTGGTTTGAAGTGCATTTCATGTTGGGTAAATTCTCTTTATAAGATGGGAACCAGCAGTTAGCGTAATGGCTATGTTGCTGGACTCACACATAGTCGACTGTAGTTCACGTCCCAGATCTGGTGGCTTAAAACTCACGCCAGGCGCATGTGCGTGCGTGCCCAAGATCCTGAGAGGAGAATGGAGGAGAAGGGATTGTGGCGTGACCATCACCCCTGGGGGGTGATTTCTTGCTTTCTGTCTCTATGTCTCTCTCTGTCTGTCTGGCGAGTGCACGTGCCCTATAGCAAAAATCTCTCAAAAAAAAAATTCTCTTTATAAGCTAAATGATGTATAGTGATTGAATGTATAAATTAATAAAATAATAAATAAATAAAATAAAAAATTATCTGTTGATGATAATATGCCTGGTAATATCTTTGGACTAGTGCACAGTGTATTCATTCTGGGAAAATTCATTTTGTATGTTCTAATGATATACAGTAATTGAATGTTAAAAAAAAATAATAAAAGGTATCTTTAAAAAAAAAAAAAGAAAGAGAATAATACATGATGTGGAGTTGTGTAGGATTGTGGTGGATTAAGTGACCAAGGAAAAGGAAGCCGTTTCTTATATCATTTTTAATTTTTACTTACAATAAAATTGCATTGGGACAACCTTTGGCTTTAGATAATTGATAAATAAATAAATAAATAAATAAATAAATAAATAAATAAATATTTGAATGTACATTATTTTTATTTAGATTTTAGGGTACATGTAATATTTTCTATCCATTATAGGAGAGTAGATTTATTTGTAGCCTAAATGATCACTTAATTTTTAGGCAAAATAGTTTCATAATACTTTACACCAACGGCTCCATTTTTAAGTCTTACCTTCAGTAAACTACCTATCTTCTGAAATGTCCTCATTCTCTTGTCTAGGTTTATTGGAACCCTGCACAGCAGCCAAATGCCTATTGCAGAGGTTCTACAAAAAGATGTAAGGTCAAATTACCATCCTCCATACTTCTAAGGTTTCTTCAAGAATTGAAAAATCCTCTTATCGTTTGACAGCTTAGTCTCTGGGAGACATGGAGTTCATCATTCTCAATGTTCATACTCATCATAAAAAGCAATGGGTGTGAAATTGGGATGTAAAGTTGATCCTATGATAAAATTGGAAGCTGTTTTCAAACTAATCCCTACTCCTAATACAGTTCATCTCTTTTCCCTTTATCTTTAAGAAGTACACAGAAAAAGCTTATGTCTATATTCCAATTAATCAAACATTTGCTAAATTACCCTATAGCATGCTGCATAATATTGCCTGTGTACAACCTGTCTTTCCTTATTAATAGCAAGGGATGAATGCTGTGTGCTTGGGAGTAAGGCCATGAGGTCTGGTAATTCCTATAACTGATAAAGGGAATTAGGGCAAGTACTATAATGGAAACTTCAACCTGCTTTTCTCTTGCCTCTACCACACACAGAAAATAAAAATAATATAAAAAAAGAGGTGATATTTTCCCCAATTATCTAGTGGTATATAATCTGAATCTGCACATGTATTCTGGAAAGTTCTTACAAACTCTTCCCTTCATGACTCAGCAGATTTACATCTCCAGTTTCCTAGAAGTGGTCAAGTGTGAGGCCACCTCTTTTGTACTGAAACACTGCTCTGAAGCTTGAGTTAAATCCTGAACACATAAGGGAAAGTCAAAGCCTTAAGCTCCTCTGGCCTTGAAGTTATTAAATCTGTGTACAGAACATTAAAAAAAAAAAAAAAAAAAAAAAAAAAAAAAAAAAAAAAAAATTATATCTCTTTT
>NW_006159784.1:582960-585323 GCF_000334495.1 Tupaia belangeri chinensis
TCGGCCTTTAAATTTTTAAAACTGTGTAAAAAAAAATAAAAAAAAAAAAAAAAAAAAAAAAAGAAGAAAAAAATAAATTATATGCCTTTGTTGATGCCTAAACTCAGTTCTAATCAGAGAATGGTTATGAAGGTGTTACTGTGAGGCACAGTTATAGCATGGTGAGAGCACCAGTCTGCAGGTTAGAGACGCTGAGGTCTAATCTGAGATTGTACTATGTTTTGGGCAGTCCCCAAAATCCGTATGGTGAGAATTGATTGTAATGGGATTTGAGGGCAAAAATTTTATTCAATTGTGATGTTGAAAGGAGAGGTGTTGGGGAAGAGATTAAAATTAAGGTCATCAAAGCAGGACCCCCAAGATTGACTTCTGGTGGATTTGTGAGGAGAGAGAGTGAGAGACAGAGAGAGAGAGAGTCTTGGAACACAGCATGCACTCTCCTGCCCTCCACCATGTTATGATGCATCCAGAAGACGCCATCCCGAGAGTGCTCCTAGACCTTGGGAATTCTAACCATGATCTGAATAAACCACTGCTTTTAAAACCAACCAGATATGTTCATATGTTTCAGATATGTTCTGTTATGATGTGGAGATTAGATGTATTAAACCATGTAGAGTGCTAAGAAGATTACCTGACACAGGTTCATCACTCCATACATGTTAGCCATAAGTACTCACTATCATTGTTATTATTTACTGGCCATAGGCAAATCATTTAGCCAGACTGGGACCTCAGATTCTTCCACATTATGAAAGGGATTAGAAGGCTCTCTCTTTGGGAACCAGCAATTGGTGTAATGGCTATGTCACTGGACTTCCATGTAGTCGATCATGGTTCAAGTCCTGAACCCAGTGGCTTAGACTCATGCCAAGTGTGTGTGTATGCATGCCCAAGATCCCGAGAAGAAAATGGAGAAGGGATTGTGGCATGGCCATCCCTTCTGGGATGGGGGGTGATGTCTCGATGTCTCGATGTCTCTTTTTCTGTCTCTCTGTCTTTCTGGCAAACACACATGCCCTATAGCGGAAAAAAAAAAGTCTCCAAAAAAATTCTTTGAAACTCAAAGGTCATCTTGGATCAGAAGACAGAGTGAAGAGAGAGAAAGGATGATGGCAACCCTGCTTCCTACCATTTAAACCTAAAATTTTATGTCTTTTATATACTTGGAGCAAATTTTACTTAGTAAAAATGTACATTTGAAGGAAATAACTATGTTGATTTTTAAAAATTAAAAAAAAAAAAAAAAAAACACTGGGCCAGATATCCCCAGGTTTTTTTGGGCTTTGAAGACATTCAATTTCCAATGTGTATATTAATTCACCTGCACAGATACAAGATGTTCTTGATATAAAATTATGCTTTATGTAACATAGGGACAAAATCATGCCTTTTCTCCTTAAAATATAGACAGAAACTACAGGCAAAAGGAGAGCCCTTAGCTAGTTACATAATTAAATTCTTTTTAAAGCAATTTCAAAACTTTTATTTCGTCTACTTCATTCCCTTCCTCTTTCCTTCCTTTCATCTTCCCTTTTCTTCTTCTTTCCCTCTCTTTCTTCTTCCTGCCATTGATATTTTTCTTCCTTCCTTTTCTTTTTTTTTTTTACTTACAGGCTAGGATATTAAGATATGGTGGTACAGCAAAAGTCTATTTCCTTATTCTCGAACTCAGTGAACAAAATATACAAGACCATGGTGAAATGGGAATAAAGATGGGATCAAGAAAAGTAACCAAGGTTGTTTCACATGAAAATGGGGATGACTAATTCTACTGTGAAAGAAGAGCCCTGAAAGTTATAGAGGAAGCTCTCCTTCACTCTCTTCTCATTCTTTTCTTTTTCTTTCTCCTCCCCCTCCCCTTCTTTTTGCCCTCCTCCTCCATCTCCTCCTTCCCCTTTGTCTCTTTCTCCTTCACTTCAAGATAGCACAAACTAATGTTCAGTTGATCTCCATCTTACACATGCATGCATCTAAACATTTCTCTGCAGCAGTCTTTGCTACTTGCAGCTGGTAGTCCTCAATGAGGAAGTGTTGCCAAGCAGCCCCTGTCCTGTTGCTGAAGATAACATCTACATAGGCCTGCTGCTGGCACCAAGGAAGTTTGCACATCTCTGAGGAGCTCACAACACAGTTCAAAAAATACTCATGCTGGGAACCAGCAGTTAGCGTAATGGCTATGTCGCTGGACTCCCACGTAGTCGACCGCGGTTTGTGTCCCGGACCCGGTGGCTTAAAACTCACGCCGGGCGCGTGTGCGTGCGTGCCCAAGATCCCGAGAGGAGAATGGAGGAGAAGGGATTGTGGCGTGACCATCCCCCCTGGGGGGTGATTTCTCGCTTTCTGTCTCTATGTCTCTCTCT
>NW_006159784.1:585628-595567 GCF_000334495.1 Tupaia belangeri chinensis
CCAGTAAGTAAAAAACAACCACCTAAAAAAAAAAAAAAAAAACTCATGCTTTTCTCATTTTGAGTTCTCATTGTTCCTGAAATATTCTTGGAATTACACATTAGGGAAGAAACTTTGGCTAATAATGGGCTATAAAGAAAGATAATGTGCTTGCGTACATGCATAGGATTATGCTGAAAAGGGAGGGAAAATTTACTTTTGTCCGTGTATACTGAATTTAATATATAGTGTCACAACTAATCCACATGACAATTTTCCCAGTTTTATAGAAGAAGCGCAGTTGTGCATCTTCTCTGCTGCAGTCTTTGTTACTTGCTTCTAGTGGTCCTCAGTGAGAAAGGGTTGCCAAAGCAGCCCCTGTCCCGTTGCACAATTGGCTATAAAAAGGATAAACAAAAACATAAAATGCATAAGATGCAGTTTCCGTGTAGCCAAGTAAATGAGACAAATGGACACCCATGAAATCAATAAGTCCTGGAGCGTGGGTAGAGATGAGGGGGAAGGCAGTGGTTATTTCAGGAACAATGAGAACTCAAAATATAAAAGAAGGAAATTGGTTGGGCTTTGCAGCTCCTGAAAGATTCTTCTAATAACAACCCTGACATCTTCCTCTGTTTATGTAACTAGCATGAGAATTCACTTATTCAGAATAAGAGTATCTGGGTTATGTTTTATAAAAGACTGGAACTTGACGAAAAGTAGGATCAACCTCACTATGCTGCTTGCTTATTTCTCTATTTTCCCCTACATCGTCAATATGTTCAAAGACAGCAATCTCTTCAGGATAATTATGAGTCTCATTTCCACAGGTGCCTAGAGATCTCTATACATAATCTTTTCGATCACCACTTTTAAAAGTAAATGCTGGAATATAACATTTTCTAGCAAGGACAAAAATGCATGGAAACCCTATCATTAGTAAATGATATGGGGCAAGAAGCAATTTAAGCTCATAATCAGCATGTGCCTGGAGAAAGCATTCTGGGCAAAAGAGACACCATCGTGCCTGGGCAGCACTTCAGGATCACTTTGCAGATCAAATTCTCAGGATAAGTTTGAATTATTGTCAGGTTTGGGAGTTATGTGTGTTGGAAGCTGATGGAGACTGATCCTACTTGTTTTCACTTACTACTGATCACTAGACAGCATTTTAATCAATAATTGAGCTCAAACACTTAGAGTATTCCAGAAGGTGAACTAAAATCCTGGAAAAAGTCTAACTCTGAGGTTTATTTGGGTTTCCCAGACAGCAGCTACATATATTTACATAAACTTTTTTTTTCAGTACTTTCAGAGGACTGTTCAAAAATAGCCACTCATTTCATTCCAACTGTTTTTAAATTGCTCCTTTGAATGCAGAAATGAACAGACAAATGTCAAAAGTCCGCTTTGACAGTTATTTGTCTTTAGCACAATTGAGGGTGCAATTACAGAACTTTTTATTGCATCCCACAAGCATGTCTTCTTCAGGGCCCAAGTTCCTGTTAATGTTTTCTTCTAGTCCCATTGAATTTATGAAGTCAATTTGAGGCTAAGTACAGAAAGCAAGGCTGGCTCCATCATCCAGCACTAATATGCTATTCAACATAAGCTGTATCCCACAGGGTGACCACAGTTTGAATCCCTGTCCTGTTCAGCCTGAAACAGAAAGGACACATGTGTGAGTGTTCAAGATCCAGTTGTCTAGAGGACTGAAGAGAAGGGATCACAGCATGCCAGACCTTGCAGAGAGTGCCTCTCTGTCTCTCTCTCATAACCCCTCTCACATGGGCTTGCACATGCCCTCTCGGGAAGGAAAGAAGAAAAATGGAAAAAAGAAAATGCAAGCAAACAACTGATTTTTGTCTTTGCTGGTTCAGAGAGTAAAAAGCACTATGCATTGGGAATAGCATACATATACTGACCCAGGACTAGTGGTGCAATCAGTAGCAAACTCAATTGTAATGCTAGAAACCCCATGGCTGCCCATGGGTTCAAATACTAGGTCTGCTGTAACAATCCCCTGATCCAGCACATGTGTATATGTGTAAGCTCTTGATGTGCAGGAAGGCTGGGTAAAAGAATAACAATGTGATGAGAACCGCTTGAGGGTATTTCTTTTTTTTCCCTCTTTTTCACATGTGCAGACATACTACCATGAATAAATTTTTTAAAAAGAAATACACTCATATACTTATAGTTTTGTATCTATCTCTATTCATATCTATATATTGATATTGATATTAATATCTATGAAGGTCTTCAAAAGTTAATGGGAAATGCATATCATGCAAAAAACTACATATAAATTTCAAAACTTGTTATACCAAAATAAACTTATATTTTAACTTCCTTTTTCCACACACTTTTTGAAGTTGCACACACATTTTCAGTGTTTCTGTGTCTATTTGTCTTTGGAAGATGATAAGATTGAACCATTAGTCTCCATTCTCACCCCCTCCTGCCCTCCATAGAAGAGACAATCCACTAAGCCTCTTGATCCAAGGACCATCTTTTCTGAACCAGAGAAAGCTATAATTTCCTTTGTGTCTAATGCTCTAAAACAAATATTTAAGATCATTGGTATATGTAACTAAGAAGATGTGTTGATCAATTTAAACTAATAATTATAAAGAAATCTCTGGGACATTTTTCTCTAAATTTAGGTGTGATGAAAGATGTTACTCCACCAAAAGCCATAAAATTATATTCACCACTGTGAACCTCTTTGATTATCAAAACTAGAGAAAATCCTCAAGAGAAATAATTGAAAAACTAATGAATATCTCAAAGAACAATAAGAAGCGGTAATAAGGAGCCTAATATTTACTGAGCACCTACTATGTGTAAACAGGCTTAATATTTTATTTTACTTGCATCAACCCCTTTCATCTTTATGACTAGGCTGTGAGGTCTAACAATTCTTATTTTCAGATGAGGAAACCACTGTTGAAAAAAGATAAAGAAGTAGTCAAAGGCCAGACACTTAGTGCAAAGACTATTTTCATACACAAACATGACCAAGACTTGCACTCTTCCCACTTTGTAAATTCTGCTGGGGGCGCCAGGCCAGCAGAATAACTTCCTACTGTGCCTACTTATCTCCTGAAGCCCTTTCACTTTCCTCATCTTTCCCTGCAATATGCTTTTGTCTGCTTTGCTACACTTTTCCCATTTCATTCTGTCCACTGAGTTTTCTCATCTTTATTCACTTACATGAAGGAACACAAATAGGTTAGCTTTTAAAAAGTCAAGTGTGGAGCTAGCAGGTGGCACAATGGTTAAGGAAATGGACTCCCAAGTGGCTGACTGTGATTCAAAGCTTAAAAATCATGCCAGGTACATGTCTGTGCCCTCAAAATCCCAGAAAGAGAATAGAGGAGAGGGGATTGCAATGAGGGCATCCCACCTAGGAGATAATTTCTCACTTTTTCTCTCTTTGTCTCTCTCTCTCTCTCTCTCAGGAAGCACATGTGCAATATGGCAAAAACAAAAATATAAAAAAGGCATGTGTTCACTTTCTGAAGTAAATAAAAGAACAAACAAGCAAACATGCAAAAGAAGGATGTTTATATTTCTCTAAATTTTACATATATGAAATGTAGTTCATGTATGCTCACACATGCTTATAGTCTGTATTCCTGAATTCATATCATACAGCATTCATTAACACATGTCTTCTTCAAATATCCTGTATTATCACATCTGCCCTCATTATCACCTAGTAATTGAGGGCCAGAAAGAGGGTGGATCATGGACAGGGATGATCTCAATGCTTTCTGTTCACGTTTTTAGATGTATAAATGAGGACCCCTAGGCTGTGTGAACTTTGTAGAACCTCAGGCCACCTCTTGCATCTCACCACCCAGGGTCCAGCATGGGAGTTCTGTTTTCATCAGGGACTTGGAAGAAAAGCAGCTCAAAATTAGGCTCTAGTCTGCAATTCTTCAACTATGTGACCTTGTGCAAATTATTTAATTTTTTAAATTAGGTTCAGTTTTTTTTGAAGAAAAACCTTTCTCTGTAGGATTATTGTGGTTCCATTTAAGAAAACAATAAAATAATCATTATTAAAGTAATCAGTAAAGCAATAGAACACAATAAATCTTCATAACAATTATAATTTGATTGAACCATTAGGAATAATTTTGTTATTGTTGGAGATTTTTTAAAGGCTTATCAGAAACAGAAGCCCACAGAATTTAGTTTAAACCAAAAAGAGAGCTCACTAGAAAACTGTTGCAAAACCACAGAGCATAAAGATTAGTGTCTTAGAGACTAGAAGAAAGAAAAGCAGAGGTATACCATTTCTCTGTCTTATTTTAAATCTCATTCATTATCTGTTATCTCTCTCACATTTTTCCTCCTCCTCTTCTTTTTTTTTTCTCTCTCTCTCCTTTGCCCTAGAAGCCTCTATTCTCTCAGTATTTGACCCAAATGGCCTATCCAAGTCTGCCTCCCCTTTGTTTTAAACCTACCTTATTAATTGAACAATGGCTCTGTTTCTGAATTTCATATACTCAGGGGAGAAAATCAGTTTGGCCCAGATTGAGCCAGGTGTCCACCCTAGTCTGATAAGCAATGGCTGAAATAGGCCACATCAGGTGGCTCAGTGGGGGCTGTCGGAGACTCTCTGAGGATGAGATAGAGATAGACTGGACACATGAGAGGACATGCCTGCTTCATTGTTACTATCATCATCTCTGGGAGCCAGGGAGATGGCCAGACCTGAAATGTCCTGATTCAAGTATGGTATGCAGTGCTTTCCTTTATGACCCAGTATTCTCTCTCCGAACACACCAAGCTTTTTGAGAAAGGCAACCCATGCAAAGCCTGTGACTAAATGTTTATAGCAATAGTTTTCTAAAGCTAAAAATTGAAACAGTCCAAATGTCTATTATATGGTGAACATGGTGAATAAATAGACAAGTTGTGATAGATTCAAAACATGGAATGCCGCTCAACAACGAAAAGGAAAAAGTATCATTTCACGTGACATACAAGTAAATCACAGAAACATGCTAAGTGAAAAATCAAGTACTAAGGACTACATATCACCTGATTCCATTTCTTTTTTTTTTTTTTTTTGGAGAGATTTTCGCTATAGGGCACATGCGCTCGCCAGACAGACAGAGAGAGACAGAGAGATAGAAAGCGAGAAATCACCCCCCGGGTGGATGGTCACACTGCAATCCCTTCTCCTCCATTCTCCTCTCGGGATCTTGGGCACGCACGCACACGTGCCCAGCGTGAGTTTTAAGCCACCCGGTCTGGGACGCGAACCGTGGTCAACTACGTGGGAGTCCAGCTACATAGCCATTACGCTAACTGCTGGTTCCCCTGATTCCATTTCTATAGAATTATAGAAATGGTAAAACTATAGTAACAGAAAATAGATCAGTTGTTGTCATGGGTAAAAGTGGGTTGGGACAGTGATTACAAATGTCCATGAAAAAAATTTTTAGGATGACAAAACTGTTTTATGTCTCCATTGTGGGAGAGATTACCTGACTGCATACAATTACCAAAATTCATCAAACTGTATGTTAAAATAGGTATGGAAAGAGAGAAAGAGAGAGAGAGAGAGAGAGAAAGGAACGAAAGAAAGAAAGAAGGAAAAAAGGAAACAAAAGAAATGGGAGGAAAAGAAAGAGACAGTCATTTTCAAATTCTACATACAATTTTATTCAGATAAGTCAACACATATCAATTACTGTATTTTTGAATATATAATTACTACCCATAAAAATGTTTTATTGAGCAAGTACCATATGGCAGAAAGTATGCAAAGTGACTCCTCTACATGCGTTACTAAATTTAATTTTCATAACCTCATACAGTCAGTATTATTAGTCTTATTTTAAATTCAAAGAATGCTTGTTCAGTGCAGACTGAGTAGTGGCAGAAACTGGAACCAGAATCTAGTCTGCTAGATTTTCAAGCCTCTGTTCCCAATGGCTATCCTTTGAGAATGAATCTAACATTAAACCTCAATATTGCCTCAGGTCATAATCATTATATTGGTGAAAGAAAAGAAAAAGAAACTAACACACAATTAAAATGGGTGTTTAAGCCAATATTCATGCTTTTGGTGCCTATTAAGGTGATTCCAACATAATTGAATAGTACCTCATTACATGGACTACAAATGTTTTCATTCTCTTGTTTATGTGGTATTTCTATGGGAAATAATGCTTTAAAAATTGCTTCAGAAAAATGCCAAGTTAAAAAAAAATGAAACAATTCTGATTCATTAAAACCCCAAATCAGAAAACGTGGCAGAATGTTGGTCAACTGTCACCAAAACTGAGGGCTAAGGTATGGATCATCCATCACCTAACTTGAAGGCACTGGGTCTACACTAGCAGAATGAATCACAAAACAAGGCAATTACTTTTCGAATTGAAGGGGGGAACTTTTCTTTGCATTATCTATTAATAACAAATGAGTATTTAATGACCTCCCACTATGAGCTAGAACTGTTTACTCTTTTGGAAACAAAGTAGAATGAATCATAGATAGCATTTTAAGATCTCTTGCTATATAATTGCCCAGAAAAAATGAACATGCATGAAATAGACACAATATAATAGTAATCTGTAAGGTTTTTAATAAAGCTACCATAAAAGTTCATTAATAAAGCAAAAACACTGGACTGGAAGACTTTAAGAGAAGAGAAAGCAGGATAATGGCAATGCGTAGCAGCAAAGAGAACAGCATGAGAACTGCTGGAGTGAGTGACTTCACAGCTGTGTTACGTAGGCAGGCTATGCCTCTGTTCCTCAGCTTCCTCATCTATAAAATGGGGAGGCAAAATTACCTTCTAAGGTCTGAAGGAGTTCAGGACATGCCACTTTAAAGCATGCCATTTTGACATACTGATTATTTGATTTGAAGTCACTAGAAACACAGTACATGCAGCAAAGTCTCCCCAAACTATCCCTTTCTAACTACAAAAAGGCCACAAGATTTTCCAGGAGAGGGTGATCTCCCCAAACTGGAAAGAGAATACTCTTATCCCCAGACTTTGGGAACCAGTACAGAACTGGATCTGAACATGATCTGTTATTGAAGTAACTCGTGTTTCTCTAGCTTTCTTTGATATACTTCTTAATAATTTCTCTACAATTTACTGCCCATCCCAAGCTCATTTTTCTTGTCATTTCTTCAACAATTTACCATTTCTTCATCTAAAAGGTATACAAGCTTAGTGCTCTGGTCATTCCTCTGAGTCTTCATTTTCTTCTGAGAAATTACTCGTGCATGTAAAATTCAAAGACAATTTCAGTATCTTTCTCCTGTTAATCTGTCCTATGTCCTTTGAATGCTTAGGCCCATCCAGATATCTTAAAAAGGGAGAGGGAAATGTTTCCACCCCTGTAGTTTGATGTAAAAATTAAAGAACATAATGCATGACGTGTGTTGAAAACAGTGGCTGGCACATTGTTGAGTCTTAATTAATAAGTATTGGCCATTTTATTAAATAGATGTACATTACAGTAAAACTTAAAGCTCGGTGAGATTTAAAGAGGAAGAGGGTGGGATCGATGCTCTTGGGAACAGCATTGATACAGAGAGTAGCATGGGGGCTATGAGAAATAGGAAAAGGACTTAATTGAGGGTGAATACATTTTATATTGAAAGTAGGAAATCAATGTGAGATCAAATGGAATAAAACTGATGGTGACCTTGAAATCCAGAAAGAGATGTAGATTATACATAAAAGTAATAAAAAATCAATTAGTCCTCCAACAAGCAAATGCTCAAAAAAAAAAAAGTAGTGATTTATAAATGAGTTGAGAATAAGAAGTGACAAAATGAGAGATGAATAAATAGAAAGTTATTGAAAAATCCTGTATATTTAAACAAAAATTCTAAGGTTTAGGCCCAAAATGAGAAAGTCATAAATCCACCCAACAAAAGAACACCCCACACCGCTCCTAAGTTGTAGAAGACTGTCACTTCTTATTGTAACTCTAAGGAGGAAGTAGTATCCAATTCTGTAAACAAAATGACAAAGAAATCAGAAGATTCATTTTATTACACTTTGTTAAAATAGACCTATTTCAATAATCTACATAAACTCTTCACTTCTTGTCATTCTTTTCCCCCTCATAGACTTTCTGAAATATACCAGTAATATTCCATGGTCCCCAAAGCTATGTAAAAGTAGAAACTGATAAATAATTTTTAAAAAAGCCTTTCTAATGTCTTATTTTTCATGGCCCTAAAGTTTGACAAAACTCAACATTAAAATACTAATAATAAGAAGAAGGTAACTCAGTCTACCTCAGCATGCTTTACAATCTCCTGTAAGCATTTTGAGACTATAATTCCCATTTTGGTGTGATAGTTTCTACCTGACTTTATCCTGTATCCATCCCTTTTTAATAAAACAGTATACTGTTTGGGGTCTCCAGATTTTTCTCCCTTTTCAGAACAACCCCTTTTTTCATACTCAGGTCATGTTCCTCAGAATCAATGCATATTCTGTAAATAGAATCTCAGTTCAGCACGTTAAAACCCAAAAGACACACCTCCCAGATGTCTTCGATATATATATTAAGGTGTCTGAATCGCTCAATCTTTTAAAAGAAATCAAATAAATTATTATAATCCGTCAAAACTCCAAACTGTGTACCCTGATTAGAAAGCATGTCCAGTTTATGATTAGATATCAAAGATCAAATCAAGCCACTTTTTCACAATCACATTTATGAATAGCACCTTGGAGGGTGCTGAAGAGAATGCTGAAGAAATCCACTGTCACAGTTAGATTTTTTTTTTTTAATTTCAAGGCTAATATCACCAGATGTACTGATCGTATATGTCCTTTTATAAAGTTGGACAAGTTCATCAACACACAGAGCATCTGCACAGGAAGCACCAAACTACTGGTGATTTTCCAGTCATTGCAGAGGGTGCATGCCGCCAACGGCATCTTGAACAGAGGAGCAGTCCAAGTTAAATTTGTTTTTGAAGCTCTTACCCATCCATCTCTATGGCCCTCTTTGGACTCTTTATACTTCACACACACGTGCATACATACACATACACGTTCTTATTGTCCTCTGCCTATCTAAAGCCCTAGCCTATCCTATTCCAAAATGTTCTCAAATCCTCAGAGTGTTCCAATTCCTTTTTCAATCAGAATACACATTCTGTCGGGTCTCAATTTGGAAAGAAATTATACATATAACATTTTCAAAAATTCACACCAAAGTATGAGTCACCAGATGATGGGCTTAATCCTCCTAGGGATATTTGCATTCTAATACAGGCCTCCAAAAACCTGGTGACTCTCCACTTGGTAGAATGTGTGAGGAAGATATTTTGATTGGAGTGTATTCCTGGGTTCCCCTATGATGGCACCCATGTGAGAAAAAAAAAGGGGGTACTTGGATGACACTCCTATTCTGGGAAAAAAAAATATGAAAATGTAGTACTAACTCACTGGTTTTGTTTAGAATGACGACAACTGGTTTATTACTTACCCATGATTGCTTTGGAATCTCTCTTCAGTTTTGTCATAGCCTAAAGCCAAATATTTTTTTAAATGTTTAACAAATGTAACATATGTCTACAAATAGTACCTCTCTTTATAGAAGAGATATAGTCATGAATTAATCTTATCTATATTAGAATGTCATAAATAGCCATCTTGTTTTAAGTGTGGAAAATGCTTGTTAAAGAACTTCTGAGTACAGAATACTCACACACTCTCTTCCTGTCTCTGACATGGATTCACCAAAAAGTTTCATAGACTGTTGGTCTTACTTTGTTCTCATATCAATCGAATCCTCACTTTAATGGTGTTTGACCAGATGGAAAGACACCTTCTTCATCAATTATTTCCCACTATGCTTTAGAAGTGAATATGTACTTCTGAGTAATATTTTATCATATGACACCTGAGATACAGCTTCATGAGCATGAGAGTTGCAAAATGAGATTGAACCG
>NW_006159784.1:595581-651337 GCF_000334495.1 Tupaia belangeri chinensis
TCTAGCACCAAAGCCATAAGCAAGATGACAGATATTGATTGTGCCCCAAGATGTAATGTAGGCACCTAATGGGGCGTAGTAATGTACAATGAATCATTAGAATATTATTTTAAATTTTCCATTCACCTGGGGGATTGCTAACGGGGTATTTCACCTTCAAGTCACTCTCCGCCTGCCTAGACTAGATGAGCAGTTGCTAAAGGTCATTTAGAACATGGTGGATTTTTAGAGACTTTGGGAAAATTACAGATGATTTCTACATCCTAGGGAGCACATGACCAACATTTATTTTGTTAATCAAGACACAAAGACTGGAAGATTTACCTTCAATAAGTTGATGCTAATAATCAAAGCAATGTGATGAACAGTTCACACTTACTGAACATTCACAATTGTCACTGGAACAAGTGCTTCACAAATGTTATTTCCCTAATATTTACAATAGCTTTCTGAAGCAAATGCTAATGCAGCTGAGAGAGATGGCAGTTAAGGAAGTAGTTTCAAATGGTCACACAGTAAATGGTAAGGCCAAGATGAAAACCCAGAATTTTCTATATTTGGAGACCATTTATTTTCATTATCATATAATCCTGCCTAAAGAAAATCTATGAAACCTAGTTATTTATTATAAAGTTTAGAGATTCTTCATATTGTAACTATATTTCTCATCCTAAAGCAGTTATCACCCTCAAGCCAACCTCCCAATCAGAGTTATGAGATGCATGAAAATTGTTTCCAGTATCTCCAGTACCTTTTCTATGACCCTCAACACTGAGGGATTTGTTATGATCCTCAGCTGCTCTTTGCTGCTGACACTTTACCGTGGAGAATACCATACATTAGACGGATTTCTGCCTTTTCTTTTAAGTCTTGTTCTCATCCTTTATTCTTCCCAATTTTCCTGAACTCTGCAGGCCAACACATACCTACTTGTTTTGAAGGCACTTGGTATTTGAAGAAAGTAGTGTAGTATGGTGAACAGATCTTTGTTTTGGAATTTGACTGACTAGATCCAAATATGTTTTCTCCAATTGTTAGCAGAGAACCGAGGCTCATCTAGTCTGATATATTGTTATAATACTTCCAAATTAGCTTCAAGATTTTCCAAGACTTAACCTAAATGATCAAGTGGTGTAAAATTGTGAAAACTGGCAGAAATATAAATATTTCAGTGTCGTGGAGCCCTCATTGCTATCATATTTCATCATATGGTCAAACATATATTCATGCAAAATGTGGGCCTGATTCAGAATATTTTTGTCCTGAGATTTATTTGATAGGGTAGTTATATACCTTAGGGCCTTGATCAAGGTACCACGTGATTCCTTAAATTTAGTCAGTTAAGTCAATAAATAATTGATTAGGTATTTACTGTGTGCAGGCTTTCATAAGCTTCCAGAAAGTCACCAGTGCCCTACGTAAACTCTGCTGTCAGTATCCCTCCATATTGTAGAGGAGCCAAGTGACTTATGCCATGATAGATATAAGGAAAAAAAATAAAAGAACTCTGAAACACATAGGAGAGAATGCTAACATTGTCAAAAAGATTGGAAGAAAAAAAAAAGAGTCCAGTGGTCTGTTACCAGAGGAGGTAATAAGAAATGAATCATAAGTCATAACTAGAAGATGTCCATTAATAAACTATAAGATTTTCCAAGCAGCAAAAGAAATTTGGATTGGCAAAAGTAAAGTTCCAGAGGGATAGAGCATTGTGCTATAAATTGAGCCTCATTTGGACATTTATTTTAAATAATCACAGAAACTGATCTTCAAGATGATAAGCTTTCATTATATGAGGGCAAAAACTATCAGATCTATATTGCCTGTCCCCCCAGAAGACCTCTCCCAACCTTATTTTATGTCCTAGTAACTTATACCTTCTACCTAACAGGTGAATATTTGAAATTACTTCCGGACTCAATATGTAGAGCCCATCCTCCTAGCCTGTGATTCTTCTATACAGTCCAGTCCCTATCACAATCCTAGAAAATTTTTTTATAAAAAGCCTTTGTAAAAGTTTATTATGCTAACATTTTACTGGAGATGGTGCAATCCCAAGGCAGCTAGAGTAAGGAAAAAGGCATGCAAGGGGCATAATAAAATAGAGTGTGCTATTGAGCCATCTAAAATTTGTGACAAGCTCTTTGCTTCATCTTTCATGATTTCATAGAGACCACATGATGTTATTATCAGTTTGAAGATTTCAACTAGGGAAAGGAAGGGAGAGGAAATTATTAACAATTTCTAACATCCTTGTTCAGAGTTCACACCAAAGGTTCTTCTACTTAGCACTTGGGTGAAGACTGGGCATATGCCCGAGGGTCATGTTTTAGCAGTTACAGGAAAGTCCCAAGGTAGGAGACAAGAAGTAAAAAGCTTGAGAATGAACCCAGATACAGTCAGACTGTACCCAGGAATGATGTGAGCGGTGAGGACTAGCTGTCACTGTGTACCCATTGCTCTGTGGCTGTAGAAACTTGACTTCAGGCCTATGAGATTTGTCCCCCTGTGCCTAGTTTTTATTTCAGTTAGCTAATGTACTCCAGATTCATCCATATTGTCATAAATGATAGGATTTCCTTTTCTTATAAGGCTTAAAAATAGTCTATACTCTTATGTATTCCACATTTTCTTTATCCATTTTTCCATTGGCTCTTCTATATTTCGGCTACTATGAATAATGCAAAATCATGGGAGTGCAGATATCCCTTTGACATACTTCTTGATTTTGGTTATTTGATATCTCACTCATATGTAGATCCTAGAAGTTGAACTCAAAGAAGAGAGAGAAGAGTGATGGTTCCAGAGGCTAGGAAAGGGAAGTAGAGTAGGGGGGAACAAGTAACGGCTATCAGAGGGTGCAGCATTTCAGACACACAGAAGGAATGTTTTGAGATTTATTATGCAGCAGCTGACTATAGTCAACAGTAATGTATTATATATTTCAAAATAAATGAGAGTAGATTTCAAATGTCTCCTTGTGAAGAATGATAAAAAATTGAGGTGATGGATAGTTAGTTTGAGTTAATCACTCTGCATGTATACATTTATCAAAACATTACATGGTATTCCATAAATGTATAAAACATTATTTTTAATAAAAATAATAGTAATAAAAAGGACTATGGTAAAAGTCAAGTGCTTGATAGAACTGGTCTATTGAGAAAGCAAGGCTAGAGTGAAGACCTGAAGCACAGGAACTGAATCCAATATACTTACCCAGGCTTGTGGGGTATGTCCCTACAACCAAAGTCACTCTGGTGTAAGTACCTTTCCTCTCCTTGGCCTGTGTCTCCTACCTTGTTGAATGGCTAGACTCCTTGGTATTGCCTTATTCCACATTTTAGCAGCTGAGGAAAATACAACATTTCCTTTGTTGTTAGACAGATGTTGGCTAGAATCCTCCCCTCTTCTTGCTTATTAAAATTACTTAAGTTCTTTAAGTCTGATTTTTGTTTACATCTGCAATAAAGAGAGAACCCCATTTTCCTAACTAGGCTTTTGGCATTTTTAAGTGAGAAACTATTTCTGAGGGATTGAGTAGAATTATTGACCTCTAAGAGGAGCAAGAGCAATGTTAGTTTTTTCCCTGAATCATACTTATCAACCTAGTTTATGGCTCATCATTCTCTTAGATATTTTAATATGTATGCCTGTGCATAGCAGAAGGGTTGCCACTGTATTTCTACAGGAAATACTTTAATAACATAAAAATTTGTGAAAATCTTGCGCTATCATTAACCTACTAATCCTTCTGCATGTTGTTTGGTGACATTGAGACTAGACTCAGCTATTTATCTCTCCCTTGCCATCATGTTTTATATTAGATTCTGCCAAGGGATACTAATAGGAGATGAGAAGGTTGGAGAAGAAGTAAGGGACTTGCCTTTTCCAATTTGCCTGCTGTTCCTACAAATTCAGCATGGTAGTTGTTGCCACTCCATCTGGCAGTGGCGGTAGGTTCCAGTTTGTACCTGTCTTTGAGTATCTCCAAACCAGCCTCAGAGATCATATAAGCAGTAGTAAGACATCCTGCTATACTCTGAATATGTGTGCTCCCCAAAAATTCACATTGGATTTCATATATTGAAAGATCCCCAAGGTGATGGAACCAGGAAATGAGGCCTTTGGGATGAGATTAAGTCATGAGGGTGGAACTCTCATGGACTGATTAGCATCCTTAGGAAAAAGGTCGAGAGAGTCCCCTTATTCCTCCCACCATATGAAGATACTGTGAGAAGATGGCCCTCTATGAACCAGGAAGTGGCTCTCACCAAGCACTAAATCTGCTGACACCTTGACCTTGGACTTTTCAATATCCAGAACTGTGAGAAACAAATGACTATATCCATAAACCACCCAGTCTAAGATAGTTTGCTATAGTCTCCCCAAAGGAGACTATATGGCACCCTTTCCTTAGTGGTCTAGGACCCAATTCTGCAAAGTCCCTTCACTGAGCTTCTGATATGGTGTCACCAGCAGGATAAAACTCTCTCTAAAAGTCTAGACCCCAGTTTCATCAGCTACTCCTAAAGACTTGTTGGCCCCAATAACCCTAAACTTCTTCCCACACCCAGCACCTTAAAGGTAGTAAATGCTCCCTTTCATTGCTATCTCTGTGACATCTCGGAGCTAGTCATTCGATATGCATTTAAATAATTTGCTATGGTTTCCACTATTAAAATATCTACTTTGCTGTCTATTTTCTTGACTGGAACTGACTGACAGAAGGGATATCAAGATTTTTCTTGCCAGAAAGGGGGAAGAAGAAATTACCAAATTACAAATTACATGTAGGTTGTAAAAGGACAGAAAGATTGAAATATTTATATGCATGTATATGCACACACACACACACACACACACACACACACACACACATACCCATACACATAGACCTAGTTAGCATTTGATACTTAGTTAATAGAAAAATCACCAAAATAATAATCTTAACTACTTTATTCAACAGTTTATCTAGACACCCAAGAAATGTATTTGCTTATGATCTTCCACCTGCCAATTTAGTATATGTTCCCGCAGTAGCAGTTTTATGGCCCCAATGTTTTAATGGCCTGTCATCACTGTGGACACCCAGCTTCAACATCTGAGGTCAAACAAATTTTTTTGACATATTAACAGGATAAAACCTCCCTTTGCACCTTCTTATAAAAGAACATTCTTTATCTTATCAAGTTATCAATTTGTGATATGTCCAAATTCATTACTTTGTTATAGTATGAGCTTTCTGAGGAATTAGTTTTTCATAGATACTATTTTCTAAGATGATGGGCAGTAGGTACAGGGAGAAAGGAGATAATGGAAAGAGCCCATGTTTTAAAATGCTTGCACATGCCTCCCAGAGCTGAAGCAATATTTGCGGAGTTCAATATTTGCTTCCTCATGATATAAAAGAAAACTGTAATCAACTGGAGTGGCAAATGCAAAGGTAGATAAGATACAGTGAATGTAGTTGAATTCTTACAGGCCCTCTTTAAGGATTTCTAAATTAATAGAACTCAAAACAAAATGACAAGTCAGCATCTGCTGGAATACTAGCTCTGCATAGGGTCAGGTGACATGGCTATGGATGAGGACATATTTTAAGTAATAAAATATTGTAAAAAAGAGTAATAACCTATGAAGGTTTTATACATACATTTTAAACTATTTCTGTAATTTCTAGCAAACAAAATGCAAAGTTCTTTTATAATAAAATTCTTTACTTAGTCCCATAGCAAATAGCCTGATAACCATTTAGAGAGACAAATTTTTAAAAGACATCTATCATTTTATAAAAGCTCTGATGAAAAACTTCACACAAAAGAGACCATTTACCACAAAACTAACTCACTCCAAGGGCTACATTACCACCCACCGGTGACTTAGATGGAAAGACCCAAAGAGCAGGCTTTCCTTCTTACAGACCAAACATGAACCAGTCTGTCCCGAGTACTAAACATTTTTGGATATATTCCCTGTTCAATTTGACTTCTAAATCTTTCAGCAATTACTACCTGGTGATGGTCTATCCTTAACTCAAACTAAAGACACAACTATCACTTAAATAGTCTATTTCCCATGTTCAATTTTTCTATAATAATAGATGAGTCTTCTATGTCAAAATTATAAAGATTGTCATTTGCTAGCTTTTGCATCTCATTCCCAATTTCATTCCTACCATGTACCATAGATTGCTGAATTTGTTGGTTATGAGATTTAGGCAGGTCCCCTTATCTTTTTAGGCTTCTATTTTTTTAACTTATTTTATTTTATTTATTACTATCATTACATTTTAAATTTTCTATAGGGTATGTATGAGAGAGAGAAAGAGAAAGCCACCAGATGTGAACTCAAATACGGTGGGCCTTGTGGGAGTCCAGTACCTCAACTACCATGCCACCTGCTGGTCCCAGGCTTCAATTCTTCACTAGGTCCCATCTGGCTTAGAATTAAGTCCCTCTCTGTCATCCTGCATTACGCCTCCTTCTAAGCAAACTATTCTTCTGAACTGAGACTGTTGTTGGAACTACTGTTCATCCTTCACTTTCCTTATACTTCAGCACCACTTACTTTGCACTATTCATTGTCATTTTTTTCTCTCTCTGTCTTTTTCCTGAGTTTCCCAACCAAAGCTGATTTATTCCATTTACCTCCGCACGTGCAGCAAGTTTATGCCACATGTTTCTCGACCCTCTACCAAGAACAACCTAGCCCACATGTGCTACTCTGCTCTCTCCAGCTCTTAATCTTTTCCTCATAGTTGCCATCGCATTTCCTTATCAGTTATGAAGCTTTTCCCAGTGGAATGGTATGTTTTCTATAACACAGTATACTACAGAAAAGGTCTTCTCAAATTTCCAGGTCTCCATGAACTTCTCTCTCATTATTTATAGTCCAGGAAAAGTCTGCCCCTCTCTGCACACTGAGCTTCTCCCATGGCACTCTCAAACCAGAGCAGTTGTACAGAACTCTACAGCCCAAATATAGTATCACTACCATCATATTACCCAGCAGTTATTGAGGTACTTGCAATAGGCAAGTCACCATGCCAATTCTCAGGCATAACTGATCCATTCAATTCTAACATTTCTATGCAATTTGTCCTAACATCATCTTCATTTTACTGCTGAGACACAAGCCTACATATAAAGTGCTCAAGGGAGTACTGGAGCAAGAATTAAATCTGGGCAGCCCTTGCTCAGAGCTCACATGCCCAACTGCCACACTTGGCTGCCACTATGAATTTCTCTCCATTGAGTTTTTATGTTTGTCTGATGGTCATTTCTCATTAAACTAGTGCTTCACACCTGTCTACTCTGCAATTGCAAACTATTTTGAAGTCTTGTTTCCTAAAGAGTAGGAACCATCCACCAGTTCTCATACTTCCAATGTACCTAACTTAGTGTTCACTAGAACCTAAGCTTTGGAGACCCAGGATCACGTACAGGTTGTACATGCCTGCATCCACTATGTTTAGCATGACACTTAGGTACATCACAGATACTCAGCAAACATTTGTTGGATGAAAGTAGAGTATCTCCAAAGAGATGAAGCCATTTCTCCATCTCAAGTTGCAATTTTAGTAGCTGTATCTATATAGAGCCACAGTCAAGAGCATTCAGTGCTGTTGCTGTTGTGTGCTAGCAACATTATACAAGCTGAAATGATTAATATGATTAACAGCATTTGACAAGCAACCTGTTTTTAACTTTCTGGCAAGGATGATTTAATTTAGTTTCACATAAAGAAAGGAATACTGCTCCTAGAATTTCTGAAAAAATACCATATTTGCATATAAAACTTAATTTCCTTATCCCTTGGAATCAAAGGGCATTTTCAATACTAAACAATATCTGGTCCATGGTTCTTATGTTTGAGTTGCACATGTATGTGTGCCTCTTGTTGTGATTACTAGTATTCAATTAATAGAAAATTTAAATAATTTTATTTACTTGATAATTAATAACTTAACCTTAATAACTCATTAAACAGTCCTCACTTGATCCTTTGAATATTTTATAAAAGTGTTTTAAAATGTAAAGTTTGCTTTAGAGAGAAAGTTTTATAATATGTCACTTTGTCAGAATAAATAATTTATGATGGATATCTCCTATTAAAGAAAAAAGCCACTGAATAAATAATAAATTAACTAGATGCATAAAAATAAGTTTTTGATGAAAAGCACAAGCCAATCTAGTTATGACAAATACATTCAGCTGATGTCCCATAACCAGAGCAAGAGTGAAATATGTATCACGCTATATGAAGTATCTGATAACAGAATTTGCAAAAAGATGTTCCTTTCTAATTCTTGATAAAAAATTTATACACATTAATTAGCCTTATTTTTTCAGGTTTTACAACTGCTCTCCATAAATACTATTATTTATGAACTAAAAAAAAAAACTGACTGAAGTATAAATACAAAAAATATGTTCATCAGTTCTTTTTTTTTTTTTTTGAGAGATTTTTGCTATAGGGTGCATGCACTTGCCAGAGACACAGAAAGTGAGAAGTCACCCTCCCCCCCAGGGAGGACTGTGCCACAATCCTTCTCCTCCAGTGACATCTCAGGATTGTGGGCATGCATGAACATGTGCACAGCATGAGTTTTAATCCACCAGATTCGGGACTTAAACCATGGTTGGCTACATGGGAGTCCAGAGGCATAAACATTATGGAATCTGCTGGTTCCCTGTTTATCAGTTCTTTTTTTTTCCCTAGAAGTTTTTGCTATAGGGCATTTGTACTCACCAGGAAGACAGAGACAGAGAGACAGAAAGCGAGAAATCACCCCCAGAGGGGGATGGCTGCTCAGCAATCCCTTCTCCATTCTCTTCCATTCTCCTCTCAGGATCTTGGGAACGCACGCACATGGGCCCAGCGTGAGTTTAAGCCATACTCAAACCGACTACATGAGAGTCCAGCAACATAGCCATTATGACAACTGCTGGTTCCCCTATTCATCAGTTCTTAAGTACATCCATTTTATCTTATGAAAATTGCATCTGAGAACATTCATTAAATCTGCCTTCCAAGGTGATATAATTAAATTCTGGAATTAAATATCTGAAAATTAATTCTTCCAGAACTTACTTGACATGCATTTATCTCGAGATGATGTATTTTTTTATTCTTCAGTGAATAAATTTTTCCAGCAATACAAGTAAGATTTTACTATGAAAACGCCATATTTAATGCTGGCCCTATGGACTACTGGTTGTGGGAGCTGATCTCATAGGGTCGACTACATGGTTTAAGTCAACCTTGGTGACTGTAAAACCTGTGTGGGGACCAGCAGTGTGTGATACGTGTTCACAAGCTTACCCCCAAACTCAATGAGATGAAGATGGATAAGGGATTGCAATATGCCTATGCCCCATTGAGAGGTGCTTTCTCCCTCTCCCTCTCTCTATTTCTGACTCTAGGAAGTGCATGCACTCTCCAACATTAAAAGATAAAAGTTGAAAAAAAGAAAATACCATATTTGGTAGGGATGGTCTCAAGCGGTTGCCTTTGGCAATAAACCATTCTGCCAGTGTTCAAGGAAAATGTTATACTCAAAAAAAAAGATTTGTGTAACAAACTAGAGGATCTAGCTGGGCTATTACATCTACAAATGTAGAATAAATATTTACTTTCTTTCATGGCAATGTAATAAAATGAAATAACCATAGACTTTGATACAAAGATATCCATTGCAGGTTTAATTACAATTGTGAAAACTTGGAATAGATTAGGTGTTCACTATTCAAGGAATGAGGTCATAAATTACATGATATCCACACCTTAGAATCATATGAAGTTCTTACATGCTAGGATTTGATAAGTCTATGGAAATATGGAACAGATGACTCTATAGTTTCTCAGTATTATAATCCTCTAACAGCACCCTCTAAATACCAGGCACATTTTAAGAAGCTGTGAACAGAGATAACTGAACTACAGGACCTCATAGATCATCTTTTACAGACTCTCACATTTCAGATACAAAAATTATAGCTCAGTAAGATGATTTAATTTAACCAAGGTCAGGTTGCTAGTAAGTTGCATAACAAGGGCATGCACTTTCTCTCCTAGATTAGAAGATTTTCCATGACCAAAAAATGCCTCTTTCATAGAAATAGAAGCATATCCAGTGAGTGTTTTTCTGAAATAAACTTATTCTTTGATAGGCCAAGGAACTGTTAGCTAAAAAACTTATTTCATCTCTTTTCAATAAAACAGTACATATGGAAAAATAGAATTAAAGTACAAGCATATTTTGTTGCAAAAAATTTAATTTAATTTAAAAATCAAGCCTTGAAGCTTTATGTGTTTTCCAAAAATCTATTACAAGAGACATTTTAAGTGGGCAAAAATTTTTTATTCCTTCACTATAGTTTATTTTTTCTGAATTTTCAGCAACTTGAGCTTAAAAAAAAGGAAACTTATTTTTAGAGAGAGATTTTTGCTATAGGGCATATGCACTCACTAGAGAGAAAGAGAAACAGAAACTGAGAAATCACCCCCCCAGGGAAAGAATAATCATGCCACAATCCCTTCTCCTCCATTCTTCTCTCGGGTTTTTGGGCAAGCATGCATATGTGTTTCAAGCCACCGGATCCAGGACCCAAAATGCAGTCAACTATGTAGGAGTCCAGTGAGGAAACCATATGCCATTTATTGGTATCCCCACAAAAAAAATTTTTTGAATGCCAGAAATCATGTGCACTCACCAGCGAGAGAAAGAGAACTCCACAATGGAGTATGGCCACACCATAATACTTTTTCTCTATTCCTCCTTCCCTCAGCCACTGAGGCCAGACTGCAACAATAGTTGGTCACATGGGATTCAGCTCTTGATCCACTATATTATCCACTGTGCTATGGAGATGGCCCTAGGCTTTTTTAAGTTTTTAACAAATTTTCTATTCCTCAGGAGAATAAAAGTCACTTTAAGTGAAAGGAAGTTTGTATGCTGAAGTCTATCAGCTTTCACTGGTTTCATGCCTTCACTATAGTTTATTTTTTCTGAATTTTCAGCAACTTGAGCTTAAAAAAAAGGAAACTTATTTTTAGAGAGAGATTTTTGCTATAGGGCATATGCTATGGCATATGCACTCACTAGAGAGAAAGAGAAACAGAAACTGAGAAATCACCCCCCCAGGGAAAGAATAATCATGCCACAATCCCTTCTCCTCCATTCTTCTCTCGGGTTTTTGGGCAAGCATGCATATGTGTTTCAAGCCACCGGATCCAGGACCCAAAATGCAGTCAACTATGTAGGAGTCCAGTGAGGAAACCATATGCCATTTATTGGTATCCCCACAAAAAAAAATTTTTGAATGCCAGAAATCATGTGCACTCACCAGCGAGAGAAAGAGAACTCCACAATGGAGTATGGCCACACCATAATACTTTTTCTCTATTCCTCCTTCCCTCAGCCACTGAGGCCAGACTGCAACAATAGTTGGTCACATGGGATTCAGCTCTTGATCCACTATATTATCCACTGTGCTATGGAGATGGCCCTAGGCTTTTTTAAGTTTTTAACAAATTTTCTATTCCTCAGGAGAATAAAAGTCACTTTAAGTGAAAGGAAGTTTGTATGCTGAAGTCTATCAGCTTTCACTGGTTTCATGGATAAAACAAGTTTCTTCAAATGTCATTAGTCATACCTAGTGCAATTCAGATGAGAGAAAAAAACCAAAATGCTAAGATATGAGTTTGCCAGGGAATAGTAGCCACTTGACAAATACTTGGATGTGAATTATGGTTCTAATTTTTATCAGAGTTCTACATGTTTCAAATAGTATTAATTAGCTTGGCAGCATTGATAATATCATAATTAAAACCATGCTACTAAAGTGTATAAAATCTAGAAAATCCAATTCAACTAATTTTATTGAACACATTTGCCCAGGAGTTTCTGCATAAAGATTACTAGCCATGTATACATCCTGGTTAACCAAGGCTTAGGCTGAAGTACCTTGACTAAGATCACACAGCTAGGAAAAAAAAAAAAGTAAGGAATTAAACCTAGATCATAAAGTTTCAAATCCAAGACATTTTCCAAAATTTGAGAAGATGGTTTCTCCTCATCCTCTCATTTTCTCTTTTGCTTCTCCATGAACTAAAAATTCTATCAAGTCTTCAGATCTTGCCTCCTCCTCAATGCCTTTTATGACTCCTTCCTGTTCACATTAATGGATCACTGAATATGTGTTGAGTCTCCTTGAATGGATTATAGGTATGAAGCTTTAGAAGGCATCCTCTCAAGGTCCCTTCTTTCTCCTTCTCTCAAGCTTTCTTTCCCAACAAAGCTGAAAGTTACAGTTAAAAGAGCCCATGCCCTTACAGAGGCAAGAAAAAGTAGGGCAAAGCACATCCACAGTAGGAAGCTCATTTTGCAAGGGGCATGTAAAGTGAACAAAGTTGCAGAGCTTACCAGATGCAGAATGGATTCATTAGGGTGAAAGATTCTATAATAGCACTTAATAGTGGCAGGAAGCGGTCAGAGAATGAGGAATTAACCCTTCAAGAAACCTTATGTCCTAAAGGGCTATTGCTGCAATGCAGATCATTCAGAAAGCATTTGCTGATGTGCTCTTGTGAAGAAACTGTGGTGGCCGCTACCAAAAAAATTCCTGGACCAACAAATAATGCAACACATAATATTAACATTTATTGAGTTTGCACTGTGTTCAGATGTTCGTTATGAGTTATGGGCACTATTTCTTTCATATTAATTTCATAATTAATATGAGCTCATTTTACATTTGAGTGAACTAAGTCTTTGAGGGATTAACAAACTTGATGAAGAACACAGCTAATTAGGTGCTAGAACTAGATTCAGACCCAAGTTTGTGTGTTCTCTGAACTTCTTATAAACCTATGTATTTTATTGCAGAGAATACTAATAAAAAGAGGTTAATCAAAAATATTTAAAACCATACTGTCTCTGTTATAGTCACAAAATTATAACAAATGTTTTGAAAGTCATCTTTAAAATTCATTTTTTTGAAATTTTGAAATTGTATTAACTCTCAAGAACTATGGAGTATGAACAAAATTTTTTTGAAATGTAAAGTAAATGTGAGAAAATGATGGAAATTAATTTTAAAAAAGTTAATTTCTGTGTATGATCCAAGATACTCTTACCTCCAGAAACTAGCCCAACCAACCTCAAATACCCAAATGCATGTATCTTGCTCTCAAGCTTAGGGTAGGGAAAAAAAGACAACTATTTTACCATGCCATTGGCTGAATAAGAAGCTAAAATATACTGTTTGTGAGCACCGTTACATGAGACAAAAGTGCATAAATAAGAGTTAGATGCTCTTTTGCCCTCCTGGAAGATGAATTTGTTGATGCTATTTTGAGAGGGGTATTTTATAATCTTCTCTTTATTTTTTTCTTGAAGTTTTTTAAGAGCCACAAGGGTTGGCTGCCAGGACTGTGGCTATAGCAAACACAGCTCTTTCTGTTCATCTAGGTGCACTTGGGATGCTCCTGTCATTTGCCTCATGGGCCAGTATTATTACGTAGCTGAACTTGGCTCACTGGTTGAGCATCTATTTGTAGCTACTCAGGAAGGTTGTCTCTGAGTTTAGTATTGGTTGCACTTCTTCCGGGAGAGGAGAATGGGATAGGCATCTAAAAAAAATAATAAAGGTGCAAGTGAGAAAGTTACAACAGGAAGACTATAAATACATCAGAGATCTGGGCATAGATGACATTTCACAAAGGCTTCTCAAGGGATTTGGACTTTGATCAAACAGTTAAGGCAGCTTCTGATCACGCTTTGTTTTGAAAACAGATTCAAATAGGATGGAAATATTCACATGTAACTCAAAAGATGTCTGAGGAAGCAAATGCTCCAAATGTTCTCCCTGGCAGAGGTCTTCAAAGAACCAAGAAAATTCTGGGACTGATTTAAAGTGTTAGATGATTTAAAATTAGTTAGCATGATCAAGAGTGTTTATCATATTTCTATCAAGCTTTGCCATCTGCTAAATTAGCCTTGACACAGAGCATGAGGCTACAGTTCCAAACAGGAGGAGATAGGCCAGGTCTGGAAATGGACTTTGGAAAGGGTATGCCGACTGAAAGATGTGCCAGAGGCTGGCTTAGTCCTGGGATTTCATGGGGTGGTGTTTTCCAAACAGTTTCCTGCAGAGCAGTGCCCACTTGAGATCCTTGGCCCCACATAAGTTATCCCAAGTGTGTACAAGGTTATAAAACACTATAAAGTCTAGCCCCTCCTTAACTTGCTTAGAGATTTGAGATATATTAAAAATATATTAAGAGGTATGAAGATTCTACAATTAAGAAAGCTTCCTTACTATGCTATAATTCAGGATCATTCCTTTGACTATGCATCCCTCCCCATATATTACTACTTTTATTACTAGTAGTAATAAAAGTGAATAACACTAATTGAGTACTTACTGTATATCGCTAAGCAGTTCAGAAGTGAAATATATACGCTAACTCGCTTAAGTCCTCATGTTAGCTTAAAATGTGGTAAACACTGATATCATCACCCTCTTACAGATGAGGAAACTGAGGGATACAGTATCTTATCCAAGATGACAATAACAAGTAAATGGTTTAATACCCAGGCAGTCTCATACCCCTGCCTAGTCATTTCACCAATGCACCACAGTGACTCTGCCACTGTATAACAAGTGAGGTACAGGTTGGCAGGGACATGTTGGCTATAAAATGTGTGAGGAGGTAAAAAATTAAAAGCATTTTTTTTTGTGACCAGTCCAAAATTTAAATGTTATAGTCAAAAATAGCTTTAAAGAATATTTGCATTTAACTTTCTGGATTTGGTGATTATTACTTTAAAATATGAATATTTTCTGGGGATAACATACAGTATCTTTCTGCTGAATCATCTCAATTGGTCTGAGACTTATTTTTTCAAGAATAAAGCTCTTCTGGGGTCAGCCAGCACTATAGTGGTTAAGGCACCTGGATCCCACATGGCCAACTGTGCAGTCTGAGTCTCAGACTCAGAGAGTTATAAAACATGCCGGACACATGCATGAATGCCCCAGATCCCTAGAGGACAGTGCTGGGGATGTTTTCTCACTCACTCTCTCTTCAGTCTCTCTCTGACAATCCCATGTGCCCTATAACAAAATAAAAAATAGTAATAATAAAAAGAATAAAGTTCTTCTGTTTGTTAGTACATGCGAGTTATTTTCTGTTCTTTCCCTTTTATCTTCTAGAAATTATGCATGATTACTGTTACCATTTTTCTTCTTCAGCATTGATCTTAAAGGGTAACTAATTCTGTTAGTTTTTAGGCTAGCACCTCTGGATTTATTTATATTTTGTTAGCTTGTGATGTTTAAAATTAGTCCAAGTCTGTTTGGGAAAATTTTATAATAGTTATTGTTTGCTTATGCAAATTTTAAATTATAATAAAAAATTATTGAACCTAATTTGTTTAAACTGATTTATTAAAGAAACTGTAGGCCTTTAAATTTTAAATTGCATTAAATATTAAATTAAACTTCATCCAATAACAAAAAAATTGATTTTCTAAAGTTGTGAATATCACCATTTCTCTTGAGAATTTTATAAATAGATTTAATTTTTACTTGCCATTTATTTTCCCATCACAATTGGAATGTTTTTGATTAAAGCTGAAAGTCATCAGACATAAGACAAATAATTCACCACAACAAAAGCTCAGATTTCTATTTGTGTGTTCTGATACTTTTTTCTTTCACATTTATGACTTGTTTGCATAGAAAGTTATTAAACAAATTGTCACAAACAAACTGCACTGGTTTCTAGTAAAAAACAAAAACAAAAACAAGCAAACAAACAAAACACACCTACCAGAGGAAAATAATGGAACTATTAATTGTGTACAAGGGCAAAATATGAAAAAAAAAAACTTTCTATAATTTTTTCAAATTAGCTGAAGTTCACCTAAATAGTTGTAAGAGCACACTATTATCACTAGATCCAAAGTAGTTTTGAATTTTGGTTTCAAACATGCCATACACAACCATGGACACCCAGAATACTAAGGAGCTAAAGGTTGCAGAAGGGAGATCAGGGTGTAGAGAGACCTCATTAAGGGTCTCTCGCTCCCTATTTCTCACGTGCATATACATGCACTCTCTATCATAAAAAGTAAAACACTAAAAACTCGATTTTAGTTTCAAAAACTTACTTGGTTCTCATTTTTTATGTGCATAGAAATAAACTAAGCCCCAAATTGAAAGAACAACCATGTAAAATTTTATTAACATTTATTGATAAAGTCTATAGTATATATATACATATATATATATACTTGAGTCAGTGCATAATATTTTATATTTTATATATATATATAAAATCAGTGCCTTTCAAACTCTATGAGCATGATATGAATCACCTAAGGATATTGTTAAATGTATATACTGATTGAGGAGATCTGGTAGGATAAGAGAGACTGTATTTCTTTTCACTTTTTAATTTAAGCTTCTTTTTATTTTCTTTCATGAGAGAGAGATTGAAAGAGAAAAGTACCTTCTACAGGGTCTCACCATGCTAAAATCAGTGCCTTTCAAACTCTATGAGCATGATATGAATCACCTAAGGATATTGTTAAATGTATATACTGATTGAGGAGATCTGGTAGGATAAGAGAGACTGTATTTCTTTTCACTTTTTAATTTAAGCTTCTTTTTATTTTCTTTCATGAGAGAGAGATTGAAAGAGAAAAGTACCTTCTACAGGGTCTCACCATGCTGCAATTCTACCTCACCACTTTAGCCTTTCCAGCCAGCCAGAATCATGGCTATACCTGTGGGTATGCCTGGCAGTGTGTTCAAGTTAACACAAGATCCAAACCTGGGCCTACCATATGCCTCCAGTATTGTCTACTGGCACCAAATCACCTGTGGCACTGTAGTTGAATTAGAGAGTCTATCCTTGCATGCCACTGTGGCTAGACCCTGGATCATACATTGAGTAACAAGATACTGTGTTTGTATCTGTAGACCAAATCCTGCAACAGATACAAGAGAGTATAAGTTTTACTTACTGCTATTAAAGAACTAAAACAATAAGAAGAAAGATTAATAGGCTATAAAGTATATTACCAAATTAAATGGCTCCTCTTCTTGAAACTTAGCCAGGAAAGTCCTCAAGCTCTCTAAACCTGTTTCTTCTTATGCGTTGATATTTTTGGTTCCATGATTAAGGCAAAGTGATATAGATCTAACTTCAAGTTAAAATCATGCTGAGAGATTCCAGGAAAGTCCAAGTAGTTGAGGATGCCTCCTGTTACATCCAGGCCATGGGCTGGGGCTGGGTACTGATTGAGGAGGCTCACAGTCTCTTATAGCCTTATTGGAGACTGTAGACTCCAAAATTAAAGTTGCTTCCTCATGTTCTACAATACTAAGACCTTGAGTGCCTGGCCAAAAGAAATGGATGAGAAAGAAGGTACAGTCTGATAGAGTGACTCAAAAGATTGGGGGCTGGGCAGCTGAGGACAGGCTTCATATATTGAGCTCACCTCACCACAGGATTTATATATCGAGCTCTCTTCCTCACTTCTCTTTACACTGTCTGCCTGAGACCCACCTGCTGGTCCAGCTGGCCTTAAGTACATAATATTATCTATGTATAAATATATATATATATATATATATATAGAGAGAGAGAGAGAGAGAGAGAGACAGAGAGAGAGAGGTATGCAGACCATTCCCGTTTCAACAACCCAAGATCAAAGGTATTAAATTAATATACAAGCTCCAATGGCTCTGCTAATTGATAAACTTACCTTTTATTTTCATCTTCCAATAATGTATGTGGGAACCAGATCATAGGCTTGTAGATGGAGTCTGTGTTGACCTTATAGGTGATGTACGTACTCTTTGATCTTAATATACATAACATGAACCCAGTCCATGCTTGTGGTGGCACTGACAATTCTCTGCCCAGCTGTCATAAGAGCACCCTGTCCTAGATAAGTAAACTGCCCTGCTGGACGTCCGAGTGTATTCTTTGGAATTGGCAAACATGATGGGCAAGTTATCTCAGATTTGGTGCTCCCCCCTCAGGGCAGTTAATGTGAGTGAGTGAAGTTGTCTCCTGGCCAACAAGGGCTGTTGAGGGTATGAAGAAATGATGGTGCTACTGCTTAATTTGAGAACATTCTGCAATACAGAAATACAGACCTGTTGATTGCAAAGAGGCAGATACTCAGATTTCTCAGAAGTGTAAATACAATTTTTTTTAACTTATGAATTGAATTTAAAATAGAGAGTGTGTGGGGTGATGAAGCCTGAAGCCCTCCTATTTGTAAACCCTGGAAGATGAGCTGGAGTCTATGGACAGTCATTATGAATTCTAATGAAATTGAAGTACACCCAGGTGTGAGTATTTCTATTTAATGATTCAAAAAGAAACTTCACAGCAGCTTGCAATAATCTTTAG
Source organism: Tupaia belangeri chinensis (assembly GCF_000334495.1). Taxonomy (NCBI): domain Eukaryota; kingdom Metazoa; phylum Chordata; class Mammalia; order Scandentia; family Tupaiidae; genus Tupaia; species Tupaia belangeri. Next base: position 614,023 of record NW_006159784.1, read on the forward strand.
TCATCATTTATTTTTCTTCTCTCTCTCTATTTTGGAAAGTTTTTGCTCACTATAAGGTCCTTGTAGTTCATCACAGGTGGTACATAGTTCAGTGCAGGTTGCTCTGTCAGAGATTGCCGACTGTGCAAGGGAAGTCATATATCTGCATCTGCTTACTGATTAGAACCTTGGTTTTGGTGGGGTTTTTTTTTTGAGTAGATTTATTTTATTTTATTTTATTTTATTTTTTGGGGGGGGGAGAGATTTTCACTGTAGGGCGCATGCACTCGCCAGACAGACAGAGAGAGACATAGAGACAGAAAGTGAGAAATCACCCCCCAGGGGGGATGGTCACGCCGCAATCCCTTCTCCTCCATTCTCCTCTCGGGATCTTGGGCACACATGCACACGCGCCCGGCGTGAGTTTTAAGCCACCGGGTCCGGGACACGAACCGCGGTCCCCTACGTGGGAGTCCAGCGACATAGCCATTACGCTAACTGCTGGTTCCCGATTTATTTTATTTTTCAGGAAAGCTTCACAGTACTTGTCTTAAAGTAGCAGCTCTATAATAGAGAATGAAAACCTAGTGGAATAGATGTGCACTGAGATTTCTCCTTTTTCACAGAAGCAAACTCATCTCTACCTGAACTTTCAGACCTTTGTCAAATTTAGTATTCTGAAAATTGCTGAGAAAAAAAAGAAAAGAAACAAACAAATGCCCTATTTAAAAGCGTCACTGTCTTCTAGTTAAAGATTTTGGGGATTGGACTAACTCTAGTAACAACAATATATCTAATCAATTCTTTTAAAATATCACTAGATTAGTTATCCAACTCTTAGATCATATTTACTAAACATATATTTGAAAAAATGGGGAAAAATAGTCTAATACATTGTTTAATTGACTCTTAAGCACAATAATTTCTTTCATTAACTTGTTTTCACTTGCTAAGTAGTCAGACTGAATTGAACAAATCAATGTTGTGTGGCCCCAGATGTACAAATGTTAGGGGTTTTTTCTTACTCAAAGGAGTGAACCTGGCAACTGAAGTTATAGTGAATTTGTGTTACTAAGCAGGAGGTTTATTTTTCCAGGAATTCAAATCAAGTCAACAAGACCATGAAAAGTACAAAACATTCATTGGCCAATAAGCAATCTCTGACAAAATAAAGCTGAGCCATCTCTACTTCAAACTCAGAGAAGAAAAGAAATCTCAATAAACAAGAGTCAGCAACAAAACATTTGACTAATATCATCTTAAGCTGTTTTATACTCCTTCCTTAGCATGTTTCTATTCCAGTCCACTCTGTTTCAACATGACTGCAGATGCTTATGAACCTGGTCAAGATCTGCAGACTCTAGTCCTGATCTGCACAATTAGCCCATTGGCCTTTACCCATGTATAATAATGATTGTTGGGGCCAAAGAGTGGCGCAGTGGTAGTGTAACTGAACCCACATGGAATGGTCTCAGGTTCGTGTCTCAGGGCCTTTCTGAGTTCATTGGGTTGTGTACTTATCTACAAAGTTCTGTGTGCTGCTGTATTTTAATATAAAAAGAAAACCAGTATCCATCACCTCACCACCAGCCTAAAGAAACAGCCCTGCCCTGGGCTCATAAACTCTTTCTTTACCTTCTCTTTGAACTTGCAGGGACTGGGGAATATGATTCAATGTTCATATCAACATAAAGATGAGAACAAATGTTATATAGCATGGTTTATTAGGATATAAATGTCATTGTTTTTTAAAAAGAGCCAACATTTATTTTTATTTTCTTTTAGGCCTTAGAGTTGAACAACTTTATTGGTGTTCAATTCCTATGAAAAGTTTGAGAGTCATTCATATTTCTTGCATAGATAAAATTTCACATTTCTAACAGAGAAGAAATGGATCAAAGGTAGTTCTGCCTAATATTATTCATTCAATGTGCATTTTTTATGCCTGCTTTGAACTTGAAGACAGGGATATCACAGAATATTCTTTACAACAATACCCAGCTAATTGAAAATAATTAGCCTGATAGCATCTATGATTGTTGTATTCTTTCTTTAATGTTCTGTACTTAAGAATGATAAATAAATGGAGATATGATAGATACATCTTAAAAGAATAAATGCAATGATTAATAAAATGTACCAAAACCCTGAGAATACTCTGATTTCAAAACAATCAGAAGGAATGGCATGTTCTAGTGGTTAGTGGTATGTCTTACATTGCATCAAAAGAAAAAAAAATTCACTAAAAACTATTCCCACCCAAGAGATTTAAAGTTCTTAAGTCTTCATATGCTTAGAAAACCTCCTGGCCCTTCCAAATGCCTCTGATGATCTGTGAAAGAGAATACTGAAAAAAAAAAAAATTCACTACGGACTCTGAGGAACAGGGAAAGTTCTTTGAACAAAATCAATTCACTCCAACTGCAATGCATAGTCACTATCAAGTTACCCTCACAGGAAACAAAGTTCCTATTGATCCCCACCTCTATCCCCTTCCTCTCCACTTCTCTACTTGTTATTTTACAATCTTCAGGAGAAGAACAGTTGTTAAAAAATAAAATAAAAGTAACTACACAATAGTGTACATTTTCAGTCTGTAAACAGATTAACTAGCAGTAATTCTTAAACTTTAATGTCCATGAGAATCACGTGCAGGAGCATTAAAAAAAATGTAGATCTTCAGCTCTCAGCCCCAGAGGTTACCATGGAGTCCTGGATTCTGCATTTTAAACAATTATCCCAGGTGATTCAGATACACAAGATGTGGGAGGAGAGATAGATAGAAAGAGAACCAGGCTGAATAAATAAAAATTCCAAGACTGAAGAGCATTTTTGTAGGAAAATAAAGGTTGTTACTGTTGAACACAAATGACAATAACAAGTGAGTATGAATAGTGCTGTTGTGTACCAGTAACATGAGATCTGATTTACAGAAGCAGACTATCATAAATACCATATATTGCCCTCATTAATTCCTTCAATGTTTACTTATTAAACACCTATGTGCCAGAGAAAGCTAGACCCAGAGAATGTAATGGTAAAATATTACTTAAAAAGCTGACAATCTAATAGAGAAAACAGAAAAACAAGTAGGCATGCTTGTAGGTGAATTGTGCTATGTGGTTGATCTTATTTATTTAAGCCTTGTTTCTTCAGGATAAACCGAGCAGTGCAAAACTAAAGAATTCAGGTCACAAGCTTGAGTGCAAACACCACCATCATTATCAGTGATTCTGGCTCTATCTGTGTCCCTGGGGAAGCTCATTTGAAAATTCTATAGGCCCATTTCTCTTCCCATGAAATTCATATTCTTCAAGTTGACCAGGTATATCCAAACCAAACAGCTCATATACAGAAGTCCTTGCACATTCATAGCAAGTCCTCCAGTTCCTCAGAGGGCAACCATTCTTAGCTTACTTATGAGAGCAGAATGCAGATGACCCATAGCTTAGGGCTCGCATCCTTCTGGAATGTATCCCTTAACCTGATTTTCCAAACAGAGTTTCATAGTCATCATTCCTCCTGTTGAATGCCCTTTCAATAATGTTATTCAGCAAGGGGTGTATCCCAGAGCTAAGTTCAGTATTAGTCTTTCCCTCCTTAGGGTGACTTCCTCCTTGGCACCAGGGCATATGCTCATTCCAACACAGATGATTAATTTCTTCTTTTTTTTTTTTTTGGAGAGGTCTTTGCTATAGGGCACATGTGCTTGCCAGAAAGACAGAGAGAGACAGAGAGACAGAAAGCGAGAAATCACCCCCGAGAGAAGACAGTCATGCCACCATCCCTTTTCCTCCATTCTCCTCTTGAAATCTTGGGCCACGCATGCACATGTGCCCAGCGTGAGTTTAAGCCACCGGGTCCGGGACTCGAACTGGTGTCGACTACATGGGAGTTCAGTGATGTAGCCATTATCTGCTGGTCCCAAATTTTACCTTTCATTTGTGAATCTGAATTTTAGACTTTGGATGAACCCCTTAAGTATACTTCACATGTTGTCTGGAGCTCTTCATTTCACTTGTTCTCTCAGTTGGACACTATGATGGATGGACACGTGCCAACAAAGTCTTCTTTCTGCATTTCTAGTTCCAGGCACTGCTTCTCCCACTAACATGATGAGATATAAAGTGAATCTTGCTAAGAATCAAAGTGGGGCCAAGGTTTGGGGGTTGCTCAAGGTTTGTTGTCATACTTGTTAAAAAGGCAAACAATGATTATGTGTTAATCATTTTTAAATTTTGGTTGTTAAAATATTACTACATATTTTTATTAGATGAATTAATTTAAAAATAGAAAAATCACACAAAATCAGAAATCATTCTGTTAGACGTTTGCCTAGACAAATGAACACATGAATATGTGTGTGTATATGTATTTTGCATATGAAAATACTTATATTTGAACCACTAATATCAATGTTCATATTATTTTGAAAGCTACTGCCTTCACTTAACAATATATCCTAATGTCTTTCCATTTCAAAAAATGATAGAGCTGGGACCAGCAGTTGGTGTAATGGCTATGTCGCTGAACTCCCATGTAGTCAACCATGTTTTGAGTCCCAGACCCAGTGGCTTAAGCTCACACCGAGTGTGTGCTCAAGATCTCGAGAGGAGAATGGAGAAGAAGGGATTGTGGTGTGGCCATCCCCCCCTGGGGGAGTTGATTTCTCACTTTCTGTCTCTCTGTCTCTCTGGTGAGCACAATAGCAAAAACAATAGCCCTCTATAGCAAAAACCTCTCAAAAAAAAAAAAAAAAGAGCTATCACAAATTTTAAGATTATATTTTATCTATTGTATCAGTTCACCGTATTTACCTAACAAGTCATCTAAAATTCAATATCTGAAATTGTGTGCAGCCTTTCACTGCTATAAACAATCCTGCATCTGTTAACTGTATCTTTGATATTTTTACCTGCATGTTTGTGAGTCTGTTCTATCATTTCTTGAGACTACATTCCTGAAAGTACAATTGCTAGGTCAAATAAAATGAATATTAGAAACATAAAATTTTTTCATTAATGGTATAGGAAATGCAAGCCAATCCAGCAGAACAGATGTAGCCAAAACTGGGGTCAAATAATTGTCTTGAAATATGACATTAGCATAAACCAAGTTCCTAACTTAATGCAGTGTGTGTCCACAGAGTTCCTACCTGTTGTTCTGCTTCCTACCAGGTTGCTCTGGTTGCAAACATATGCAGTTTTCCAAGACAGCCATTATTACCGATCACTGCAGTCTGATGAATCGTGGAACAGTAAACATGTAATTATAATAACAGTAGCTGCCATTTATCTCACACTGCACTTATTTGTTTACTTTATACTTTTCTTTAAGAACTTCTATTGCTCACTGCCACAGATAAGAGGAAGAAGGTGGCCAAGTCTGTCTAGATCTAATGCAGAAAATTTTAGATAAATAAGACCAAAGGAGAAGGAAATCAATAAACTTAGCAGGTGGTGGGGCATAACCCCTCAAGAATTGGCCCAGATGTTTGTGTACTGTCCTCGAAGTTGTTATCTGCCATCTTCCCCAACCTGCATATGCAGGGTACAGTACTGAGTCACTCTGTAGGATGGACTCACCTCTTAGGGGATGTGGTTGTATGGTAATAGGGGAGGACCAACCAAAGTAGAAAGAAATTAGAATCATTCTGGACCATATATGACTTTGCACCAACTAGTTTTTGTGAGCTACTTTTGGCATTTCTCTTGACTTCCTTCCTCTTAGAAAATATCACAAGGCTAATAAAATATACCAGTTTGTATAACTAGAGGAGTCTCTATCATCACTAAATTTACTTGTGTCTCCTGGGAAGTGACAGGAAGGTGGGGGAGATAAAAATCTAACAACCACTTAACCATAGCTCCTTGGCTATGGCTCTCCTGAGATCACGTATCTTTGATATTTTTACCTGCATGTTTGTGAGTCTGTTCTATCATTTCTTGAGACTACATTCCTGAAAGTACAATTGCTAGGTCAAATAAAATGAATATTAGAAACATAAAATTTTTTCATTAATGGTATAGGAAATGCAAGCCAATCCAGCAGAACAGATGTAGCCAAAACTGGGGTCAAATAATTGTCTTGAAATATGACATTAGCATAAACCAAGTTCCTAACTTAATGCAGTGTGTGTCCACAGAGTTCCTACCTGTTGTTCTGCTTCCTACCAGGTTGCTCTGGTTGCAAACATATGCAGTTTTCCAAGACAGCCATTATTACCGATCACTGCAGTCTGATGAATCGTGGAACAGTAAACATGTAATTATAATAACAGTAGCTGCCATTTATCTCACACTGCACTTATTTGTTTACTTTATACTTTTCTTTAAGAACTTCTATTGCTCACTGCCACAGATAAGAGGAAGAAGGTGGCCAAGTCTGTCTAGATCTAATGCAGAAAATTTTAGATAAATAAGACCAAAGGAGAAGGAAATCAATAAACTTAGCAGGTGGTGGGGCATAACCCCTCAAGAATTGGCCCAGATGTTTGTGTACTGTCCTCGAAGTTGTTATCTGCCATCTTCCCCAACCTGCATATGCAGGGTACAGTACTGAGTCACTCTGTAGGATGGACTCACCTCTTAGGGGATGTGGTTGTATGGTAATAGGGGAGGACCAACCAAAGTAGAAAGAAATTAGAATCATTCTGGACCATATATGACTTTGCACCAACTAGTTTTTGTGAGCTACTTTTGGCATTTCTCTTGACTTCCTTCCTCTTAGAAAATATCACAAGGCTAATAAAATATACCAGTTTGTATAACTAGAGGAGTCTCTATCATCACTAAATTTACTTGTGTCTCCTGGGAAGTGACAGGAAGGTGGGGGAGATAAAAATCTAACAACCACTTAACCATAGCTCCTTGGCTATGGCTCTCCTGAGATCACATGAGGACAAATATGGGACTGGAGTCCAGCATGTGGCATAGGGGTTAAGGTACTTTCAGATTGTTGACTGCACTTTGAGTCCTTACCCGGCAGCTTGAAAGTTACGCCAGGTAAGTGTGTATGTGTGCCCAAAATCCCAAGAGGAGAACAGAGGAAAAGGAATTGTGGTATGGCCCCCCCCCCCCCAAGGGGGGTGATTTCTCACTTTCTCTCTCTCTCTTTATGTCTCTCTCTGTGTCTCCTGTGGGCACCCCTGACTATAGAAAAAAATCTGTCTAAAAAATAATAATAATTGTATATATACTGCTGGTAAGCAGCTTCTATCCAATGCGCAGACAGGACTAGGATGACTGCTTCATCAGTCTCTCTCATACCAGCCTGCCTTAAAACACCATTCTAAGAAAGCTCAATAATGTCAGAATTTGTGTGTGTTCCAACCAAAATCTGATGACAGACTAGTAGGTCCTTGAAGTCAGTCTAAGAACAGTTACTTTATAAAGCTTACCATTATAAATCTTTTCTCTGCCCCTCTGAGATATAAATCCTCTACCACCCAGAACTGTAAATATTCAAGTCAATAGTTCTCATTCCCATTCCCTGTGGGGGTTAAGGACCCAATTTTAGATTTTGTCCAACTTGCACCACTACATCCTAGTAAAAAGGATGAGAAATTTGTTCCTCTGTATAAGCGTAGTTAACTTCATTAGATGGACTAGTCACATGGACAATCCCTCCTTAACTTCCGGCAATGTCTTTCCTTTATCATAACCCAGCATTTAAGCAGTCTCCTGTCTTTTTGTTTACTTATTTATTTCCACCATGGGTGAGAAAGACAGACAAACAGAGAGATAGAGAGAGAGACATCACCCCCAACATATTCTTGGACTGGATTTCCCACCTAGCATCTGCCAGCCCTGAATTATTGGTATGAGTGTGACTGGTGTACCTAGGGAGGTCTCTGGACACACCTGGAACCTTACCATATGGATCAGGCTCACAGAGCATCACATTTTACCACAGCGCCACTATTAGCACCCCGCTCTGATTTTTCTTTCTTTTTTTATTTTCTTTCTTTCTTTCTTTTTTTTTTTTTTTTGAGAGATTTTTGCTATAGGATACATGTGCTCACTGGAGAGAGAGACAGAAAGACAGAAAGCAAGAAATCACTCCCCAGGGTGTTGTCTATCCTGCAACCCTTTCTGCTCCATTCTCTTCTCAGGTTTCTTGGTATGCATGTACACGTGCCTGGTGTGAGTTTCAATCCACCAGGCCCAGGAATTGAACCACGGTTGACCAAGTGAGAGTACAATGCCTTAACCATCACGCACCTGCTTAACCAGCATGCACCTGCTGGTCCCTCCTGCCTTTCTTTTGATAGAGTTGTTACACTAAGGTGTCTCCTCTATTACAATAGTCATTACTGATGAAATCTGCCTTTGCTGCCTTGAACGAGTGTGTGACTTTTTTTCTCTCTGACAATACTTGTTATTAATACTGTGACAGCTTTCAGATTTTATCAGTCCTGATCTGCAATGCATATACCCTTGGTAGTTTGTCTGACAATATTCCTGTCCTCCCAACACCATTAGATCCCTAGCGCTTTTCCTCCATGCCTGAAACTCCAGTTTCTCTGTCTTCTTGGCCTTGAAAGATGCCTGTGGGGCCCTGCACCATCTCTTCTCATGGGCCTGGAAATGAAAAGGTTGTGTGGAACAATTTAAGTAGACAATAGAGGACACAAAGGCCCTGAAATAGATAAATTCATTTCTAATTTACAACCCATATTATTTTAGTCTTATCTTTTTGTAAACTCTTCTTTTTTTGAAAAACTATTCCTTTATTTATATCCATTCACATCACATTCACCAATGATCAAATTTCAATTATAGCATTTATCTTCAAGATAATATCTTATTCTGTTTATTCCTGTTAGTGCTTACAATAATGAGGAGGTTGTAAGTGGGAGTGAGGTAGAACCTCGAAGGAGATGGTTGTTCAATTTTACCACCTCGTCTATTTGATTATCTAGGAATATATCTTATAGAAAAGCAGTGCTGGGATTTCCTCTGTTTCTAATCCTTTAACACATTTTAGACTGCTTAGTAGAAGCAAATGGTCTCTTGCCTTAGCCAGGAAAATGGTCCAAATCTCTCCAATTTAAGCTCCTTCCAATTTTAACTTTATAGCATTTGATCACTCACCAGGAAGTAAGGAGGTAACAATAGAACAGCTTTTAATTTCCAGCATCATGTTTTTGTTATTCTTCATTAAGCAATAGTATTGAGGGGGCATTATTAAACAAGTCTTAATGATGTGTTATATACTATATATATATATATATATATATATATATACAAATTCTTTGTTTGGCTGTAAAATTATGATATGGATTTTAGATATCTCAGGTTAACTCAAAAGCTGTTTCCATTTTTCTTTCTTATTCCCTTCTGTTTTTGACTAATTGACAAGTATTAGTTAAGAGGCTGCTCTGTCCCTGCAATGAGACCCAAATGGTTATACCCCTACTGCAAAGCATGACTCTACCAACAAACCGTTCATGGTCTAGTTGGTGAGATAATGTATTCATGTGCAAAGCAAATAGTCAATAAGGCAGAATATACTAAATGAAAAAGTTGTTTTGAATTTCATCTTTAAGTGTTTTTAAATATAATGTTATGGCTTCTGTCAATGTGGAAAAAGACAAAAGAAATCTAGCATATATGATTGGAGAAAGAAAAGACAATATATACGTGAATATAGCTAGCAGCATCCCCCTTCTCATGTTCCATCCTCCACCTGAAATATCGCTGTAGTCATCAAATTTAGTAAAGGTTAGCATTTTTCAGGTCCCACTAAGCTTATAGAAGAAGTCCATGTGATAAAAGTGTTGGGTTGTTGGGAATGTCATGATGCAATTTTGCATAGAAAAATGTAGAAAATACATCATGATTTTTCTGACAACTTAATAAATGATCTTGTAATTACTTAAATAATTATTTTATTTAACTCTAACTTATTTATTTTAATTTGACCAGAGTGTGACAGAGCGAGAGTGAGAGAGAAAGAGGAAGTGAGAAAGTAAGCCACCAGGTACAGGACTTGAACCTCAGTCAGGTCATGTGAGAGTTCAGTGCCCTTAACCACCCACCTGCTGGCCCCTGATCTTGTATTTTTAAGGCTGATTTAATGGTCCAGTTAGTCTACACTGACTATTTACAGTACATAAAATGTTAAAGAAGAAATAACTGAGATAGCAAAGATCAGTGGAGAAATGGCATTGTATCAGGACATTGCTCTTCCTTGGACTTGTTCTGTACACTCTATGCTTATCTAGTGCATATCAAATAATATATTTGGCCAGTCTGTGGTTGCATGGTGGTTAAGGTGGCTGGATGCTCCATAGTCGACTGCATGGTTTGAGTCCTGTACTCAGTAACTTGAGAAACACACAGGGATCTTGTACATGAGTGCTCAAAAACCCAAGAAGAAAGAGAAATGGAGGAGTTGCGGTGTGGCCATTCCCTATGAGGAGTGCTCTTACTTACTCTGTCTCTTGCTGCCTGTCTTTTCTGTCTTTCTCTGGCAAATGCACATGTCCTCTGGTAAAATAAAAATAAATAAATAAATAAATAAATAAATAAATAAATAAACAAACTACTGAAACATAGAGTAACTTATCTTTAACAATCTAAATCTCTTTAGAGAAAGATGACTAAACACTTCGGAAATCTGCAGTAATGATCACTGTAGAGTCAATAAGAATAGACTTGAGAAGCAACTCCTTCGATTGTAAAATCCTACACGTTTGTTGACATAGGATTATTTTAGAAGGTTTTAAGGTTGTATGCACTCATGAAAGAGAGACGGAAACAGTGGGAGAGAAAGTGAGGAATCAGACCTCAGGGTGTATGGCCATGCCACAACTCCTTCGCCTCCATTCTGCTCCAGCAATACTGAGCACACATGCACATGCTCCTGGCATGAGTTTTAAGGCACCATGTCCAGGAACCATGTTTGGCCATGTGGGAGTCCAGCGATGTAACTACTATGTCATCTGCTGGTCCCAACATAGTATTCTTCAAACTAGCAAATCTTGCTATCTCAATGAAATTTTGGATATTCAAAATTTTCCTTATTTACTATATGATGAATTTGTTCCTATTGTTGCTAAAACTCCAATATTGCTGTGTTTATAAGACAGTTTATTTTAATTGCTCACAAGCAATGCCAAATAAATAATGTATACAGCTTTTTTTTTTTTAATGTGGAAGTTCTAAAACAGGGCTGTAAAAAATACCTACTTCCTACTTCACCCTAGACATTTTTTACATAATCACTTCATCTAAAACATTCCACTTTTAAACTATTACATTCACAAGGGTGATTTGAAACTGCAACATTAAATGAGACACTAATACAATTAAAATTAATCTCATTTTAATTTATTTGCTAAAAAGAACACAATCCTTCAGGAACAAGAACCTCTTGATTCTTTTTATTATTATCAAAATTTGTAATAATGAATCCTACTAGGAACCAGCATATCAAATTCAATTAATTTTTTTTTAAAAAAAGGAAGCTGGATTGAAACTCTGTAATGTAGGTGCATTAAGAGCATTCTTTGAGCATGGTGACAATGTAGCAATGCTTTTGATGTTTCTGGATTGCTGTTACTTCAAAGAAATTGAAGAGCAATTCATTCTGACTGGCCAATTAACCCAGGCTGACTTATGGACAGACAAGGGCACTGGCAGAACCCCATCTTCCTCTTAGAATGACAGACATGTCCTGAAAGTAATATATGAATACAGTAAAGTTGCAGGATACAAAATAAACATACAGAAATCTATAACAATTCTATGTACTAACAGCAGACAGACTGAGATAGAACTGAAAAAAGTAATTCCATTTACCATAGCCACAAAAAGTATAAGATACCTAGAAATAAATCTAACCAAAGAAGTTAAAGACCTCCACAAGGAAAACTATGAGAAGCTAAAAAAACAAATTGAAAATGATGCAAAAAAGTAGGAGGACATCCCATGTTCTTGGATTGGAAGAATTAATATAATCAAAATAGCAATTCTACCCAAATTAATCTACAAAGTTAATACAATCCCAATCAAAGTACCAGAGACATTCTTCACAGATCTGGAAAAGACAATCATACAATATGTCTGGAATCATAAAATACCTCATATTACCAAAGCAATCCTGCTCAAAAAGAGTGGAGTGGGTGGAATCTCACTCTCTAAACCAAAAATATACTACAAAGCTGTGGTAATCAAAACAGCATGGAATTGGCACAGAAACAAACAGGTGAACCAATGGAACAGGATAGAGTCCCCAGAAATAAACTCCCAAACATAGCCAACTGATTTTTTACAATGGGTACCAGTCAATCTAGTGGGTAAAGGAAAACCTCTTTAGCAAATGATGCTGGAAAACTAGATTTCCACCTGCAGAAATATGAATCTGAATGCCTACCTCTCACCATTGACAAAAATCAACTCAAAGTGAATCAAAGGTCTAAACCTAAGACCTCAAACTATATAAAATTGCTGCTGGAAAACACTGGCAACACTCTGGGAGACATAGGGGTAGGTAAGACTTCTTAATTAAGACTTCCAAAGTGCAGTCAATAATCCCAAAATAGACAAGTGAGATTACATCAGACTAAGAAGTTTCTGCATGGCAAAAGACACAGTAATTAGTGTGAATTGACAACCTTCAGAATAGAAAAATATTTAGATAAGGGGCTGATAACCAGAATACTCAAGGAATTCAAGCAGCTGTCTCCAAAAAACATTTTTAACCCTATTAAAAGATGGGAGAATGAGTTGAAAAAAACTACTCTCTAAGAAAGACATACAAATATCCAAAAAGCATATGAAAAAATGTTTAACATCCCTCGTTGTAAGAGATATGCATATCAAAACCACAATGAGATACCCCTAACCCCAGTCAGAATGATAAAGATTAAAAAATAAAAAATGATAAGTGCTGGTGAGGGTGTGGTAAAAGAGAAACTCTCCTACACTGTTGGTGGGAATGTCAATTGGTCCAGCCACTGTGGAGAACAATTTGGCGATTTCTCAAAGATCTACAAATAAAACTACTATAATTCTCAATCAGAAAAGTGCACATAGGACCAGCAGTTAGCATAATGGCTATGTCACTGAATTCCCATGTAGCCGACCATGGTTCGAGTCCCAGATCCGGTGGCTTAAACTCACACCAGGTGCGTGTGCGTGCATGCCCAAGATCCCAAGAGGAGAATGGAGGAGAAGGGATTGCGGCATGACCATACCCCTTGGGGGGTGATTTCTCACTTTCTATCTCTCTGTCTTGCTCTTTTTCAGGTGAGCACATGTGCCCTATAGCAAAAAACCTCTCCAAAAAAAAAAAAAAGAAAAGTTCACATCAATGTTTATTGTTGTATTATTCACAACTGCTAAGACATCAAACCAACCCAAATTCCCATGAACAGATGAATGGATTGAAAAACCATGACACATACACTCTATGGGATATTACTCAGCCATAAAAAAACAAGACCCAGGCTTTTGACAGAAAGTGGATGAATATGGAAGATTTACTGTTGATTGGAGCAAGCCAAGTTATGAAGGAGAGACATTGTATGTCTCCACTTAATATATACTGAATGTCCACACTATATGATTGGAACTGAATCACTAAGGTTTTAGAAACTTAGTAAATGGCTGTGAATACCAGATAAAGAGACCATGTGAAGGAGTAGAGTCAGAGGAAAGACATTAAGGAGAAAAATAGAGAGGCAAGGCATTTATGGGACAAAGAAGTAGATTATTATCTATTAAAGATTATAGTATTGTCTACAGGACTGGAGAAATGTACATATGTTGGAGTATTCAATCTGTAAGCTAAGTAACATGATTGAATATAAAAAATTGAAATAAAAATAAATTTAAAAAAATTAAAAAGAAAGAATGACAAATGTGTCTGCCCACATGATTTCATGGGCTGTTTGGGCTGTTGAATTTTGATTTCTTTGCCCTGATTTCTTTTGTCCCATGGTTATGACAAATCGGTCCCCTTTCCTGACAATGCTTATCTTCTATCCAGCTATCTTTTTGTCCTTCCTATAAACACTGTAAATATATCAGAAGAATCTTTATCCTTTCTTAACTTCCAGTTTAATCATTTCACCTTCTGAAATATACAAAAAACTCTACCTTTCATTTTCCCAGCTGAAAGTTAAATAACGTCAATTATAAAATCTGGCACTCAAATACTATCTTGGAGCCAGCAGGTGGTATAGTGTTTGGGTGCTGGACTCCCACATTCAAACATGGTTTGAGTCCCAGACCTGGCAGTGTGGTCTCTTGCTTTCTCTCCCTCTCTACCTCTCTCTCACTGTCTCTCCCTTGTGAGAACACTTGCTCTATTGCAAATTAAGATAATAATAATAATGATAAATAATATAAACTTTAAAAGTAAAATACTATCTTATATTTTCTTCTCAGGATTTTATTATGTAGAGTCTAGGCAATAAAAAAACCCTGAAATAGCTGCCCACCTAGTTCAGGAAAACTGGGATAGAGATGTGGTCTCACCAAGATAGAAGTCTATCTTTGATTTTTAAAGGGCAGCTGACTGAAGAAACATGGCTGAGCCTCAGTTCAGATTATTATCAGATAATATGAAGTTTCTAGGGACAAGACCAAAAGCCCCTGTATGTCTATATAAAGACAAACAAGTACCTAGTTTTATGTTGGGTGAGGGGTATCTCTTCTATTCCCAGAAATAGATTTGGTAAGAAGGGACTATGACAAATGGCAAAGGATCAGTTTCCAATTAATAATTCCACAATGAAGAAAACTCAAATAATGCTATACCAGGGAGTGAGATAAGACATGATTGTTTGTTGGTACCTGAACCCAGTACCCAAACCGCTGGGAACTAACCCTTCTAGAGACTATCTCTAGCAGCCTACTGGGCAGCTGTATTAATTTTTATTTAAGAGTGAAGAATATTTTGTTTAATAAATAGAATCATAAATATTTAATACATTTGAACAGTGTTTTGCACTCTGAGTCTAACTCTGTATTCATTCTGTACTTGCCATGGAGTATGATCCAGATGCCTGAAAGAATGGAATGAAACATTACAGGCTCTAGTATTTCTCAGAGAAAAGTTTTTTGCCACCTGTACTGTTCAGCTGTTCTTGAAAGGAACCAAGGACTGTGCTTCCCTCTTTCCACTGCTCGTAGCTCAT
The DNA here is from genome assembly GCF_000334495.1 of Tupaia belangeri chinensis. Taxonomy (NCBI): domain Eukaryota; kingdom Metazoa; phylum Chordata; class Mammalia; order Scandentia; family Tupaiidae; genus Tupaia; species Tupaia belangeri. Next base: position 629,153 of record NW_006159784.1, read on the forward strand.
GGCTACTTTCACCTCGTGCATGTTTATGAAACAGGCATGATCTTTAATTCCTTTCAAATGTTGTCTCAACTTCTGCATCATTAGGAAATCTAACTCCATTCATACCCTTTTCCATGCTTTTTTTTTTCTTCTTTTTTTGAGAGATTTTTGCTACAGGCCATGTGTGCTTGCCAGAGAGACACAGAAACACAGAAAGTGAGAAATCAGCCCCCAGGGGGAATGGCCACACCAAATCCCTTCTCCTCCGTTCTCCTATCGGGATTTTTGGCATACACACGCACACACACCCAGTGTGAGTTTCAATTCACCCAGTCTGGGATTTGAACCAAGGTTGACTATGTAGGAGTCCAGTGACATAAACCATTACGTCATTTGCTAGTCCCCTTTTCCACCACTTTTTCATGTCTTTTTTCATCATCTAAAGTAGATACCAGAAACAGCATTAATCATGGGGAGGAGATAATGTTAAAAAAAAAAAAAAAAAGAAAGAAAAAGAAACTAGGAGTCCTGAAGTGAAATCAGATATTTCAAGGACATGATTCCATTAATTCCTCGAGTGTTTTTCTTTTTGGAGAGGTTTTCACTATAGGGCGTGTGTGCTCGCCAGACAGAGACAGAGAGACAGAAAGCGAGAAATCACCCCCCAGGGGGGATGGTCATGCCACAATCCCTTCTCCTCCATTCTCCTCTCAGGATCTTGGGCACGCATGCACATGCTCCTGGCGTGAGTTTTAAGCCACTGGGTCCAGGACTCGAACCACAGTCGACTCTGTGGGAGTCCAGCGACACAGCCATTTCGCTAACTGCTGGTCCCCATTCCTCCAGTGTTTTGAAAGTGTCCAGAAGCCCTCTTTAAAATCCCTGCAAGATAATTTTCAAAGTTTTACATCATCTCTAGTAAGTGTGCCTTTCCTTCAAATCAGCATCCAAGATGCATTTTAAAGTTCTCATTCAATTTTCCTTTTTTCTTTTATTTAATTACTAGAATTACAAAAGTTCTATTTTCTACACATTTTCACAGCAAATGTACACTACTTCAAATACATTAAGGCTAAATAGTCTTTCATGGAAAAGCCGCAGGGGAAACATAACCACTATTTATAACTGGTTCTGTAGAAAAATGAATTCTGAGTTTCAAACAACTGATTTACAAATGAACATTTGGATAGCTACCCATTTGTAAGTGGAAGACTTTTTCTATCCTGTATTTTATGAATTCTAAGCTGTAACCTTGACGAGATCGTCCAATGGAATGGTCCTAGGCACTAAACGGTTATTTTTCAGAATAGAGAGACAACTGCTTAAACCCTACATTAGGAAAAGTAATAAAAATGTTTGTTTTAACTACTGCTTAGTGCCAGGGCCTCTTCTAAGCTCCTTACTTACATTAATTCAGTTAACCTTTACAAATAGTTTTTGAGGTAGATATTATTTTACTCCCATCTAGTATGAAAAGAACTAAAGCAATGTGCCCCTAAAAATACTGCCGAAGGTCATAGAGCTTGCCCACCTAGATAAGGACAACTAAAATAACAGTTGGAAATAACAGAGCCAGAAATCATTCCAGGCAATCTGGTCCCAGGGCCTGTGCTCAGAACTGTTATTTCATGCTAACCCTTCAGTACGGTTCATCCTCTCCTGGATAATTTGAAACACTACCACTATAACATGCTTAAATACACACACACAACACACACAGGTGCTCATGTGCACACATAATACATAGACACCCATTTACAAATGGATCACATTCATATCTGAGGGGCATTCAAAACGTTCTGGGAAAATAAATATTATTTTAAAAACTGTGAATTACAGCATGTTTACATTAAAATAAACTCATACTTTAATTTCATTTTTTCATGAACTTTTTAAAATCCTCTTATATAAAATTAAAGACAAAAGGAACTGCATATAAGCAGTATACTCTGGCTGATTAAATTGCTTCTCAAGAGATATGAGATAATAATTCTGATACCGATATATATGTATACTGAAAATTATTAATTAAGTAAGTAAGCAGATGATGGTTCTCACAGTTAAGAGTGGGAGGTTACAGATAAGCAAGGAGAACTAGATCCGCATGGTACAGTTTTAGGTTGGAAACCTTCATATTGAAGATAGTATTCATGTTCGAATATTTAATATAGATACAAATGGATAGGTCTAGAAATAATTATAGATTTGTATATATGCATAGGTTAGTATCCATGCATATATGAGGGTACTTCAAAAAGTTTAAGGAAAATGGAACTAAAGTATGTTCATTTTGACCCAAATAATTTTTAAATCCATGCATAATTTTTCATACTATACATTTTTCATGAACTTTTTGAAGACTCCTCATATTTCCCAGCTTTGTCTGCTGAGAAGAGCCAGAAGGAACAACACCCCTGTAGTAAGCAGCACACCCTGCACTCAAATCTTGATTTCAAAAACTATATTCCAAGGGTAGATGTGATCAAAATGGAAACCAAGCATTTGTATCTCCAAGCATAGGCCTTCCACACCAACAAGACATTGCCATATTGTTCTTAAATCATCCTAGATCTTCTTAATTCAAGCCCGCAATGCAACACAATAAAGAATTGCGCTACTTGGCTTTTAAAATGAACTTGATCATTATCAGGGCTGATAGGGTGTGTGGGAGAGGAGAGGTGATAGAAGGAGGCAAGTAATCAAATTCTAAGTAAAGGCAACTTTGAAAAAAATACAACCATGATAAACAAAACCATTCTCTGCTGGTGAACCAAAGGGACCAGGAGAGGCTCTCTAGTCTTGGCACCTCTCTTTTATGTTTCTCCTTTCCAAAAAGATGACTCAAAAGGAACATGGTTAAGTGTCCTGGCTCTCTTTCAGCAATTCCCAGGAAGACTTGAAAGGGCTTTCGCATTATCAGTCCTCTTGAAATAAGGAACCAGGAAGGCTCATTAAGAGTGTGGGGGTTGTGCCAACCTGAGTATGACTCTGAATTTCACCAGAGCTCACCTGTTGAACAACATAAGAAGCCCAAATAAATGCTAAATGAGGCTCATTCGGATGAAGCTTTAAATTGATGCTTTAAAAAGATTGAATAAACTCTTTATGCTACAATCTGGCATGAGCTTTTAATATTAACTACTACATATTTTATAGACTGTATTTGTTGCCAAGTACTAAAACAAACATTAAGATGCTTTTGCCTCAACTGGCACTATGAATGCTTCCAAAACAGTGGTATAAAAAGCAGCATAAAACACATCATAATCATGGAAATCATCTGCATTAAACTCACATTTGCCATGAAAGTGGCAGTTATTTTTCATCTACAAACAATTATATCTCAATTACTTACTCTCTGTTAGGGAACATTTCATAAAAAAACCTCTCATTTAATTGATGTAAAGATGTATTTTGTTTTGAGAGAAACATCATCTCTAATTTGGACTAATTAAAGGAATAGGCATTCTGAATTAGTGAAAGGATATGTCTATTGAAAATATGCATCTTTATTAGTTTCATATACAGAAAGTAACACAAACTTAGCTACAAAGCTTACAATAGAAAAAAAAAAGACCTAAAAGAAAATTATTGTATAATAAATAAGTCAGAATAATACATGGTGTGCTACATTTCCCATAAAATGGAGACTTGAAAAAGTTTGCTTCATAAATAGTTTAAATATACACCTTATGTCATTCTGTTTAAATTTGCTCAGCAGTACTTTTCTTTCTTTTTTTAGCAGTGTTTTTTCTTTTTATCTGTACACTTGCAATAGGTTTATATAAATCATTATATATTCAGAATTACTAAAGTTCAGACAAATGAGCTTTTTCTGTGTAGAGGGAATGATTTAATTAAACCCTAAGTATATCAAGTAATCTTATATTATTTGCAAAGTGTCTATAGATTGTAAAATCTCAGGACTATATCAAATATAAGAAAGGACTAAAGTATTTGAATTTTGTTTGCTAGTTTCCAAAAGGATTTTCTTGTAAAATCAGAAAATTTTAACACAAACATATGCTCTTAAACAAGCAAACAAACATTACCCAAATGTATTCAATTGCAATGGAATTATTTACAGAAAATAAAATACTCTATTTGTTTTCACATCCTACCCTCTTGTCATCCCAACATACAAAACTTGTAATCTGAAGGAGAAAATAGAAGATAATTTTTTTTGAGAGGTTTTTTTCGCTATAGGGCGCGTGCACTCGCCAGACAGACAGAAAGAGACATAGAACAGAAAGCGAGGAATCACCCCCCAGGGGGGATGGTCACACCGCAATCCCTTCTCCTCCATTCTCCTCTCGGGATCTTGGGCATGCACACACACGCGCCCGGCGTGAGTTTTAAGCCACCGGGTCCAGGACGCGAACCGCAGTCGACTACGTGGGTCGTCCAGCTAACTGCTAGTTCCCAATAGAAGATAATTTTCATTGGCGCAGCAGGTATTAGTAGATGATTTGTAGGAGGATTACAGGAGATAACAATGGTTTTAATGTCACTGTATGCTCTGCATTTTATGTTTACTAAAGAATAACCTGTCATTACACAGGCCATGGCAGCCAAGAAGGTTCCCAAGGAAAAAGCAGTAAGATAGTTTTGGTAAGAGCAAGATGGAATTTTACTTTACTACCCAAGAAAAACAAGAAGACACAGGTATTTCAAGGTAACAATATAAAGTTCTATACTAAGTGATATATAAAATAAGAAAACAACCCTTCAACAACAAAAAAATTATAATAAAGATGTACTATAGGAATGCCAATACCTTGTGATAAATTAGACAGTTATCAATTGCTATTTAATTGAAATTGCTTTTATACTTTTACAATAAAACAAAGCTTATTTGTGGTCTTTAGTAATTTTCTAGGAGATTTCAAGCTGACTCCATTAGTTTTTTAGAAAATATATAAAGCTATGGGAAAACATGTATGATTTCCCCAGGTCTCTTAGAAATTTTTGGCACTATGGCCTGTAAGTAAACCTTATATAGATTTTTTCTGGACTGTAACATGTTTCTGATCCCTGGCATTGTCATGCAGTTTGTAACATGCATCAGTGAGGGATAAGATCAATGTTGTGTATAGTACCAATTTAGGTCTCTAGAGCAAAATCTGTCTTGACACAAAAATGAGCTTCCTGGTTACATTGTCCAGTGGTACATGTTACACACTATGTGATATGCCCAGATGGCTAACAGAAAAGGCCACAATACCAGTAATACTTGTGATGCAGGGACTGGCGACCATCAACAACTAAGTCTCAATTAAATATACATTTTGTAAACATTGATTTGACTTATTCTGTGCCATATTTTCCCTTCCTTAGAAATTTACTCAACTGGTGGGAACCAGCAGTTAGCATAATGGCTATGTTGCTGGACTGCCACATAGTCGACTGCGGTTCGAGTCCCGGACCCAGTGGCTTAAACTTATGCTGGACACGTGTGCATGCATGCCCAAAATCCCAAAAGGGGAATGGAGGAGAAGAGATTGGGGCATGGCCATCCCCCCTGGGGAGTGATTTCTCGCTTCCTGTCTCTATGTCTCTCTCTGTCTTTCTGGCGAGCACACGCGCCATATAGTAAAAACCTCTCCAAAAAAAAAAAAAAAGAAAATTCAAACTGTAATCTTAAACAATTACATTTTGTAAACATTGATTTGACTTATTCTGTGCCATATTTTCCCTTCCTTAGAAATTTACTCAACTGGTGGGAACCAGCAGTTAGCATAATGGCTATGTTGCTGGACTGCCACATAGTCGACTGCGGTTCGAGTCCCGGACCCAGTGGCTTAAACTTATGCTGGACACGTGTGCATGCATGCCCAAAATCCCAAAAGGGGAATGGAGGAGAAGAGATTGGGGCATGGCCATCCCCCCTGGGGAGTGATTTCTCGCTTCCTGTCTCTATGTCTCTCTCTGTCTTTCTGGCGAGCACACGCGCCATATAGTAAAAACCTCTCCAAAAAAAAAAAAAAAAAAAAAAAAGGAATTTACTCAACTGGTAAAGGTAATAGCAATTTGCCTATACTATTCTCACCTTTTTAAAGCCCAGATTAAGTATATAATAAAATATTTGATTGGAAGACACCTATTTTAGTAAATATGCCAATTATGCAGATTTTATCAAACTATATCTAAACTATAAAATACTTTATATAACTTTCATTGACAATGACAGTTCTATTTTAAAGTTCTTTCTATTACTAATACAGAAAGTAGAATTTGCTTTTTCTATTTTAACACAGAAGGCAAAATTTGCTTTTTTAAAAATTCTTTATTTTCTAGAAGTAGCAGTCAAACAAGATGGCAAGATTTCTCCTAGAAGTAAAAAAATCCACTTGTGACTAGATTTGTAATAAGAAGAAAAATAAAACACACTCTAAATTTCTAATATATGGGTTCTGCTATCTCATTAAAGCAAAACTTCAATTTTTATCAGTGTGGATCTAATACTTTATAAATCATTTCATATTTTTTTCTTGCTGTAGCTATTTTTGTGTTGATCTGCCTAACTCCTGTTCTCTAACTACTCAGAGATGATTATGGAAGTGACAAGATAATCTCCAATATTGTACTTATCTTCATTAACAATCTCTTTAATTTGTAATATGCATGCATTATGGTCCCTAGAAATAAAGTAGCAGTGATGAAGGATCTTGATATTATTTATTATTTTTAAATGCTTTACACATATTAAGTTCCCTAATTCCTACCTTACAAATGAGAAGAATAAGTTCATAAAGATTTTGGAACTTGACTGAGATAATACTGCTAAAAGTGGCAAGCTGGAATATGAACGGAGGCAGTCTGATTCCAAAGCACATATTGTTAACCAGTATGTAATATTGCCTCTCGAAATAGACAGTTTGTCTTTGGCTGACAAAACACACATATGTCAAAATTTTCAAGTTCATTTGCTTTTAAGGAAATAAGAACTAGGGAAGTCACGCTCTTTATGTAAAAAAGTCAATTTTGAAATGTAAAATTTCAGATATTATGTCAGGCAAATAGGGGAAACTGGAGTGATCAAGTTGTTATTTCTCATGAAATGATTCCTGAAATAATTCCCTCTTATTTGAAAAAATGGAGAGCTTAAAATTTTTGTATTAATGTAGAATTTGAAGATTGCCAAGCAAGATGTTATCAGTAGGAGAATTTCGATTCTCAAGAACGAGATATGATATGTTAAGACTCTGCCAGGAGAAAAATCTAGCTGAATAGCTGAGGGTAGCCCCGAGGAATGAAATATGAAGGCAGGAAGATGATTCTTCCTGGAAAGAACTCAAGAATGAAGAATGAAATGGCCTTTTGGTTCATAGTCTCTGTATCTTTTTACCTTGCAGATTAGCAAATTTAATACTCCCCGCCATTTTAACCTACCTTGCCCTTGAACACAAATTTGTAACATGATGTGAAAAGTGTCGTTTAACAGTCCTCTGGGTTAACAGTTCTGACTTCTGCTAAACAGTCAGACACAACACAGAGGATTTATTTGTTATTATTTTAATAAGAACATTAAACTTCAGCTTAGGATAATGATAGCTGTGCTGCTCTGGTCAAGGCAGGAGTAGAAGTAGAGGTGAGAGTGTAAAATGGCCTCAAGTCCTACCTCCTTAGTCTTCCCATCAGTATTTCAGTTTTAGAACTTTGCAACACATAGCATAAAAAGTAAGCTACCCTTTAAAGTTAGTTTATGGTGTTATGTCCTGCTTAGTATTCCCATCAAATGTACTTTCTGGGCTCTACATTGTGTCTGTTCCTTGTTGAGTTCTGGTCCCCCAGTTCTGATGTTTTAAGGTTGACTTCATCTTATAATCTCCACTAACGATACATGCTAAGAATTTCAGTGGACTTACAACTGTGAACATGTGAGACTCCAAAAAGACAAATCTGTCAGTGTATAGTGATCACCTAAATGGTCATCAAGCCTGCATGTTTCAGAACAAAGCAGTGGTCAGTGGTTATTTTCCATAAGCAATACTACCATGTGGAATGATGGAACTAGACAGTGCAAGGCTGGGAAGGAGGCCTACTTGTACTTTTTCCTTACTCAGAAAACTAATCCCTTAATATTGTTGATGACATGAAGTTAATGCATTGCAACAAATTTTTGAAGAGATACAAAATGTAAAGTGTTAGACCAAGATCAGCTGTTTCAAACACTGATTCTCAAGCTTTCTTCAATAGGGAAATCAAAAAAATAAAAAAAAGTAGTTATGAGAACTTGGGGCATAGAGTAGGTACTTAGAACATAGTTTTTTATTATGGCAAATTCTCAGTCTTTAACTTTAAAAAAAAATTTGCCAGAGGGCGTGTGCACTTACCAAGAGAAAGACAGAAGGAGAGAGAGACAAAGCAAGAAAGCACACGCCCAACACACCTAAATAACACTCCCTCACAATCCCTTCTCCTCTGTCTCTCCCTCCTTTCAGGACTTTGGACATGCATGCATGCATGTCCAGCAGGTTTTCCAAGATGCTGTGTCTGAGAATCAAACTATGCAATTGGTCATATGAAATCCAGCCACTTTAACCACCAGACCATGGACTGGCCCATCAGACTCTCATTCTTAAAAGTAATAACTCATCCATATTTGAAATCATTCTAAAACGTTTTTGGTCAAATACTATTAAAAGAACTTAGCAATTAGTCAACTGCAGCTGTATTTACATTTTAAAATCCGAACTCTCATCTCTCTCTCATAGTAGAAAAAAATCCTTTGATAAAACAAAGAATATATTTGACTCTTTTCCTTATATCTTCTGGCAGAATAAGAGCCATGGAATTACACCAAATGAAATAAAACATAAATATTATAAAGAATGTTGGGGAGCAGTAAAAGTTGATTATTCACCTTAGATGGCCCTGGCTTGCACTTTTACTTATTCAGCAAGCCCTTTTCAAGCCTTTACTCCATGTCAGGCACAGCACTGGGCACTAAAGTAACAATGGCCCAAGGAGCTTGCAGTGTAGCTATGGATTTGCTATGTAGGAGCCGGTGATGGTAGGAAAGAGAATGAAGAGAGAATGAAAAAAAGATAAACATATGTAAAAGTCAGGGTGTATTGCAGGTGTAGTGAAGCACAGGGTAAGCAGAATTTCTGGGGATGAAAGGAAGGGAACAAAGAGGAGGCAAAGCTTCATAAAAAAGGCAAATTCCCTACAAACTGAGCGTAAAATGAGGAGCCCAAAATGACCAGGCAGGGAAAAATGAGGGAGAGATATGTAGGATGTTCCTGAGATTGAAAGCAGCGTGTTTTCTCTGAGACACTTAAAACAGCAGGGGAACCCAGGTGACGACAACTCCTTCCTTAGGGCCGGTGGGAACAAGAACAAGCAGAGACAACACTCAAATAGGAGGCAGAAAACTTGATTTTGTCAGCTTAAGTTTGATAGAAAATTCATTTGGATTTAAATTTGAGCTCTATTTATTATTTTTTTTTCCTTTGAGAGGTTTTTGCTATAGGGTGCATGTGCTTGCCAGAAAGACAGAGAGAGACATAGAGACAGGAAGCGAGAAATCACCCCCCAGGGGGTATGGCCATGCTGCAACCCCTGCTCTTCCATTCTCCTTTCGGGATCTTGGGCATGCATGCACATGCACCCGGTGTGAGTTTAAGCCACCGGGTCCAGGACTCGAACGGCAGTCGACTACATGGGAGTCCAGCGACAAGGCCATTACGCTAATTGCTGGTCCCTTGAGCTCTATTTCTTACAGTTGATGACCTTATGTAAATTATGATCCTCTTATAAAAAATAATTATTTTTCCTAATAGAATCAGTGTAGGAATTGAAGATATCCCATAAAAGTGCCTAGAAAGTTGTATATTGCTGTGTGAGCACTTAGCAGTGGTAATGATGGTGAAGAAGATGGTAGCAGTAGTGATACTTTTCTTTACCAGGGTGCTTTTACACAGTGCTTCCTCGGGAACATCACCTTTTCACCTATTGGGTCCCGGTTCAGAATGAAACTCATCTACAGGTTGGAGTAAGGTACTCTTTCTCTGTTCTCCTACAGCACTTTCTGTTTTTCTCAGTCATGACATTTTCCACATTCTGCAGTCAAAAATAATTAACATTTCTTTTCCTCCTACTTTATTCCAGGTGAAAGAAGAGAAGGGAAAAGCGCAAGCCCATAAGGCTGGTGTACTGACTCTGGGCCCCACCCATCTATGGTCACAGAAACAATAGGGTGCATGTGCTTGCCAGAAAGACAGAGAGAGACATAGAGACAGGAAGCGAGAAATCACCCCCCAGGGGGTATGGCCATGCTGCAACCCCTGCTCTTCCATTCTCCTTTCGGGATCTTGGGCATGCATGCACATGCACCCGGTGTGAGTTTAAGCCACCGGGTCCAGGACTCGAACGGCAGTCGACTACATGGGAGTCCAGCGACAAGGCCATTACGCTAATTGCTGGTCCCTTGAGCTCTATTTCTTACAGTTGATGACCTTATGTAAATTATGATCCTCTTATAAAAAATAATTATTTTTCCTAATAGAATCAGTGTAGGAATTGAAGATATCCCATAAAAGTGCCTAGAAAGTTGTATATTGCTGTGTGAGCACTTAGCAGTGGTAATGATGGTGAAGAAGATGGTAGCAGTAGTGATACTTTTCTTTACCAGGGTGCTTTTACACAGTGCTTCCTCGGGAACATCACCTTTTCACCTATTGGGTCCCGGTTCAGAATGAAACTCATCTACAGGTTGGAGTAAGGTACTCTTTCTCTGTTCTCCTACAGCACTTTCTGTTTTTCTCAGTCATGACATTTTCCACATTCTGCAGTCAAAAATAATTAACATTTCTTTTCCTCCTACTTTATTCCAGGTGAAAGAAGAGAAGGGAAAAGCGCAAGCCCATAAGGCTGGTGTACTGACTCTGGGCCCCACCCATCTATGGTCACAGAAACAGGCACATAGCTCTATGCCCCACCACACACAAGTGCTAGCAATGACCCTTCTCACTCAAGGTCAATAGAGACAAGGTTTACAGAGACTCGAGGTCCTGTATGCAACAGCATGCTAGCAGCAATAGTGGCCCTGCCCTGATGGATCCAATAAGATAGGTTGACATTCCACCCTCTGACATATGACCAGCAATGATAGGGCCTCACCCACCTAAAGCCTACAGAGACAGTCTGACAGCTTCATATCTAGATGCACACCATGAGAGCTGAGTCCCCACCTGGGCACTGTAGAGACAAGTAGGAAGCCACACACCCAGTCACCTAGCCATATGCCTGTACTTAAATGAGTCCTGACTATCCACAGCTTATGAAAAGAGACCAAAGATATATCCTCAGCTTTGAGCGATGCATAAAGCCTCATAAGCAGCTTCACCAACCACAAAATCACCCTGCCTTTACGAAGTCTAGGTTCCAACTGATGAGACAGTCCCACAACTCCTGCAGCTTAGACCACTGAGGTGCTCACAGATGTCTGTGACATGAAATACAGCTGAAAAAACTCTGTAGAAACTACACCACTGAGTTTATCCAGAATCAAGGCCAATGCATCCTACTCCAGAAGCATACGAGTCCCAATCTCTAAAAGAGATCTTTTACTGCAAAAAAACACACTATAAAATGAGTGGTGGTAACTGTTCCTCCAGATATGCAAATATCAGATATGAAGATGAAATATAAACTCTCTCAAATAATCAAAACCAGAGGGACTTTATCACCACTAGACCAGTTAAACAAGAAATGCTTAATTAAGTAGGGCCACCAGCTGGCATAGAGGTTAAGGTGGCTGGATTATGTTTGGTCCTGGACCCAACAACCCAACATCTTGAAAAACCATTCCAGGATGCAAGAGTGAACATGCCCAAAACCCAAGAGAATGGAGAAGAAGGAATTACAGGCATGACCAGCGCTCCTGGGGGTGGGGGGAATTTCTCACTTCCTCTCTCCCTCTCTCTCTCTGCCTCTCTCTCTCCAGTGAGCACAATGTGCCCAACAGTAAAAGTAAAATGAACCAAAAACTGAAGACCAAAACCAAAAGAACTACTTAAGTAGTTGTAGGTCAAGAAACAAAAAGCTGTTAACTACCAACATGAAAATACACAAAAGTTTAAAATCCACTGGTAGAACAGACATACAAATAAGAAAAAATAAATAAATAAAAGGAATCAATTCTAAGTATGGAAGACCACAAGACAAAAAGATTTTTTAATAAAAAAAAAGAGAGAGAGAGAGAAAAGGCACAAAGAAAACACAATGCAATCAACAAAATGACAGAAACAAGTTCACATCTATCAATAATAACCTAGAATTTAGATTAATTAAAATTCTCAATCAAAAGATATAAACTAGCTGAATAGATGTATAAGTCAAGACTCTCAACAGTATGCTACATACAAGAAACTTACCAGTACGGCTACACATGGACTAAAAGGAAAGAGATGGAAAAAGATACCACAAGCAAACAAAAAAACAAAAGAAGCAGTAGTAGCTACACTTACTGAGATAAGAGGACTGTAAGTCAAAAACCACAAAATGAGACAAAAAATGTCCTTATGTGACAATAAAGGAATAAATTCAGCAAGAAAATATAATAATTACAAATACGTACACACCCAACACCAAAGCACCTAAATGTGTAAATAGTACTAGACCTAAAGGAAGAAATAGACTCCAATATATGATTTGGAAACTTTCAGACTGCATTTTCAGCTTTGGATACATAATTTAGAAAAAAAAAATCACATATAGATCAAAAGAACCTAAAATACACCTACAGAATATTTTTTCATTTACAGAATATTTTTTCCAACAGCTGTAAAACCCATTCTTATCAGCACATGAATAGTTTACAGAATATATGTTTAACTACAAAACAAGTCTTAAAAATTTCAGAAAATTAGGATTATAACAAGTATCTTTTCTAATTACACTGGAATAAAACTAGAAATCATAATTCTCATAAGAGAAACTTTAGAAATCACACATGTACTTAGAAACTAAACAACATGTTCCTGTTCAATAACTGAATTCATGAAAAAGTTAAGAAGAAACATTTATGGAAACAAATGGAAATGAAAACACAATATACTAAAAGCTATGGGATATAGCAAAAGCACTACTAAGAAGAAAATTGTAGCATTATATGCCTACAGCAATGCAATAGAAATATTTCAAATAAATATCCTAACAATGTGCTTCAGGGAACTAGGAAAACAATAACAAACTAAACTCTAAATTTGGCTAAGGAGGGCCAACCAAGAGGCATGGTGGTTAAGATCCCACATGGCCAACTGCATAGTTCAAGTTCCTTACTGGTAACTTGGAAAATGTGTGAGTCACACATGTGTGCATGCCCAAAGTCCCAAGAGAGGAATAGAAGAGAAAGGATTGTGACATGGCCATCCATCCCCTGAGACGGTGAGGGTTCCTGACTTCTCACTTTCTCTCTCTCTCTCTCTCTCTCTCTCTGTTTCTCTGTAACAAGCAACAAGTGCCCTATAGCAAACCTAAAATAAATAAATAAATTAGTTAATTAAATAAAGAAAAATAATAAAATCAGAGAAGAAATAAAATCATTGAAACAAAAATATATTTTAAAAATATAAAATTAACATATCACTATCTATACAAAGAAAAAAAATAAAGCCTAATTAAATAAAATCAAAAACAAAAAGCTAATATTACAACTGAAACCACAGAAACATGAAAAATCACTAGAAACACTATTACTATCCACCAACAAATTGTAAAACCTGAATGAAATGAATAAATTCCTGGATATATATAACCTACCAAGACTGAATCAAGAAGAAATAGGAAACCTGAACTGATTACTAACAAGTAATGAGATTAAACCAGTAATAAGAAGTCTCCAGGGGCCAGCAGGCAGACTGTTGGTTAAGACACTGGACTGCCACATTGCTGACCATGGTCAAGTTCCAGACTTAACAGCGTGCTTTCTCACATTCCCTCTCTCTCTGGTCAACTTACAAAAATAAAATAATGATAATAAACAAAATTAAAATTAAATAATTTTTAAATAGTCTCCCAACAACAACAACAAAAAGGACTAGTTGACTTCACTGCTGAATTTTACGAAATCTTTAATAAAAAAGAACACTATTTCTTCACAAATTATTCTAAAAATTGAAGCAGAAGAAACTCTTCCAAATTCATTCTATGAGGACAACATCATCCTGATACCAAATTCAAACAGACACAACCAAGAAAGAAAACTACAGACTGATAACCCTGATGAACATAGATGAAAAATTTCTCAAGAAAACAATAGTAAACCAAGTTCAACAGCACAGCAAAATTATTATACACCATAGTCAAGTATAATTTATCTCATGGTTGTAAATAAGATACACCATATGTGAATCAGTAAATGTGATATACTTTATAACAGAATGAAAGAACTGTACGATCATTTCAATTGAGGCATAAAATCTTTTGACAAAATATAACATTCCTTCATGATATGAGTGATCAATGCATTAGGTATATAAGGCATGCATTTCAACATAGTAAAGATCTTACATGACAAATCCCCAGTTAACATTATAATGGGGAGAAGTTGAAAACATTTTTCCAAGAAATGGAACAAGACAAGATTGTACATTTTTAACATTCTTGTTCAACATTGTACTAGATGTCCTTGTTAGAGCAATTAGGCAAGAGAAAGAAATAAGGGGCATCCAAGAAGAGGAGAAAGTCAAATTGTCTCTGCAGATAACTTGATCTTATATATTGAAAAAACTAAAGATAACATCAAAAACTGTCAGCACTAATAATAGCAGCAATATACACAATAGTCAAGATATGGAGTTAACCTGTATGTCTGTCAATAAAGAAATGAACAACAACAAAAAATGGAGTGTATGTATAGACACACACATACAATAGAATACTCTTCAGTCATTAAAAAGATTAAATTTTGTTATTTGAGTTACTATGGGTGAACCTGGAAGACATATTAAATGAAATAAGCCAGTAAGAGAAAGGAAAACACCAACTTTTCTCACTCATATGTAGAAGTTGAAAAGAATGACCTGACAGGGGAGAGTTGAAGAATGATTAGTAAGACTGGGAAGAAGAGGGAAAGAAAGGAAGAGAGTGATTACAAACCGATAACAGGAACAATTTCTAGTGTAATAAAACACAGTAGGGAGATTATAGTCAAAAACAATTTATTGTATGTCTCAGAATAACTAAAAAAAATTATGTAACAGTTGCCCCAATTTAATCCTTACACATTGTATTATTGTACTTAAAAATTACATTAGCCACCACAAATATGTACAATTATTATTTGTTAATAAAAAATTGTGAGAACATGGGACCAGTAGATGGTATAATAGTTACATCATTGAACTCGCATATAGTTGACAGCAGTCTGAGTCCCAGACCTGGTAGTGTAAAGTCCTCAGCAGGAGCATGAGCATATATGCCCAAAATCCTGGGAGGAGATTGGAGGAGAAGGGATTGCAGTGTGGCTATACCCTCTGGGGAGTGATTTCTCATTTCCTATCTCTTTGATGAGCACAAATGTCCTATAGGAAAAAATCTCTCAGATAGCAAAACAAAGAACTTAGGCTAGCAGGAGGCATGATGGTTAAAGCACTGGACTCCCACATGATAGACCATGGTTTGAGTCCCAGACATGGTGGCCTGAAAATCATGCTAGGCACTTGTGTGTGCAATCCCCAAATCCTGAAAGAATGGAGGAAAAGGGATTTTAATTTGGCTATTCCTCATGTGAGATGATTTATTACTATCCTTTCTGTTTCTGTCTCTCTCCAGAGAGTACATGTGCCCTATGGTAAAAACAAAACAAAACAAAAGTTAAAACTGAGAAGTTCAGTAAAGTTGCAAGATATAAAATAAACATACAAAAATCAGTAGAATTTTTAAATATCAATAATGGACCAGCTGAAAAAGAAATTAAGAAAGGAATCCTATTTACAATAGCTACCAAATAAATAAATAAATACATAAATAAATAAATAGATAGATAGATAACCTAGTAATAAATTTAACCTATGGGATGAAACATTTATAAAATGAAACTATAAAGCACTGAAGAATGAAATTGAAGAAGACACAAAAAATATAAAGACATCCTATGTTACGGATTAAAAGAATCAATACTGCTAAAATATTTATACTATCAAAGGTGATTTAAATTTCAAAGCACTGTCTACCAAAATAGCACTTAGTAAAAATAGAAAAATCAAACATAGAAGTCATATGGAGCCATAGAAAACCTCAAAAAGCATAGCAATTCAGAGCAAATAGAAGCATCACACCACCTCACTTCCACATACACTATAATAATATAGTAACCATAACAGCATGGTACCTGCATAAAATAGACAGATAGAACAGAATAGGGCACCCAGAAATAAATCCATATTTATACGACCAATTGATTTTCGGTAAAGTTGACAAGAACATTAATTGAAGAAATGACAATCTCTTCTATAAATGGTGCTGGAAAAATTGGATCCCTACATGGAAGAATGAAATTACGTCTCTGTCTCTCAAAGAATACAGAAATCAACTTGGAATGGATTAAAGACTTGAACACCTGAAACTTATATAAAGCTACTGGGAAAAAAACGTAGAGGAAGTGCTTTGGCACGTTTATGTTGGCATTCAGTTTTTGGATAAGATCTTAAAAGCACATGCAGCAAAAGCAAAAACAGAAAAATGGATTATGTAAAATATAAAGCCTTTTATATTGCAAAGAAAATAATCAACAGAGTGCAAATATGTCCCAACAAATGGGGTAAAAAGTAATTCTAAACTATATCCAGAATTAATATCCAGAATATTAAAACTCAACCAGAGGCCAGCAGGTGGCATGGTGGTTAAAGGCACTGGACTCCCACAAGGCCGACTACAATTTAAGTCCTGGACCTGACAGCTTGCCTTCTCACTTTTTCTCTCTTGGTCTCCCTTACTTTACTCATCTCTGGTCAAATTAATATAAGTAAATAAATAAAGTCAAATAAAATAATTCTTAAAAAACATCAACCAGCAGCAAATAAATATTTTTTTTTAAAAAAAAGAGCAGCTAATTGAAATTAACATTTTTTTCCCCAAGAACATTACAGCCCCATCTACAGCAGCCAATTTATGGAATCAACTTAAGGTTCTATTGACAGACAAAGAAAGAAAATGTCATGTATCTGTATATACAAATGTCATATATATATTCACATAGTTTTATTTCATATACATACTTATATAAATATGTAAAAATATAATGTATATTTATATATGTAATAAAATGTTATGTAGTCATTAAAAATAATGAAATCCTGGGAACCAACAGTTAGCGTAATGGCTATGTCGCTGGACTCCCACGTAGTCGACGCAGTTCGTGTCCCGGACCCGGTGGCTTAAAACTCACGCCGGGCGTGTGTGCATGCGTGCCCAAGATCCCAAGAGGGGAATGGAGGAGAAGGGATTGGAGCATGACCATCCCCTCTGGGGGGTGATTTCTCACTTTCTGTCTCTATGTCTCTCTCTGTCTGTCTGGCGAGCTCACGCGCCCCTATAGCGAAAATACCTCTCAAAAAAAAAATGAAATCCTTTCATTTGAGACAACATGGATGAGCTTGAAAAACAATGCATTAAATGAAATAGAACAGGCATGGAAAGAGAAGAACTGCATGTCACTCACATACAAAACTAAGAAAATTGCTCTCAAAGAAATACAGAATACAACAGTGGTTATTACCAGAGGTTGGAAAGAATGGGGGCAATCAGGAGATAGATGTTGGTTATCTGATATGAAAGTGCAGTCAGATAAGAGGAATAAGTTCTAGTATTTATAGCATTAAATGGTAGTCATAATTAATGACTAATATACATTTCAGAATAACTACAAAGGAGCATTCAGAATGTTCCCTATACAAATTAATGCTAATATATGAGATAATGGATATGCTAATTAACCTGATTTGATCATTACACATTGCATTGATGTACTGAAAAATTGCTCTCTACCCCATAAATACATAAAATTATTACGTATCAATTATAAATAGAAAGACTGGCTCTGTGTCTTATGCCTTTTAGTATCCTCATTTCCATGACATAATATCTATTGTAGAGTTAATAAATATCTATTAAATTAACATACTGATATGTTAAGTGTTGAAATAAAAAATGCCCAAATTATTTTAATAAAATAAAATATTATTTTGTAGGATCTGATAATGAATATAACAAATAAAGGAAAAAAAAAAAAACTCAGGGAGACAAATGTGCTTTAAGACTCCTGTGGCTTGGAGCCTTCAAAGCATAATACAAAGAACGCAAGGGACCAGTAAATGGCATAATGGTTGCATTACTGGAATCCCACGTAGTCGATCACAGTTCAAGTTCTGGACCCAGCAGCTTCAAACACATGCTGGTCATGTGTGCGCACACATGCCCAAGATCCTGAGAGGAGAACGGAGGAGGAGGCATTTCAGTGAGTCCACTTACCTGGAGGATGATTTCTCTCTTTCTGTCTCTGTCTCTCTCTGTCTCTCCAGCAAGCACATGTGTCTTATAGCAGAAATCTTTCTAAAAAGAAAGCATAATGCAAGAAAATTACCACTTCCGTTTATGACATTTTCAAGCACTGACATGAGAGTGATCACAATCTACATGAGCAGAGTCCATTAGAAAGGGCTTCTATAGTTATAACCAGAAAGGTTTCATGCAAAGTGCCATGAAAAGAATTCCCAAGAAGAGGGAATATCAAGCACAATGACAATGGTGTGGAAAAGAGCTCAGCTTGTTTGAGGTTTGGCAAATATTGATGATGAAGAGATGACACACAACATGGTCAGAAGAAAAAACAGGGATCAGAAAATACAGAGTCATCAGAATTTGCCATTTAAAAGCTAAGGATATGGAATTATTTCCTAAAAACAGTATTAAGGTTTAAGCAATGTATTCAGTGTGATTAGAGTAAAATTTAAAAACCACTCTTCAACTGGTGAGGAGAGAATTAATGATAGCAAAGTACACTAGAAGCTTCCAGGAGTCTAACAAAGTCGTTGCCAAAATTCAGGTGATGAATGAGTGCCCAGTGAATCAGGGGGGTGGAGATAAAGGTGCAAATAACCAATTAGACTGAAGATATGTTTAGGAGGTGTAATGGGCAAGATTTGTTGCTGAATTTCATGGTGGAGTTAAGAGAAAAAAAGATGAACCCTAGAGTTTGGGCTTGACTAAACAAAGAATGATGATATTTTTTAATGAAAGATTAAATAAATCATTTGAACATTTAGGTAAGAGAGGGGTGGGCAACAAAAACAAGTTCTGATTTTTATGTAAAAATGTGT
The DNA here is from genome assembly GCF_000334495.1 of Tupaia belangeri chinensis. Lineage (NCBI taxonomy): Eukaryota > Metazoa > Chordata > Mammalia > Scandentia > Tupaiidae > Tupaia > Tupaia belangeri. The sequence goes on from NW_006159784.1 coordinate 648,460, forward strand.
AGCATCTATCATTTACCTAGGAGGCACTATGAAGCAAAGTGTGGAGTCTAAGAATAGAGATCAAGAGAAAAGTCTAGGTGGGGGTCTGTTGGTGTTATATCTACAGGACTTTATTTATTTATTTATTTATTTTTGGAGAGGTTTTGGCTGTAGGACGCATGGGCTCGCAAGAAAGACAGAGAGAGAGAGATAGAGACAGAAAGCGAGAAATCAGCCCCTGGGGGAATAGCCATGCTGCAATCCCTTCTCCTCCATTCTCCTCTCAGGATCCTGGGCACGCACGCACATGCGCCTGGCATGAGTTTAAGCCACCAGGTCCGGGACTCGAACCACAGTTGACTACATGGGAATCCAGCGACATAGCCGTTATGCCAACTGCTGGATCTCTACAGGAATTTTTGATATCACATAATCAGAAGTAACAGGCCATAGGTCCTGAGCCCTCTGAAAATTGTTTCGCATGTGATCCTAGTTATGCTATCATCCCATTTTACACACCTCTCCGTTATTACTTTGGAAAGGGAAGTAGGCTTTGCTCTGTAATGTCATTAAGAGGGGCATGCTCTCATCAGTTGTCATATTTTCAGCTGTTGTACATGTAATAATCCACATTTTGCCCCTTAACTCTGAAGGTATTTAGATATTTAAATACTTTGGGACCAGCAGTTAGCGTAATAGCTATGTGGCTGGACTCCCACGTAGTCAACCGTAGTTCTCATCCCAGACCCGGTGGCTTAAATCTCACGCTGGTCACATGTGTGTGCGTGCCCAAGATCCCCAGAGGAGAATGGAGGAGAAGGGATTGCAGCATGGCCTTCCCCCCGGGGGTGATTTCTCGCTTTCTGTCTCTCTGTCTCTCTCTGTCTGTCTGGCAAGCGCACGCACCCTATTGCAAAAACCTCTCCAAAAAAGAAATATAAAAAGATATTTAAATACTTCTAAAGTTTTAAGGACTCCCAAGTCCTTAGATGTACCACAGGAGAGATTGTTGGGATAGGGCCTAAGTAACCCTGATAATGGAGGGAAAATACAGTTATTATGTTTTTTTACATACCCCAAGTAGAAAAAAGAGAGAGAGAAAGTGAAAGAGAAGGAAAAAGGAAAAGAAAGCACAATATGAAACCTATTGGATATTGAGTAACTTAGGAAATAAGGCTCCTTCTTGCCTATCCATTTACTCAAAAATATGATTTTAAAAAAATCTAATCTCTGAGGCCATTAGAAACAATGTTATATTGCAAATTATTACATATTTGTTGAAATAGTGCATGGATGATATCATCATGTGTCTTTCACAGTACAATGGACATTACATATTCATTAAATTCTAAAATCCATTTGATGAACACTGAGGTACTTATTTTCAGTTTCGTACATCCAAGAAATTCAGTCTCTCTGATTTTTTTTCTTTTGAGAGGTTTTTGCTATAGTGCATGTGCACTCGCCAGAAAGACACAGAGAGATACAGAAACAGAAATCAAGAAATCACCTCCCCAGGGGGAATGGCCATGCCTCAATCCCTTCTCCTCCATTCTCCTCTCAAGATCTTGGGCACACACACACACACACACACACACACACACACACACACATGCGCCCATCGTGAGTTTAAACCACCGGATTCAGAACTTGAGCCATGGTCGACTACATGGAAGTCCAGTGACATAGCCATTATGCCAACTGCTGGTTCAAACTCCCTCTGAATTTAAGAGAACCCCATATTTATCTCACTACTTCCTCTACTCCCTCCACTTATGCCATACATCACCAAGCAATGAGATCAGCAATTGGTGTAGAACAGTTCTAGCCAAAAAGAGTGAGGGAAAATCTGTAAGGGATTGTTTTATAAAAAGAAATTCAAAGAAAGAAACCTCTATTTTGTCCACTGGACATCTCTGATTGTGATATCTGTAAGCCAGTTTTGGAATAGGAGCGGTCATAACTGGAAGTAGTCACTATGATGTAAATCAGTCTGAGAAAAAAAAAAAAAAAAGCAGAAAGTACAAAGAGCCTAAGTACTAGGTCGTGATATTTGGACATCAAATTAATTGACCCTAGAACCATTCTCTCAAGGGACATTTCATTCTGGGTGATTATGTTTTGTTAGTCTTTTAGCCAATTCATCTAGAATTTTCTGATGCTTTCAGTAGGAAAATTATTTCAATTAATAAAATTATCACCTTGTTTAACTTATCCCACATGCCAAAAGACCCCATCATTTAAAGAGAGAAAATAAGCCATCATTGCTAACCATCTTTGCCCCACTAAGTGATAGTCATGAGACAATCCTGAGTGATAAATATATTCAGATCTCTCTATATATATATATAGATATAGATATAGATATAGATATAGATACACATATCTATATCTATATCTATATATAATTCTTCATCAAATAATTATGATTACTCAGGGTCTATCACAGTGACCTTGCCTGTGGTATACTTAGGGACTTGGAGCCCTTAAATTTTCAGGAGCATTTGACTGCCCAAATACCACCTAGGCTAAGGGGTAACATGCAGATTATGAGAGGTACAATAGTTCAAACTGATAATTGTTAAAAGGCCAAATGGGACAACTCTCAAGTCACTCAATTTTCCTTTCCAACCCTCAATTTTTTCCCTTAAAAATGGAGGTCTAGTCCTGAATATCTCTAGGAAACATCTAAAATTGTATATGTCCTCCATAAAATGTGTGAGCGATTGAATGGACCCTTGAAACTGATCCTTTAAGAAACGTATCTTTCTTTCTTTTTAATTTTTTTTTCTTTTTTTTAGGTTTCTGCCATGGGGCATATGTGCTCACCAGAGAGAAAAAGAAACAAAGAGAGGGAAAGTGAAAAATAATCACCCAGAAGGGATAGCCATGCCATAAT
>NW_006159784.1:651567-688612 GCF_000334495.1 Tupaia belangeri chinensis
CCTGAGATTTTGGGAATGCATGCATATACGCCTATTGTGATCTTCAGTGTTCCAGGTCAAGACTCAAACCACAGTTGGCCATGTGGAGGTCCAGCACCGTAACCACCATGCCACCTGTTGGCCCCAGAAATGTATCTTTATAAATGACAGCACACACCTTATGTAATCGGAAGACTAGAAAGAAAACAAGTCTTGCATGTGCTACACCTGAAATTTTCAGGTATTCGGCATGCTAAATATAATGCTGCTAATAGAAGTCATTTGTGTGTCATTAATCATTGTTGAAATAATAAATCATCAGCCAATATCTAAGAAAATGATTACCAATATATTATCTTTAGATAAAGAGAAAAATATTAGTACAACCAATTGATTGCCATTAGTCAAAAAAGAGTGTTTGGGATTGAAAAGTTACCACTAAATCAAAGCTTTTAAAGACCATTTATTAAACTATCATTAGCATTCAAGAAAGTGGGTGGTGCCTTTCTAAATTAAGCTAATGAATAAACCTTTTGTTCTTATTAACATTTATCTTCCATAAAACCTGTCAGGTAATAATACTTCTATTTGGTTTATCCTGAATGATGGGCCAGGAATGTGTTACCATCTTCACATTTTACCTGAAGACCCTCCAGAATGGTTTCAAGTCACAGAACTGAACCCCAAATTCAGATCTCAAGAACTTAACTCTTTAGTATTGGCCATTCAGCTTTGCCTTTAAACTAAAGTTATATTTTGAAATACAACTAAGTCCAGCCCCCCCATATGTATTTGCAGCTTCATTTCTCATCCCCCCAAGCACTGTACTCTATAATCTAATCAGTCTCCTTTCTCTCTCTCTCTCTCTCTCTCTCTCTCTCTCTCTCTCTCTTTTTAATTTGCCAGAAAGCAAGTGTGTTCACCAGAGGTGGGAAGGAGGGTGAGGAATAGAGATACAAGGAGAGAGAAAAAAAATGAGAATACTTTCCCCCATGAGGAATGGCAATGCCCAATCTCTTCTCCTCCATTCTCCTTTTGGGATTTTGGGCACAGATGCACACATATTGGGCATTTTTTCAAGCTGCCTATCCGGGACTTGAACTAGGCCATGTGAGATCCGGTCACCTTAACTATCATACCAGGGACTGGCCCTCCACTATTAAATGTTTTCATGACAGTTACATTGCCTTCTTTCCTCATCTTTTGCATTTTTTTCTATGCCTAGAATATTTTTCTCCTAATGTTAGTTCAACCTAACTCCTATGTAGAATGAGCTTTGTGAATACTTCCAAAAAGTCTTGTATTTACCTCACTTAGCATTTATCTTTTTTATGGTATTGTATCAATCTGATTCCTAGACTGTGTTCCTCAAAATCAAGAACTATCACTCCATTCATATTTGAATGCTTTATCACTAAATACTGATGATTTCAGCAATAAAGTGCAAATCTGGGACACTATCCACCACACCATGCTGTGCTCTCAGATCAACCAGTCAATAGTTCTTGAGTTTGTACTTTCATTCTATTTTATTTCCTTCAGAGAATGCAGATAAAAGAAAAATCTTGCCATAGCTGTGTCTTTTCCATCAAGAATGTCAGCTTTGTACAGTGCTCTGCCTTAATATTTTTGCTATTTCAAATAAGTATTCAAATAAAGAACCTATCCTGAGTATTAAATATAATAAATACTTTCATGATATTTACTTTCCTTTATGATAAAGGGGGCATTTTATTAGGGCAAAATCCTGGAAACCTGCATTGTGAGAAGTGGCATTTTTCAATACAACAGCAGCAATTCATCTTGAAAATTAAAGGCTTCTAATAAGAAATAACTTTACTGAAGTGTTGGAGACAATAGTCCCCTTGCAAAGCCCTGCCTGTTGAAACCAGCAGCAACTGTGTCTTTTCTGCTTACCCAGACTCTAAGACATTGTGACAGATTGTCTCTATTTGGATGCAAAACTTTGTTCAACTCTAATGCAGAAAGATGCTCATATTGCAAAACCTATTTTTTACTCAACAGAAGCCACTCATCCTCAGAAGAAGTAGCATATTTTTTGTCATATCTCTGAGACTTCTTTTTGTTATTTCCCCAAATGCTGTTTACATATTTTAAAGCAAAAGGTTTAGTTCTACTTAAGTCAAGAAGGACAAGTATGTTTCTGAACTTGCAAGCCACACTGTTACCTCTTGAGAAGACAAATGAGTTTCTAGCCTTCTTTGTTCTTCCATTCAAAAACCATTCATTGCACAGGGATAACTGGTTCAGGTACTAGAATTACCAAAGTAAAAGACACAGGCACTTTAACACTTCAAGATCTCTTCAAAAGCTAGTGGAGAGATTTGCATAAAACCAAGTAATTATAATTCAGAAGACTAATTGGTATTAAAGAGGTACAGAGATTATGTGAGAACATTACTGTCTACCTAGGACAGTCTGAGAACTTTTACTGAGATAATTCTGTTTGAGATTTAAAGTATTTTCTAAAGAGACCATTATGTGGGAGAGAAGATGGGACAATAGAAACAGTGAGTCCAGAGGCATGCACACAACAGAAAACCGTACCTACATCATGATAAAACTTCTCAATTCAACCACACGTATAATCCACATGACCACCTGGGTATCTCTTTTTGGTAGCACAGAAATAAGCGAGTAGCTACATTTTTTTTTTCAGTTCTTTATGTGGTATTTGAAGCTGATCTCTTCTTCTCCTGTCTTTCTAGTATAGGTTCATGATGAAATCATGCCGGTGTTACTACAATATTAGAAGATACTTTTCAGTTCCCTGGAAACTTCAAAATGAATTTTTATCATCATTAGAGTTAATAATAATTGCAAATAAAATTCTCAGCTTTTATGTCATAAAAATTGATTCTCACTATACACCTCTCTATGAAAATGTCATATCCCTTAAAAATTGCTACTAGAACAAATTATAATACAAAGCACTTACATAGCATTTTTGTTTTGGAAGATAATTTAAGTTTATTGCTCGTCTGTTAGTGGAAAAAAAATGCCTTAACAGGGTTAATTGCCTTCCCCAAGGCCACAAGATTCATTGTGGTATAGGGAGAATGAAAATCCAACTTAAGGATGCCCCTCCAAAAGGAAAGCCATCTAATCTGCCTATACTCCATTTGCAGGTAGTAGCATAGGCTGTGTAAATTTGATTTTTTGATTTTTTTTCCCCATCAGTAACTATAAAAGCAAATAAAACATCAAACTGCTTTGAAGAAGTTCCAAGAAGTAAACCTGTTAAAATAAATGCTCTTTATTTCATGGTTTATTGCCCAACTTAAATCTAATTCTGTTAATGTGACGCCACGTTGTGTATGTCCTTGGGAGGTCAGGTTTGTTACTGATGACTAATTTTGTTTCAGTTGTGTAGTGTTGCCAGTTATATCTTACCAATCTGGTATATATCTAAAGGCCAAAGAGCTTCCATGAAGAGAAGAAATGCTATGGTGATACTTCTGACTACTATTGTTTTGATTCATTTTAGGTGAAGTTGCAAAACTGTGTAGCACACTTTCTGCTCGGTGTTACTCTGGATCTCCCTAGTTATCAAAAGGTATTGATTATCAGATGGCCCAAAATATGATCTAAGAACAAAACCATTGAAAGCCATAAAAATGTCAATACACTTCCTAGAGAAATTTGCTATGAATTTAAAACACAAAGTGAGAGTTCCAACATAGTTTCTATTGAGTAAGTTCTTTAAAATTTATTTAGCTCCTCTTAGAGCTCATAGCCTTTAACAGTCATATAATAACCAACAAATTTGATGTCTATAGTGTAAAGTGTTTTATATCAAGTAATTCCTCTGGGCGAAAAAGGAAATAAATCCAATAAGGTCTTGGTTCTTACAGAATTTGTGTTATTTAATGACTATAAGTATCATTCTGTATTGTTTAACTCCTGTGTCACAAATGTAGGCAATTCTTAAAGGCAGACAACATAAGTGTGTCCTATTTTGTAGTCTTAGCTCAGTGTCCTGAAATGTCCCTACACATCAGATCACCTGAAGGCTTGTTGAGCTACAGATTGCTGAGCTTCAGTGCCAGAGTTTCTGATTCAATAGGTCCAGGTAGAGCCCAAGACTTTGCATTTCTGAAATTTCACAGGGAATGATGGTACCTGAAGATCAATCAGAAAACTATGGAACTAAGGTGGATCTCAAGTAAGGCAACAGAAGCTCTTAGAAAGATGGCCTGGCACCATAAATAGTTCTGTCTAGCAGAGAGGATTAGAGAAGATGTATAAAAGCATTTATAACATAAAATAACCTGGACTTTTCCAGCCCACCATTGTAATCAGTAGAGATTGCAAAAGAGAAAACAAACCAGGGGATTATCTTTTTTTCTTTTTCTTTTCTGAGAGGTTTTCGCTATAGGGTGTGTGCGCTCGCCAGACAGAGAGAGACATAGAGACAGAAAGCGAGAAATCACCCCCCAGGGGGGATGGCCATGCCGCAATCCCTTCTCCTCCATTCTCTTCTCGGGATCTTGGGCACGCACGCACACACGCCCGGTGTGAGTTTTTGAAGCCACCAGGTCCGGGACGCAAACTGCGGTTGACTACATGGGAGTCCGGCGACATAGCCATTACGCTAACTGCTGGTTCTTGACCAGGGGATTATCTTGAGAAAGACTTTGAAGGAAGAAAAAGACACTGATCTTTGCCTCCTGATGCTAGATCACAGAATACTTGGTAGATAGAGCTGAATTCAGAAGGTTTATGTGTGAGTAGTGTGTTGGGCATTTGCTTTTCAACAATTTGAGTAGGTGACATGTAAATATTTTCTCAAAAATATTTAAAACCATATTGTTTCTGCTGTTATGGAGTCACAAACAAAATTATAAGAAATATTTTGAACATTATCTTTAAAATTCAGTATTTTGAAATTTGTTTATTAACTGTAAAGAACTATGGAGTATGAGCAAAAATTGTTTTCGATATGTAAAGCAAATATTTGTGGGAAAATGTAAAAATAAATTAATTAATAAAAAATTTTACACACACACACACACAAAGAATCACTCTCTTATCTTATTAATTCCATAGATTTGTAGAATGATAATGTCATTTCAACAACAAATGTAATTGGTCATCACAAATGTATCAAGAATGTCTTCACTAGCTAACCAAGACATGAGTTTCTAAAGAATCATTTGCACATTACTTTTCCGAGGAGAAAATGAAGTAGTATTAAACTATTTCTAAAGCCTTTCAAATTTATTTCTCAACTCTATCATATGAAAATATTCCTTCAAAGTAAAACATTGTATATGTCAAATAAAAAAGAAACTATTTTATTAAGAAAAAAAATGTAATAAAGTGTGAAATTGACCAATCATAACAACATTCTCACTATTTATTAAAAAGAAAAAAATCTTTAATTCCTTTATTAGAAACTGTTGAATTTATAGTCATTTGAATTAAAATTGTCTTATAATCATTTAAGGTTTAAATACTTGGCCATAAATGTAAATTGGAAATGACTATAAATCCATCATCAGCAGAATTTCTAATTGTGGTCCTATTCATCTTTATCACAGGCTGTGATTTTTGCCTTAAGCACATAAGGAAGCTGTGCAGAATAATTAAAAAGATGTAGACCATTTCTAAATGACAGAAAAAAGTTCTCTCTCACACACAATATCATTCATTCCTAATTTTTGAAAGTCCCTTGGCTGTTTCACATATCACTAATTAGGTGGATGGCCCATTCTCCTAACGCTGAAGAAAATGTGTGCCATGTCAAACAGAACTGTATAGAACTCACTCTGAACTGGGTAACTGACTGTATAGGCACCTGTAATAGCTCTTTCTTCAGTGTGTTTGTGTCAAGATCATAATTCAATAAAACTTTCTTTTTTTTCTTATGACTAAAGTCCTTAGTATTAGGACCAGAAAGAATCTTTAAAATAAAATATACTGGGAACCAGCAGTTAGCGCAATGGCTTTGTCACTGGACTCCCACGTAGTCGACCGCGGTTCGTGTCCCAGACCTGGTGGCTTAAAACTCACGCCGGGTGCGTGTGCGTGCGTGCCCAAGATCCCGAGAGGAGAATGGAGGAGAAGGGATTGCGGCGTGACCATCCCCCCTGGGGGGTGATTTCTCGCTTTCTGTCTTTATGTCTCTCTCTGTCTGTCTGGCGAGCGCACGCGCCCTACAGTGAAAATCTCTCAAAAAAAATATATATATACTATAGATGTCTACTAAAATCTTTACACTTGGAATTACATATAATAATGAAATTGAAGGGATATGAAATTTTGCATGTTTTGAGGGCATAAAAATTTATCATTTTTTTCTTATACATTCTTTGTATTTTTAAGTTTTTGTGGATATAACTTATACAGCTAATTATGAGATACTCTTTGATATTAAATTTCAATACTATCTCAAGTATCACCAGATACACAGATGTGGTGTCCATCCTTTAGGTTAGCCAGGGAGATGCCAGTAATGAAATTTCCAATCCAGTCTATGCAAATTCATTAGTGTTGTACCCTAAAATAGTAGCTTGCTAAACAGAAAAAATATTTTTCAACCAGGGTGTCAACCCAGAAATCTAATGAAAATCACTCATGATAAGACTGTAATTTTTTAACAACTTATTTTACCTCCCATTTCCTATTCTGCAAGTTTAGATGGAATGTAGATTAAAAGTACTAGGGGAAAATGTCTTTATTAACATTATGACTAATTAATATTGCAATATTGAGGGCAGTGAAAATTATCATGAAAAAGTTTTTCAGCTCAAGATGTACTATGAAGACTATGAATACCTAAAGTCTACTTTGAGTATGCTTGTAAAAATCCATAGCTACTCTAGCACTGCTATATAGAAAGAAACTAGAACTTTTAAACCTTGGGATCATTCTGCATCAACTGGATATCCAGGTGGGAAAGTGGCAATAGAATAAATGAGGCAGATCTTGAAAAGAAGAAAAAAATGGAGATTGGAATGAAAGAGATGAGAAAAGTAAAGAAAATGCATGTATTATATTTCAGAGTTTCCATAATAAGACATGATATACATGAGTCCTGATCCAGGAATCTTCAACCTCCGTTAATTCATTCACAACTTCTAACTTCAAAAAAGATGAAGAATTATCTCTATTCCCCTTACACACACACATGAATGCTAGACTTATACTGAAATGTGAATGAAATATTTTTTAAATTATCTGCACATTTTTAGAGGCAAAGTTCCCAAGTTGCAATTCCACTAGGAAAAAGAGAAGTAAACCAAGTCTAGAGGTTTGACCGGAAAGTTTAATTTACTTCTTGGGTAGTCAAGAAAGGTCAAGACAGTAAAAACAAAAACAAGTTTGTTGCCCAAGCTGTGAACAACTCTTTAGAAATTAAGTTTACAATAATGACAAGATTAAATCTGTACTCAGCATTCCCAGAGAGCTCCTAAAACTTTCCATTACAGGTCTAATAGTGAAACAACCTGTTTTTCCTTTGTTTGTATTTTCACCTAAAAATACTTCTACCTTGACAACATTATTTGTAATCATTTCAGAAAAAGCTTTACTGCCTTCCTAGCTCTAAAATGGAAGACAGTTTTATGATTGCATCACTTTGACCATTCCTTCCTAAGTGATCTAACAATGCACTTGGCACCTCTATTTGCGTTCCTCTGCTCTGTTCTCTCTTATCATTTGACTATAGAAACATACCTGCTCAAGTAAATCAAGAAAAATCTGTCATGGACTGGTGGAGCTGGAGAATAGCCAGTGCGACATAAACAAATGTCAATCAACCCAAGTAATGCTTACCATCTTATTCGTCATGAGTCCTCCTCATGCCTCCCTTTTTAACTCTGCCATGACCACCACAAATACCTTTCATTGGCAACAATTGCTCAATCTAGCCTACTGAAGAGTTTTCCATTTTTAAAACTTCAAATAGAAGAAAATATACATATACCCATTCTTTCTACTTCTATTATTTTTGGATCTTCAGTAATTTTTAACCAACGCAATTCGTTTTTGTTCATTCTCATTGCATTCTTTTCAGAAGTAGTTATATTGTCAAGGAAAAGAGCAGCCAGCATTTACTATACTGACAACAGGTAAAAACTCCCTAGAGGTTTATTTTATTGAACGATGAGAAAAAGTCTCTAGAGGTTTTAGAATTTCTAAAATGGAGCAGTATGCAAGTTACCAAGTAATTGAGTATTTTCAGAGCCCCAAGGTGGGTTATCTATCTACAGGTTAATCAGAATCCATGAGAGATTTAAAATGATCAGATAGTAACTTTAACACTGAGGAATACATAACTTCTAAACAACTATGCTTACAACTAAGATTCCAAAAGTTTGAAAAGTCTCTTGCATTTTAATATCCATAGCTTTTCAAAAACCTTTCATCTTAGGATTTTTTTCTTAGATTGTTATTACATTTTGTTCATAGGCTAATGCACTACCTAAATATAGATAGCCATTTTTAGTATAAATTCCAAAAGCCATAAATGTTTCATAATTGAGCACATAATTTGAAATAAGAGAGCTTTTCCACTCATCTCTTTTTACTGTTGCAAATTGGAAAATACTCAAGTAATTACTCCCTTAATAGTTCAATGCTTGCAACTATACATACTTTATGAACAGCACAAGCATCTCTGCTCCCCAGAGCAATGTTGGGGGGGGGGGCTACGCAAAAGACTTAACTTGTATAATTAACCAAATCACCCAGACTTTGGATTCAAGATTTCTTCATTAAGTCATTAATATAATACATTGCTAAGTGGTGGGTTGTCCAATTTTTATGATGCCTTTCATTTCAATTCAATGGCTGCAGTTAGAATAAAAAACCAACATCTGCAAGATCAGCAAGATGATGCAAAACCCTTACACTAGAATCATGCTTTTCTGCTCCATAGTTTGTCTCAGGGCAGTCAATGCCAGAGCTCTAATAAGAGAAGTGATTTTAAGTACCAGAAAATAAAACTCATTTATACTTACCCAATAAAGGAAAGGGCAAATAAAATGCTTGATTCTTGTGACCTCATACACTTAAATAGAAAGCTACTGGTCATTTTATGGTTTTCTAGATATATTCAAAAGTAAATAGCCAGTTTCAAACTCTATCTGACTTTAGGCTACATCACCTATTTTTCCACTAGAGTTTATATATTACAATAAGGAATGTCATATTTACTGTTTAGCATTGTTCAGCAGTGGCATACTTACATTATATATACATATATATATATATATATATATAGAACACAGTACAGAAAATTCAATGCTGGAAAATATTCTTTTTCCATTAGAGGTGGTGTAAATTATATCAACTTGAGTTGTGCAAGATTTCAGTTAACTCCTTATGTTTATATATGATGAAAGTCTATATGCATCACATAATATCCTAGAGAACTCATTGCTTTTAAAAATAACTACTGATGAATGGACTAAAATGTTCAGTTTATTGTCTATCACCAAAAGGCTCTACAAAAGGTTGGTAAGTTTGTAAGGAAGAAATATTGCTAAAAATTAAACATTTTTAAAATTATATTTTATGGAGTGACAAAAGACTGAGATATGAACCAAGAAGTAATATGAAGTCAATCTTCTTAAAATCTGGAATTTCAGTAAAAGATAAGTACTTGTATGTGAATAAGAGATTGCAGTAATTATAAATGATCTATCAGCTTATCATTTTTTTCCATAAAAGAGTTTTAGCAGAATTTTACATTCCTTTCAAGATTTCTCCATAAAAGAGTTTAAGCAGAATTTTACATTCCTTTCAAGATGCATAGTATCCACACAGAAATAACAAAATTTAGACAGATGGCAACATAAAGTAAATCCCTGATTGGAAATCTGGTAATTTATCAGTCTCCTTGTAAATAACATCCTCAGTATGAGCAAAGATGATAAAATAAGCATTACTTAAAACTAAACCAGATGAGTGAAATCCTGAGCTTGTTGCTTTACCTTTTGCAACCTGAATACCTCAAATTTACAAGATGCATTGAAATTGAAGAGAATCTTTAATCATCTCACTGGTTTTGAGTTCTTATACATAAGAACATTCTCTCTTTCTCTCTCGCTCTCTCTCTCTCTATCTATCTATCTTCTACATCCTCTCACTACAGATACTTTAATATAATCACTAGCTCAGCATTCACAATGAAGAATGTGCTCTTCTTTGGAAAAGATAAGATACCCAAAATTACAATGCTAACAAAATTATGTTATCAAAATTGCAGTCAATTTAGTGTTATCTCTTTCTAGCAGTTTGCAAATTTTTCATCAGCTCCATTGAGAAAACTGACATAAACTAGAAACTCTTCTACACACTCACTAAACTTTCTTGGTGAAATAAGCTCCTGATAAATTCTCAGTCAAAAAAAAAAAAAACACAAAAACAGAATCTTCCGGATGAAAGAACTGTACAGTGGAAACTACTCTCCAGTCTGCATGACATAGGACCACGTTACTGAGATCCACTCTTCAATTCAAACTCAAACCAACTAAGTATCTCCACTGCCAGTGCCTTTCCATGCCAATGCCTCTGTGGCAGATAGATGAATGAAGATACATGTGCAGAAGCAGAGGAAAGAGGCCAAAATATGGTCCTACCTTGATTGTTTTCGAGGGCTGACACTTGATGTGATGGGACACGCTGGCAGTTTGGTTCATGTTTCAGGACCCTGGACAGGGCACGATCCCAGGCGAAGTTCCAGGATGAACTAGAGATCAAGTCTCCTCTGCTGGACTTCAGCAGGGGCTGCTGCTGTTGCTGCTACTGCTGTTGCTTCTGCTGCTTCTGTTTCTGTTGCTTCCTCACTCCGGAGGCTGAAACGCTGTCAGACTGAAGGGATCTGTATCTCACTTAGCCCTAAATAAAGCATTTACTTGGTTCATCATTCGCGCAGCTCTTGGCGATAGGAAATAGAAAGCCAAAGACTGTTTAAATTCACTTGCACTGTGTCTTCTCAGTACTAAGCTGTGACAGCTCCACAGTACAGCCAATGATCTCGGCTCTCATTCTCCTTTCAGAGGAATGAATACCAGAAAACATACAGAGATCAATTGCAGTTCTGCAGTTTAAAGGGGCATCTCAACAGCCTCGGTTCTATCCAGGTGATACTTTTTTTTTTTTCCATGCAAATTTCTTGCTCACTTCCTCACTCTCTTTCCTGGATGTTTTAAGATAATTTATTCTTATTCTGATACTAGATTTTAATCCTTTCTCTTTAATGCTTGCAATCAAAACACCAGTTATGCTGGAAAAATGACCTGTTGGTGGTTTTAGAATTTCACGGTTATGGTGAAGGACTGACATTCTTTATGGCTATTTAAGAAATGTTGCATTAACAGCTAGTTGAAGGAAGTTTATATATATATATATATATATGCACACACACACACACATATACATATAGATGTATGTTTTCAAACACCGTATTTATTGTAGTTACTGGATGTTGCATCAAAGCAAGAAAATGATTTCTTTTCCCTTGTTTTTATCCATCACTTTCCTAGAACAAACTAGTAATTAGTTCCTGCTAGTCCAAGTTCCCAGTCAGCCACCTCTTTGCACCAAATACGACTGTAAACAAAGTAAATAATAAAAACTTATAAATTTTCTCAGAGTCATTAGTCCTTGTTGTCATATCAACTAGATAAACATATCCAAGTTGGAAATAACATATCCTGCAGGCCTCAGTAAATTTACAACATTATTTTAACGTCTTTATTATAAAATATTTGATATGGCCTTGGCTGAGTGTGTATGTCTCATGTATTTTTGAAGACGAACATTTTTGCTTATCAGAAATATATCCTGTTGGTGAAATGCCAAGTTTATAAAATTGGACTGCATGAAGCTTTCAGAAAGCTTTATGAATGAACCGACAATATCAAAAATACATCTTTTTCAGTTTTATGTATTTATTCCACAAGTGAGATACAGAGAGAGAGAGAGGTACAGCACCTTCCACAGGGTATACACATTGCAATCCACCCCCAGCTCCAATCTTTCCATATTATAGGCACATGTATGCTCAGTGTACTCAGAGAGATCTTCAAACTTAAATTGTATATGTCAGCCTCACAGGGCACCATGTTTTACTGCTCTGCTATTCTCCAGTCCCATTTTACAAGTAAATTTTAATGTAAGAATTAATAAATTAATCATTTCAGTGAAATCATTAAATATAGACATGATTTTAAAATAAATTTTCTCTCCTAAAACAGAAATGGGTTTAAAATATTCTGGCAAAGTAGTCTCTAAACGAATAACTAGGTTCAAAGGTGCATATATCTAACAGGACAGTATCAGATCTGACAAGCTTACAACACAAAGGTTAAAAGCAGGAGTGCTGGAGAAATCAAGAAAATCATGAGTAAGGAGATGGAGCAGATAGGAACTAGGCAATATCAACGAATCACATTGAGCATGATCAGAGGCAGCCTTAGAATAATAAGTCTTGTGATTCAAGGTTTAAAATTTCAAATCACAAATATGGCTGGCATTTGTAGCTTACATTATGTTTTTATTGGACTTAGCCACTTTAAATAATCCATAAAACAGAGAGAAGTTTATATTAGAAAATTTTAGGCATTTTGCATTCAACAATAATGAAATCAACACATCACATTTGTAGGACGCAACTAAATCACTATTTAAAAGAAAATGTATATATTGAAGTGCATTTATTAGAAATGCAGAAAGGCATAAAATTAATCGTTAATAATCTAAATATAAACTTCAAGGAGTTAGAAAGAAAATGGTAAAATAAACTCAAATAAATAATAGGACAGGTAACTAGGATAAAATGGGAAGAAGCTAATAAAGTAAAAAAATAAATGCAAAGTGTATGCGTCAGTGAACAAAATTGGTATTTCATGGGTATTTCAACATGTAGTTAGCAGTTTGATAATCTCTGAAGAAATAAATATCCTGTATCAGTAGTGTTGGCTTAGATGAGCAAGCTCCAAACCCAAGTCTCTGGGTGGTCCAGGGACAATGGGAGGGGCAGTTAGATAAGCTAGATGTGCTCAGAGTTTCTCATTCATATGAGAAAACTGTAGGGTATGGAAAGAACCAATGCTCCAAGAACTTACAGAGAACAATGAAAGAGCCAACATTTTTATGCCTTTCACAAAAAGGATATGGGCTGCAACAATTGTGGTCATATGGCACTTTCCCACCATTCCTCAAAACCAGGTCCCATTCCCTATTGAATGAAAATAGGGTACAAAATATGTCAGCATCAACACTGATAAACAGGAAGGCAGGACCCGCTTAAAATCACTTTACTTATTAATTGTGAAATAAAAAAGAAATGCCATTTTTCCCCTTTATAAGCCTCACAGCCTATCATTATTTAAAACTGTAAGATTTAAAGAAAAATCAACTGTTCAGAGCAAAGTATCTGACTCAAATCTCATTTTCGATTTTGTTTCCTCTTTCTGTTACATTATAATTTCATAAATTAAGAATAGGAAAGACATAGTAAGTTAAAAACTTTTAAAGAGAGAGAGGTTTTTTTGTTTTGTTTTGTTTTTCCAGAGAGAGAGACAAAAACAGGGAGGGGAGGGACAAGCAGTTGGCGTAATGGCTATGTCACTAGACTCCCACATAGTCGACCGTGGTTCGAGTGCCAGACCTGGTGGCTCAAACTCACGCCGTACACGTGTGCGTGCATGCCCAAGATCAAATTTACGCCGTACACGTGTGCGTGCATGCCCAAGATCCAGAGAGGAGAACGGAGAAGAAGGGATTGCAGCGTGGCCATCACCCCGGGGGGTGATTTCTCGCTTTCTGTCTCACTAACTTTCTCTGTCTTTCTGGCGAGCACACATGTCCTATAGCAAAAACCTCTCAAAAAATTAGACAAATCCTAGAAAATTACAAATATTGTTTAATAACGATTATCCATATACATCTCTTCTAATTAAGATATGTTGGGCTTAATACATTTAGTGTGAAAACATCTGTGAAATTGCATCAGTTTGTCACATGACAGGATTTTTAAGTGTCTAGATTTATGCAGGAAACTATACCGAGAATTATAGTAAACTAGAAATTTTAGGCAATTTAATTCAAAAGATCAATTTCAGATGTAATCAACACTAGTGACAATTATATTAAAAATGCTGTTATCAGGTTCCATTGTTTGTGGAAAATTAAGAGTGAGTCTTGTGTCATTCCCATAAAAAGAGAAAGACAGGTACTAATTTCATTAAAATGTTTCTGTGAAGTTCCTTAAACAAGTACTGTTTGATCTCAGAAATAGAAAGCTAAGATTGGCTTAATGGGAATATTCCAACAGAGAAGCACATTGTCAGATAAAGCCTACTATCAGTTCCTCTCTCGGATCCAGGTCCTAACCAGCTGGTCACAATGATGACCTACCAATTGCAAGCTTAGGCAAGCCCAGAGCCCTAGTTAACAAGAATAATATCTAAAAGAATACTGAGTTGTTTCTCTGGTATTTGGAGTCTACTATAGAAAATCTAAATCCTTACATAAACATAGAAAGATCACTTTCTCATCTTAACACTCCCAGTGTGTGTCCCAGTCTTTTGTTTGACCTGCCCACTGGGTCTTTTACATTTCTTGCTGGAACTAGAATGTGGTTCATTATCATTGACTTGGACCTTAAGTCCTTCACCTAATTTTTGGCTCCAAGTTCTCCATGAATGACCCCTGTTTTTGATATCCACTCAGTTTCAGATTATTCCCTAAATTCACCTCAATGGTTATCCTTGGCCTAATTTTGGCCTTCACTGTTTTTAAGAATTGATCTTTCCTAGAAACTCCTTGTTTCAGTCAAGATAGAGTTATGTGGCAACAATAAATAATCTCAAAATATTAGGCTTAAATATTGAAGGCTTTCCCCTTATTGTGCTGTATGTCACTACTAGGTTGGCAAGAGGTGAGGGGCTTTTCCCATCTGAGGAAATCCAGACTGACGAAGGCCCCATCTTGACATAGTTTTCATAATCAACATGGCAAGAGGAAAGAAAGCATCACAAATCATGCTCTCATTTCAGGGTTTTTGCTCAGCACAGACATGTATCACTTCTAGTTACTTCTTTTGGCCAAAACCAGTCTCATAGCCACACTCATGCTGGGTAATAAGGAAGCAACTTTTACCATGTGCCCAGAAAGTGAGAGAATCAGAACAGCAATCAAAAGTCCTAATTATGGCCACAACCTTATTGCTGCCTTTTTTCTCTATACTGCAGAATCTTGCCTATCTCTGTCATCCAGCTTCAAGATTCAAAAATGCTTAAATGTGAGGCTCTAGAGCCAATGATAAGTTTACTTCAAAGCTACTTCATATAGATACAACATAGATCTTCCTTGCCTTATGTGTAATATTATCAATTAGGATTCTGTAATATGTTTTACTGGATTATTCAGGAATGGGACGTAGACCTATAATAAACCATGTGTGCAGGAGACTACATAGTTGAATGTGAGCCAAGTATGTGGGATTTTCCCCTACTGATACAGAGCAGGCAAGTCTAAACACAACCACAATGCATACGCTTAAACACTGTTTTTTAAAAATAAGTGACATATTCTTTCATTCTGCTAAGTATTATAACTCCACTAATACTGCAAAAAGTAAAATGCATTTTTTATTCTTTCAGTAGGATTTATCTGAAGAACTGACTGAAAGAGCTCAAAGATGATATTATGAACTCCCAAGTAGCAATAAATGGCAAGTTTATGAAAAAAAGAACACACATATCTAAACTCATTTTTACCTTAGAAGGTCAACTACCGCATGGCTCACCAAAAGACACTTCTCTAGAATATGTCCATTAATATACCAACCAAATAATATCTAGAAAGAGTCATAAAGATGTCATTTAGAAAGTCGTGAAGCTATTAAATATATATGAATAAAGTTTGGCATGAATTTGTCCTAATGTTTTATAACTTCGATTTAAATAAAAAGAGGTTTAGTATTTAGTATTCTCATTCTCTCATGAGGTATCAACTAAAGCCACATAGAATGTGAGAGCAGGAATCAGAATGAACAAAACAAGTGAAGTTATTAGTTAGTCCATGCTAGTCCAGCTCTCAGCCTGGTGACCCATTACCATACCCGATGAAATACTGATTACCACTTATTAACAAATGTGAATTGCCTGCTCTCTGCATCTGTCTTTGTATGATTTGGCTTCCTGGATTTGGATAAAAATACTGTTATCCTGACATTTGCCTGGCATGACTATAATTTTCTCAGACCCTGAAGATTACCTGCTTCCAGGTAAACTGAGTATATATTCTATGTGATGTGCATGAACTTTGGGATGCATGACTGTCACAGATCCAGTTGGTTGACATTTCCAACATGTTCCACTTTTCCCTGCTTGTCAATTAAGAACAGAAACAAACATCTGAGAAATTATCTCTTGCTTAAAATGGAGTTCCACACCAATGGAAAGCCATAACATTATCTCTGCTGCTGTCATTCAGTCGTATGCTTTCATTTTTAATGATTGCATTTATGTTTCGTAGATTAATTCTCTTTGCGAAACTTTCAGCTGAAACAGTGATCTAAACTCCAAGTATATAGAACACGACTCCCTCTTGAGGGATTTTTCAAAGTCCCTTCATTCTCAGTTCTCCGGTCACCAATTATTCAATAAATAAGATGCCCAAAGGTACCTTAGAAATGTCCAGTTCTATGTGCAGATGCTTTCATGAACACACAGAAATAAACACTGGACTAACTCTTGATGTGAGCATAATAATCTCTGTTCTGCAATACTTGACAAATGCCTTCAATAAATTCTCTCTATGGCCAAAGTTATAAATTACCGTGAAGACAGAATACACATATAAAAGTCCAATGCAGTATAGCTCCCTGGACACTCAGGGACAGACTATTTCATCTACTTCAGCTATTAGTGTCAGTAGTCCCCCAATCCACCCCTCTAAAGTTCCAGGATCTGACTATTAGGAAGTTTGACTATAGCTCCCTGGTCACTCGTTCCTCCTGTTCTCCTTCCTTCCTGTTCTTCGGATTGTCTCAACATTTATGACTCGCAAGGAGTCCACACTTAAGATAAATAATTGACAAGACTGATACAACAAGTGTTGTAATTATTCAGGGAGCTTTTGCAGGCATTCACACCTGACTGCCACTGCAAGCTGTATACCTTCAAAACAGTGGAGTACAGTTCAGTATATTCTGGGATTCAGCCATGTCCTTTTCCTGGTAGTAAAAAGGCTTCAAGGCAGTGCCCAACTTTCCACCTTCACAACATTAAGGGGAATCAGAACAGGTTTGTAGCTTCACCATTTTTAAAGTTTTATTAAGAAAAAAAATAAAACGACTTATTTAGAAATTTTGTTCTGGCTCCACAAGACTATGGTCACAAATCTTCTGGAGTAAAAATCTAGGGAGAAATCTTAAAACAAACTAAATGTTTATGTACTTTGGGGAGAGTGAGTAAAGACCCAAATTCAAAATATTTCCTTTTCAACATAACCATTCCCTCATTCCAGAAAGATTCTAAACTCAAAGCTAAAAATATTACCTTCAAACTCCTGAAGAAAAAGTTTAAATCTAGAATTGCTAACCATTCTTCAATGCTTGCCAAAAATGTTCTCTCTTTAATAAACTTTTCTTCCTGATTTTCTTAAATTAAGCTAACCTTTTCCTTCTCACATATTTGTCTTCGCCTCTATTATGATACTAATAACATTCTGATTCTTAGTAACTTTGTTTCACATTATGTTTATGTATTAAATGGTCATAGTTCTTTGAGGTATAAGGGTCTTCAAAAAGTTCATGAAAATATGTGCCATGAGAAAACTATTCATGAAATCCAATTGTTTTATGCCAAAGTAAATTCATATTTTTATTACATTTCCCCACAAACTTTTTTTTTAGATGTTTTCGTGATAGGGCACATGTGCTTGCCAGAAAGACAGACAGAAACAGAGAGACAGAAAGAGAGAATCACTCCCCAGGGGGGATAGCCATGTCGCAATACCTTCTCCTCTATTCTCTTCTCAGGATCTTGGGCACGCACGCACATGTACACGGTGTGAGTTTAAGCCACTGGGTATGGAACTCAAACTGTGGGCAACTACATGGGAGTCCAGTGACATAGCCATTATGCCATCTGCTGGCTCCTTTCCCACAAACTTTTATGTCCCCTGGCACCAGAAATTGTATGTATACAGGAGAGCAATAATTGTATGAAATAGTTAGAATTAAGTAAATTATCAAATAAAGTTTGTTTATTGAGTTAGACAATAAGTAGGCCACTCTTAAATGTTTTGAGAAATTTCAGTGGGTTGGTAGAAGAGCTATCAGACTTCAGTGGGTCAAAGGCTGAATAAAAGGTGAGAAATGCACACAAAATGTAAAACACTTTTGAGAAACTTACCTGTGAAGAGGAAAATACATGCTTGAAAAATGCAATAGTGCCATATAAATAAAAGTTATTATTACTATTAAATCATCAAGTCTATAGAAGCAGCTAAATTTTTTCTTTTCTCTAAAAATATTACTAAATCTTTCTGTCCTCTCTCCCAAACAAATTTATCAGCTATGAGTCAGTGTGGGAACCAAATAGCAGATGTGCTACTTATTAGAAAATTTAAACAAAATGCAGTGTCTGGAGTAATGTAACAAAGGCAGCAGAAACATTGAGGAAGCTGTGTTTTACTCTGAATTTTGCAAAAACAATACTTGAGTTCTTTTACACAAATTTTGTTTTTACAACATAAAAGGTTTTTATATCTAGGGGGTAAGCCAATTCAATATTAGTGTTTGTTCCTAAGAATTAAACAATGCAATTATTTAGAATGAGAATATTCAATAATAGTTTCTTTTTATTGAAAGACTGCTTAACCTTCATCATTTTTCAGCTCTTAGCACAATAATTAAAGCGTTCATTTTTTGACTGAGAAAACATTGCACACACCTACCCTGTAAGAAGCAACACACTAGGCACTAACGATACAAAAGTGAGCAATTGTAACCTTTCTCTTCATTGAACTTACATTCAAAATGGGGGCGACAAGGCCAAATAGCAATGCCACATACAAGCAACCACCTCCAAGGTTATGTGGCCCAAGATTTCAGAGAGGACATGAAGCATTAGTTTAGTCATCCAGGATGAGATATGGGTGCGCCTCAGACTAAAAAGTAGAAAAAGACATTAAGTAATGCAGCAATTTTCAGAGAAAATTTTGACAAAATAAAATTCAGGTTAGTGAAGACAAAGTCAGTCTTTATCACGAAGACCCTTATTTCGTCTTAGACTGGAAAGAAGCAGGATCTTGTGAAGTCAGTTATAGATCTATCTAGATATCAATGTGAGAATTTGAAGCCTTTGAATAGATTCTATGCTAAGTAAGATCATAGTCTGAGAATGAAGGAGGCTTAAGATTAGACTAGAAGAAAGTAGTAAAGACTGAAATAGCTACTGAGGAGAATTGAGCACAAGCAGAGCAAAGTTAAATGGAAAAACAACACAAAGCAAAACAAAAAACTCCAAGAGAACTAAGGATCTAACTGCAGACAGCCACAACTGTAAAGGCAAAGAATTGCTCTGAAAAAGCATCAAGACCTACTTGACAGAGAACCAATTCCCTGCATTACATAGACCAGAGATCACTTAAATTTCAAGTTCTCGTTCTGCTCTTGCTGGCGACCTGACATCTCCAGAGGTTCTCAAGGCATTTGAATTTTTATCTAATGTGTAAGAAAACAAAATCCAGAAAAAGATAGAAAATTAAATGTATGCATCTAATTTTTCTACCTCCAGAAAACTTACTAAATAAGTAGAGATTTTAGGGGAGAAGATATAAGCCTACAATAACAAAAAGACTGAAAGTTTAGTATTAAATAATTTAGCATGCTAGAAACAGTAGAAGCTTAAGTTGGTATTATAAAAAATAGAAACAACGATATTTGCACTGCAGAATCATCCAAAAGAGCAGTAAGTGATGGCACCAGATACTTTGGAATTGGGGATAGCAGCCTAGGCAAAGATTGAAATTATAATTGGCTTAAATCTGTATTAGAATAAATCAGATCCACATCATTTTTCTTCTCTGTATGCCTCTAGGTAACTTCCCATCTTTCAACTCCAGCAGAATTTGAAGGCATCTCAGCAGATTTCTGGAAGTTTCAATTCTGGAGACTATTAGAGAATTTTAGCGCAAAGATATTCCAGATTCATCAGAAACCCCAGATACTCTTTTAATGACAGTGAATAAAGTAACCAAATAAATATGGATGGCTGACCAAGCTGTCCTCTCCCCTTTCTTCATATCCAGAATACTGACAGGCAGAACTGTGTTTTCCAGACAAGAGATTGGAAGAGCCTGTTTCAAGAAAGTGCACAAAGACATTGAAGTTGAGAGATCTAAAAATCCACCCTGATATCCCTCCAAGAAGATCCAATTCTACATGCCCTATTCAGGTGCCAAGAGGTTTCAATAGCATTTTGATTCTGTTCTAAATTATGAGCCTAAAATAAATGATAATCAGACAGTTGCAGAAATTATTTACCTCTAAGATAAAGACCAAATTAAATGAATAGAAATAAAGCAACTTGGAGAAAATAAGGACTATAAAGAGAAAAAAATTAAAGAAACTATTACTAAGAATTATAAGAGGATATTATATTCATTAAATGAAATTAGAATACATTTTCAAACATAGAAAAGAACTAAAGAAAAATTAAAAACTCTAATAATTAAAATTATACTATATTTTTTTAAAAAATCAATGTAATATAATGTTTAAAAAATTCACTTAAGAGTATTTTTAAAAGATAGAATAGATAAGAAAATTAGAGGGCCTATTTGCAGTGGTCCAATATCCAAATACTAACTCCAGAAAAAAAGGGAATAAGAAACAGGAAGGAAGAAATGAGCACTCAAGTAATGCTTGAAAGTTTCTAGGAATGGAAGGGTCATATTTTCCAGATTGAAAGTGCCTTCTAAGTACCTACCACAAAAAATAAAAATAAGTGAGATTCATCACTGTGAAATGATAGAGCATTGAGAATGAAGATGCTAAGAGCTTTCCTGGGGGAAAATTAAAGTGTTAAATATTGACAAGGAGGATCAGAGTAGTCAGCCATAAGTTTCTCAAAAGAAATTTTGGAAACTGGTGGAACAACATGCTTAAAGAAATTACTTCTATCATACACTTCTGTAGCTAGCCAAACTACTGATCAAGCAGGAAGATAAAATAAAGCTGTCCTCAGACATACAAATCGCAAAATATTTACTTCCCACTTACTATTTCTCATAATGCTTCTGCAGAAGTGCTAATCAAAACATTGTTCTTGGGACCAGCAGTTAGTGTAATGGCTATGTCGCTGGACTCCCATGTAGTCAACTGCGGTTGGAGTCCCGGACCCGGTGGCTTAAAACTCATGCCAGGCGCGTGTGCGTGCATGCCTAAGATCCCGAGAGGAGAATGGAGGAGAAGGGATTGTGGCGTGGCCATCCCCCCTGGGGGGTGATTTCTCGCTTTCTGTCTCTCTGTCTCTGTCTTTCTGGCAAGCACAGGTGCCCTATAGCAAAAAAAAAAACTCTCCAAAAAAAAATGTTCTTGTGAAGATCAAAGCCTCTCACTTTATATAATTCTCTTATAATCTCATCAGTACAGTGCAGAAATAGAAAGGGTTTGATGTGAATAGAAAATAATCAATTTTTCAAAAATGTTCTTGATAAAGGAGTGTGCAAAGAACTTCTAATCAAATTACAGTAGTTGTGCAATCGAGTTATAATTAAGGACTGCTTTTACATAAAATAGCACTTTTACTTAAAAGATTAATTGGCAGAATGTGGATATTCAGACTCTGATATTTGATATAGTCTCTAAAATGAGCAATGTGAGTTTATCACTTTAAGGGAAACAATTGATGACAGCTGTTGCCAATAATATAATCAAAACTTTCAAGTCAAATTTCAAATTTAGAAAACTTGTTACTGTCATGGGCGATTAATATCTTTCTAATACTTAAAGACTTTTCTGATGAGATTAATGGTGATAGTTTCAAGTGTGAATTTTTTGTTGTTGATATTGTATAGTAAAATTATCAACACTTGGAAGATCTAAATTAGTGGAAACCAATATTTTTCAAATGACCAATGTGTGATGCTATAAGAAGTTTCATGTGTGTTAGATGCAATTAAAGTACAAAATATATCATAAATTTTTATAGTAAAAAGTTAATTGATATGGTTTCAAACTCTATATTACAACTAACCCTGATGAAACTACTACTAGAATTTTCATGAGGAAAAAGAACCACATTTTCAAAAAAGCTGTGAAATATTTTTATGCTTTCCAATTAAAATTCTGTGTGAGGTCAATTTTCTTCATGTACTTCAATAAAAACAAACTGCAGCATACTGAATGAAGAATTAGGTATGAAAATCCATCTGCTTTCTTTTAAAAATAAACAGAAAGATTTTGTCTTCTCTTGGAAGTTAAAATTACTTTTTATAAAAATATGTTATTTATATAGAAATATAAGGAGTGCATTATTATGATTTTTTTCAATGAGTTCATAAATATTTTTTAAATTTTTATTTTTATTTTCAATATAGTCAATGTCAATAGATATGACTCATACAAACCAAAGTTTTTTCAGACACTCAATTTTTTTTGGGGGGATAAGAGTTCCCAAGACAAAAAGTCATTTTTCCACTAGTTTAGGGCAAAGATGTACCACAAATCTAGGAAAGGCAATCATAAAGTTTGTCTGGAATCATAAAAAACTCTGTATTGCCAAATAAATTCTGCACAAGAAGAGTGGAGTGGGTGGCATCTCACTCCCTGACCCAAAAATAAACTACAAAGTTGTAGTAATCAAAACAGCATGGTACTGGCACAGAAACAGACATGTGAATCGAAGAATGGAACAGAATAGAGTCCCCAGAAATAAATTCCCAAACATACAGTCAACTGATTTTTGACAAGGGATACCAGTCAATCCAGTGGGAAAAGGAAAACCTCTTCAGCAAATGGTGCTGGTAAAACTGGATCTCCACTTGCAGAAAAATGAATCTGAACCCCTACCTCTCACCTCTGACAAAAATCAAGTCAAGGTGAATCAAAGTTCTAAATCTAACACCTCAAACTATAAAACTGCTCCAGGAAAACACTGGGGAAACTCTGGAAGACATTGAGGTAGGGAACTTCTTAAATAAGACTCCCAAAGCACAGGCAATAATCCCTAAAGTAGACAAGTGGGACTATATTAGACTAAGAAGTTTCTGCACAGCAAAGGACAGAGTAACAAGTGGGAACCGACAACCCTCAGAATGGGAAAATATTTTTGTAAACTATGTGTCAAATAAGGGACTGATAACAAGAATTCAAAAGGAACTCAAGCAGCTGTTCCTAAAAAGCATGAGCAATCCTATTGAAAGATGGGAGAGTGAGTTGGAAAAAAACACTCTCTAAATATGAATGCGAATAGCTAGAAGGCATATGTAAAAAATGTTCAACATCTGTCCATCCATCCCTCATTGTAAGGGAAATGCAGATCAAAACAACAATGAGATACCACCTAACCCCAGTCAGAATGACTAAGATTAAAACAAAACAGAACAAAACAAAACAAAACAAAAAAATGATAAGTGCTGGCAGGGGTGTGGTGAAAGGGGAACTTTCTTACACTGCTGGTGGGAATGTAAATTGGTCCAGCCACTCTGAAGAACAATTTGGAGATTCCTCAAACATCTACAAATAGAACTACCATATGATCCAGCAATCCCACTCCTTGGTATCTACGCAAAGGACAGAAGAACACTTAATCAGAAAAGTGCTTGCACATCGATGTTTATTGCAGCATTATTCACAATTGCTAAGTCATGGAAACAACCCAAATGCCCACGAACAGATGAATGGATAGAAAAACTGTGGCACATATACTCAATGGAATACTATTCAGCCATAAAACAAAAACAACAAAACCTTGACTTTTGACAGGAAATGGATGAATATGGAAGATTTACTGCTGAGTGAAGAAGCCAAGATATGAAGGAGAGGCATTGTATGTCCCCAATTAATATATACCAAGTGTCCGTGCTCTCTGATGGAAACTAATTGACTAAAGGATATAGAAACACAGTATATAGATGTAAATACCAGATACAGTGTGTGTGAAAGAGGAGGGTCTGAGAAAGGACATTTAGAAGAAAAATAGGGTGGCAAAGCATTAATGGCACAAAGAAATGTGGTATTATCTGTTGAAGATATTTTGTAGTTTTATCAAGTGTACTACGGAGAAGTGTTCACTTGTTGATATATCCATTTTGTAAGCCAAATAATAATGTGATTGAATGTATAAAAGAAAATTAAATGAAAAAAAACAAAAAAAGATGGAAATAGGTATATGGGTCATGTGACTTTTCCAAGGCAGATTAAAATTAAAAGAAAATTAAAAAGGTGCTATGGAAATACATAACTAACACTAGAAAATTCCTTATTTACAGATGAGAAAAGTGAAATTCAGAAAAGTTAAGATATTTGCCTAAGGCATTTCCAGCAATTAGTGACAAAGCCAGTTCAAAAATTTGTATCTTTTCTCTCTTACCCAAAGCCTTTTTCTTTTATATTATGACTTTTCAACCTGAGTTTTATAACCTATATATTATTTTTAATGAATGGGTATTGTGTATATAGATGTATACGAGGTGTGTATATGTGTGTTACAAAACTAAACTGAATATAGTAATTTTTTCCTTCCATTCCATTCCACCTTCTTCAACTCTTCAGAAAACCTGTTCTGACAGCCTCTACTAAGGACAAAACAGACCCCGGAAGCCTACACCTCCTGGTTACAGCTAATGCTTTCATAGACATACAAACAAAACATCTTTTTTTGGAATTTAGAATTGAAATAAAGAAAAGCCAGACTCTTCTGGGAACTTAAACAGGGTCTCAGGTAACCACATTTGGACCACTTGCTCATCAAAGCCAAGGAAATATGACAAGAAGCAGAAGAAAAGACGGGAAGATTTGCAGAGAAATACAGGAAGACAAGCTGGGCCAGCCCTTCAGTTCTTTATTCCAGGCTTCTATGAGACCCAGAAATGCTTTTTTATTTGGGCTTCCATGAGGTTCTCTTGAATTTGTCAATTTTTGCTGGATATGTATTGAATCGGTTTTTGTTCCTTGCAACCCAGCAACCATGTGTGAGGACAAATGTGCACGTTCATTAATCCCTACTTCAATTAAAATGAAGGACAACTTCTAAGCAGGTGGTAAGTGCAGGCAGAACATAAAGCCCTGACATTTGCCTGATAAGAACAGTGGCGAAATTAGGGTGCATGGTGAAAAGAAACAATGCACATGCTTTCAGTTGGCAACTTGAAAGTTTTCATCAGGAATTTGTAATTTGGACCAAACATAAAAGTTGGCACTTTCATTGAAAAACTGAATTCAGAGAAAGTCAAAGCTTGATTATACATATGGTCTCCATTAATAACTGGTAACTTAAGAAATGAAAGCATAGTCTTCTCGCTGCCAACACTGGCTAAGTGTTAGTCATATGAGAACACATAATCTACAACTCCTTAATGCAGTTTATTCAACAAGTGAACTATGTAAGAGGCATTTTTCTTTAAATTCTGTCCCAGCTCTATAAAGGGATATTAGCATCTATTAGTGAAGTACACTAGAGCCCAGAGAAGAAACTCTACAGAAAAAAAATTACAGCAATATCCAGCTATTTTATTGAAATTTTAGAGATGGAAGATAAAAGTGGGATTCATGCTGGAAGAAAGGAGATGTTTTCCCAGATAAATTCTAAAATTTTCTCTAGAGGAGGTTAAACACACTGGAGTAGCTGACTAGCAGAGGGCCAAGAGAGGGTATCAAATTAATGGAAACTCAAAAAGAAAAGCACTGCAAAATCTGGAAGAAGAAATAGCTATGCTAATGACTTGAGTAATACAGGGTGATAAAGAATTTTGACCATCATAGTGCTGAAACATCAGCATCAGTGCCATCTGCATCGTATACTGATGTTTGCTGCTAGTGAAAGCTTTTTCTAAAGCTTACCGTTAAGTGTGCTAGAAAATAGCATGAAAGTCAAGTGACATGTGTCTCTCCTAATCTTGGCTGCTGGGGACTCAAACTTTAGTAAATGTAAAATTCCTTATAAAAATTATGGGCCCAGCTGCCATGTCTGGAAACATGTGGGAAGGCCTAGTTTCCGATTCTGGATTGACCTGAACACATTGAGCACAGGTGCACCCATGATCCTGGCTGACTACAGGGTTGGAAGTGGAGCATGGCATGACAAATTCTGTCATCAGTCTCTTTCTCTCTCTCTCATGAAAGATATGTTTTTAAGAAATGACTAAAATTTTGACAAGGCAGCAAATTCTCACATATAGAAATCACAAAATAATGGACTTAGACTGCACAGATGTATCGTTACTTCTTTAAAAGCTTTATCTTTATTCACATGAACGTACAGAATTTAAGGGTCAGTGACACATAGTGATTAAAATCTGTACCCAATACCCAGCTACAGCTAGGAGAGGCCTAAGATGCAGAGACCATCTTTTCACTATCTTTGACACCCAGGCCAAAGGCTGCAGAATGATGCAGACCTTTTAATCCAGCTTTTCTACCCTTAAAGACACAGAAGATGGACGAGACGCTGAAATCACTCTCCAAACACTGATTCTTTATTTATGGGACCTAGGAGAAAGAGAACATTAAGTGAACTCAAAACGGCATGCTGCGATCAGATTTTCAGCTGTTCTGTGTCACTGGAACTGCAAAGGAAAAATAACAGCCCTAATATCAATAATAAATGCCTACCGGAGAACTCCGGTAAAGCTACAATGATTAAATAACACCACGGAAGAAGGCAAAGTCTAGAAAACTCTCTCTCTCTTTCTCTGGCAATACGCCCAGGCTATTGGTTTTTCTTTGCTTCATCATTCTCATGTTTGCCAGCCTACCACACACACACACACACACACACCCCTCCACCTCTGGCTCCTTAGACATCGGTTCAAATAGCAAAGTAATTGAGACCTTAAAGGAGGTACAAAAATTATTTTCAGCCTTTGAACTTCTCTCTGACCAAAATTAATAGTTTTAAAGCTGACAAGTCCATCCTATGTCATTCCAATGCCCTAATGTGGATTCTTCTATTGATTAGGGGACAAGAAGAAAGGAAATAAATATTTTTAGTGCTACAACTATCAATCAGTCTCTCTCCCAGTACTTCATATATGTTATTTACTCTTCTAATAACCAGACAAGGTTTATCAAGTAAAATTATTCCTATGTTACAAATGAAGACATTGAAACACGGAGACATTGATTTACCAGAGGACTAGTGAACATGAGAACTACTGAACGTGAGTAAGTGCTGTAACCTAGGTCTCTTAGATTCCAAAACCGTTCCCATTACTCAGTGACTCACAAATCAGAGTGGGTTTTGCAACATCGCCTGTTCCTCACGACTGTCTAGTGGCTGACATCTCTTAAAAGTTGTCAAATTGAAACCAACAAGTGGCATGTTGATGGGATGCTGGACTTCCACATGGCCAACTGCGATTTGAGTCCCAGACCTGACAGCTTGAAAATCATACCAGGCACACGTGAGTGCATCCCCAGGGTGGCTTCTCATTTACTCAATCTCTCTCTCTCTCATAAGTACTCACACCCTTTGGCAAAAACATTTTTTTTCAAGTTGAATTAATGGATAAGAGAATGTCCTTTGGAGGGTTTTGATGCTGAGAAGTGACAGACATAGGGAGTTATTAGCAAGAAGAAGATAGAGGTAGTAATCTTGATTAATAAGAAGATTCTGAGACCTCCAGGAATAGCTTAGCTCAAACGTCAGCTCACCAGGTTGAGGCACTAGGCCAGGTACTCTGCTTTTTGCCTAATATGATCTTCTTTGAGGCGGCAGAAATTAATACTTTTCACTTGACATCTGCTACCAATAAGTAAACACTGATTGAGAATTATTGGAGCTACTCAACTAGTATCACTAATGGATTATAAAGTTTTAGAACAGATTTGTTTGTGGCCAATGTTCATAATTCATCTAATAAATACAACATGGTTGTATTTGTCTACAGATATTGTAGAGCGAGGCTTGGGCTGCATGTTTCAGAAGCATTTCATACACAAACTTTAATTCTCACACTGCTTCTGACACACAGAAGCCCCTCTCACTCTGATATGTGCAAGAGCAAAGTGTATTGCCACTTTCTCTGTCTTTGGGATGTCCTCCAACTCTTCCTTTAAGTTATGCTATCCCTATTCTCTCAATTAAAGTGGCTAGAATTGTTCTCACTTTCGAGAAGGAAATAGTCAAAACATTTGACAACAGGTTTAATGTTTCTTCTTTTTCTCTGTCTGCCACTAGGTAGGTGCTGTTCTGACCTAGAATTTCTTCCCACCAAGATAAAATAACCATCAATTTTTTGTTTACCCCTAGGATGTAGGCTATAAAGAATGGTAAGAAGGGGAGCTATTTGTTAGCATTACATATAAAACTAGATTTGTTCACATTTTGTTGAAACAAGTATGTGTTCCTATAGTAATTTTGACAAAAGAAAACCAAAAAGAGAAAATTGATGTTCATACTTTTGGAGTGTTATTATCTCACCATTGACACAAACTTTGCCTTGCCTAAGATAAGATTCTCACTTGCAGTCCCTTCATACCCCTTGTAAGAATCATGGATTTGGGGGGCAGCAGACGGCATGTGGTTAAAGTACTGGACTCCTACTTAATTGACTGTGATCCAGGTCCTGGACCTGGCAGCTTGAAAATGACACTAGGTGCATGTGTGTATGCCCAAAATCCCAGGAGAAAGGAGGGATTGCAGTGTGGCTATCTCTTCTGGGAAATGATTTCTCACTTTCCCTTCCACTGTCTCTGCCTCTCTCTGCTGGGCTCAAACACCCTATGGCAAAAACCTAAACAAACAAACAAAAAAGAATTGTGGATTTGAGTTGTATTCTCGGTCAAGATATTATCAATCACAAGAGCTGGAAGAACACTTAGGGCAAACTCTGAGTATTGGAGAAAAGGAAATTAAGTGATAAGTCTCATACAGGATACATTCATTCATTCAGCAAACATTCTTTGAATGCTTATTTATTTGATCAAAATTAAAAGCATGTCGGATTTATAGTTTGAATTTTGTACTTATCTACACACAAAAGACTTATCATCTAGCACAAATTTATTCCATACCAATAATATGGCTGACATAATTCTGTATGTAGTCATACACTGATATGTTTAGACAAAAATTAGTAGTCCCATTTCATGGCAAAGGAAATTGAGTCTCAAGAAAATTAAGCCTTTTTGCGGAAGTCACAAAGCTAGCAAGTATTGGTGATCTATTCAAAGTCAGATCTTTTGCTTTCTAATTCAAGAGTCCTTACTGGTGTTGTACTAGGCATTTTTCTCTTAGAGTTTATTTCAGGACAGTCAGCCACATAGAGCAGGAGTCCCTAGTCCTCAGGCCGCATAACCCTGGTAATGGTCCATGGCCTGTTAGCAGAGTGAGCAAAGCTTCATCCATATTTACAGCTGCTCTCCATTGCTCACATTGCCTCCTGTCAGATCAGCAGTGGCATTAGATTCTCACAGGAGACTGCAGATAGGACCATCTAGTTGCAGGAAAACAAACTCTTTGCTTCCACTGATTTTGCATTATGGTGAGTAATATAATTATTTCATTGTTTATTGCAGCGTAGTAATAATAGAAATAAATTGCACACTAAATGTAATATTCTGGAATCATCCCCCAAACAATCCCCTTTTCCCAGTCTATAAAAAAATTGTCTATGGCAAAACCAGTTCCTGGTACCAAAGAGCTTGGGAACCGCTGCCACAGAACACTGGTTAAACCCTGTACATAGAAAAGCCTGATTCCGTATGATCAATCATGGTTCAAATCACAGCTGCAGTGGCTAGAAAAACACACCAGGAATGTGTGCATACATGCCGGAAATACCAACAGGATGAAGAAGTGGAGGAGAGAGGATCACAGTGACCACGCCTAGAGCAGAGGGTTTTGTTTTTCTCTCCACTGCCCCTCTTCTCTCCCCTCCCCCCTATTACAAGTTCTTGTACCCTCTGGCTATAAAAATAATAATAATAATTTATTCCAGGAGACTAGGGACAATCAGAAAGTGAAAACTTTTCTTCTAAATATCTATTTCAATTTTTTTCTTTCTCTTTTTTAGTAAATTATAGTGATCATTTTATCAATGTGGAGCTTGTTTACGTACTCAGTTTTAAATATTCTATCAAACATCTCAGAAATATTTTCTTAAAATGATACTCATTTAGCAAGCCCTATTACTTAAGTCATGTCTCATACTTAAGGGGGGAAGCTCATTAGAGGGAATTTTCCAATATTCTCTGATGTCTAATTAAAACCAGGATTAAAAACCATAAAACTGATTAAAGTTTATGTAGAATATAATAACTTAACCTTTGGACTGCTAGTATTTATCATTTTTCATGACCTCTCAAGCTGAATAATTCTGGCCAAAAACAGGACTCTGATGAAAAGTGTTTGGGGGTTGTTCATGCTTCCTTACAAATCTTCCTAAAGACCTTGAACATTCGGTGGGTAAAGATAGCATGACTTAAGCATTAGGTTAGAATAAAAGAAAGATATTTAATTGAATCTGGGAGGAAATTATGTATCTTCTGTTTTTAAATAATACCTTCCCTGTGATTTTTCATATACAGATGCTGTGGACTTACTGAATTCTGTTCCCAGAATATTCAGATGTTGAAGCCTGAAAACTCAATGTGACTGTATGTGAAGACAGGGCCTATAAAGACACATTAAGATTAAATGAGGTCATGAGGATGGAATCTTGACACATTGAGATTGGTGCCTAAGAAAGACACTGGAGAGTTTGCCCTCCCCTTCGTCCTATGCACACAATGAAGGGGTAAACACAAGGCAAGACGGTAGTCACCTACAAACCCAGAGAAGAAGCCTCATCACGAAATGTACGGTGCCAGCACCTTGATCTTGGACTTCCTAGGCTTCAGAACTATAAGAAAATAATTTTCTACTGTTTAAGTCATACATTCTACAGTACTTTGTTAAGGTAGACTGGGCAAATTGACACCGGAAACTGTGGCCTCTCATGTATATGAATAGATCATTTTAAGCAGAAATATCTTTACGTAGAGAAATTTAAGGATGCTATTCTGGGCATAAAACTTTGCTGTAACTGATAATTGCTGCAAAAATGGCATTGTAAACTGCAACATAATTAATGTAGCAACTCTTTCTTGAACATTACCTAGGCTGTATAGTTTACGGTGAAGTCCCTAGTTGAAGTCCTTAATCTTAAAAGAAAGAAGTATAGCTGTCAGCCTGGCCTTTCTTTCTGCAACTTGAGAGCTTCCCAACTGAACTCATTTTACTTAGCAAAAGCATCAGTTTCCTTTTTTTGCATAAATATTGGTGTTTAAATGATTGCATGGGGGAAAAGGAAAATTAGTATACATACCAGGGAAGTGCTTAAATGATAACTAAATTTTGGAAGAATGGGAGAACAGACACTCAGCCCGTCAGCAAACATTTTCCCCATTTTCCCTCATGGCACACATCAAGACCCACTTTCCTGCCAGGCCTCAGGGCAACTTCAGAATCCATTTCTACAAGGCAGTCTCAGCAGCCCTTCAGACTGACTGGAACTGGAATGCACGTAGAACGTAATTGCTTATGCCTGAGTAAAATTTGCCATTTTTGACACAGCCACAGACCCAAATATGGAGGAAATTAGGCTGAATCTAAGATAAATTAGGCTAAAAGCAAGAAATATTTAGAGCCACTAACTCTCATATTACTATATTTAAGAGGTAAAATGGGCCAACACTATAGGTTGGCAGGTGCAATCTTCACTTTCAATATCCTTCTTTGCTTGACTCTGTTACAGAGGCTGTAAGCTAAAAATGGGTTTATGTAGTTCCCTTTCAGTGAGGTGTATGAGCAGATGACATAGGACTGGGATATAAGTAAAAATCTGTTGTGGCAGGTTGTTCTTCAGTCAGGAATGCAGTAACAAGGCCTGGAGACATGGCAGTTTTTAGTGCCCATGAAACAATAGATGTAATTACAAATGGCAGCACATTAAGGATGGTAGAATAGAAATGTGGGCAAATCTTATAATCCAAAGGCCATTATTAAACCCACCTACCCTTGGGCTATTAAAGCCAACCTTTTTATTAGGAGAGGCAGAAATACCTTGGATTTTAAATCTAGGACTAGTCAATATTTTATATTTTTGGTTGAACAAATTCTTGATTGATATAGTGGCTTTAGATCAATAAAATCACAAAATTTTAAAGAGGAAGAAAGAGGCTAGGCTACAAATATTTATTTGTGAAAAGCTTAAACACCTTTCTGACTGTACAAAAATGTAGTTATCATCTCCATTTGATTAATTTACCACTTTCCTCTTCTAACCTGGAAAAGGGCACCAATCCTTCTGTTGTGATGACAATAACATCTAATTCTCTGATAGTGGTGAATCCAGGCTAGTTATATATATAATTCTGTCACTTCCTCTCTCTGATTATGTATGTTTGCTCCAATTCTTCTTTACTCATAAAAGTGCCTCTATTTTCCAAGCCCTTATTTCTTGTAGCACAGAGGAATTTCAACAGATTGTCTAGCTCACCTAAATCCCAAGATATGCACCCAATTCTTGCCCAGTTCAAACTGTGCTTGGCAGCACAAGGGTATTTCACAAAGTTCATAGAAAAAAAAAAATTGGAATTACACCATGAATCTTTGCTGAAAAACATTTTTTAAATTTATACATAGTATTTTTCAAAATATACATTTTTCATAATATTTTAAAGATTCTCTTATATTCTCTGGGCCAGCAGGTGGTGTGGTGATTGGGAGCACTGGACTACCACATAGCTGACTGCAGTTTGAATCTTGAACCTGGCAGCCTTCTCTCTCTCTCTCTCTGTCCCTCTCTGGTCAAATTAAAATAAATAAATAAATAAATAACATTAGGTAAAATACAACTTATAAAAAGATCCTCTTATATTCTCATATTTTAAGAACCAGTCTAGCCATATAGATAGAGTGTAGAATTGGTCTTGTTTCTTTAGGCCAGTAAAATCTGTCTACCTACCAATAAAAAGTAGCCTCACTGTACATCTTTATTCCCATTAACTAGAGCACCTTAGTTAGAAACCCTTAGTGTCCTGTAAACAGGACAATTTTTAAAGACTCTTATGGGGCTGGAAGATAGTGTAGTGGTTACAACACTGGACTCCCATTTGGCCAATCATGGTTCAAGTCATGGACACAGTGGCTTGAAACTTATTCCAGGTGTGTGTGCTTGTGTGCCCAAAATCCCAAGAAGAGAACTGAGGAGAAGGAATTGTGGTTTGGCCTTCCTCCTGGGGCAATATTTCTCATTTTCTGTCTCTCTGTCTGTCTCTCTCTCTCTCTCTACCTCTACACCAAGAGGGTGAGCCCTACAGTAAAAATCACTCAAAAAATTATAAAAAGTGAGACCCTTACATAAGGCCATGATAGGCTCCAATACATATTTTTATCTCCTTTTCTTTAGCCCCAAATTTAACATAAGAATAAAAAACACTGTATTGCATTAGAAACTATCCATATTTTATCCACATAACAGTGGTCTGCATGAGCTATACAACATACATGTACACATATTTTCAACTTTTTCTAGTGGAAGACATTTTTAGGACAAGTCTGTTAAAGTGGCTATTATATTTTTTCAACAAAAAATCTGTTTATGTTCTTTTAATATATACAGCACAATCATTTTATGTTATGAGTGATACCTCAGCTTAGCTCATGTAATTTTCATCACTGAGGATATTCTGGACAATTAGACCACACTCTATTTCTATCCAATCAGATTTGGATTTGGAACACACTCTGTTTCTATCCAATCAGTTTTGATTATTTGCTGGCTACACTCACAGAGGATGCGACTCATTCTAGCAATCATATTTTCATAACTAAACTGAGAAATAGTTGGTATGGCTCTTTATAAGCAATACAAATCTGT
Source organism: Tupaia belangeri chinensis (assembly GCF_000334495.1). Classification (NCBI taxonomy): domain Eukaryota; kingdom Metazoa; phylum Chordata; class Mammalia; order Scandentia; family Tupaiidae; genus Tupaia; species Tupaia belangeri. The sequence goes on from NW_006159784.1 coordinate 685,627, forward strand.
CAAAAAGAAAAAAAAAAGTAAAATCATTTCTGTACCTCCACGAGAGAAAAACAAAATTTCATTTAAAGAACATTATACTAAGAGAAAAAAACAGAATCAGAATAAGAGATAGGAAAAAGGAACAAATGTTAAGTCTTGATGGTCATAATGTTCCTACGTGCAACTTTATCCTAGAGTGTCCACTCTCCTCCTTTTAATTCCAGCCTCCTTGTCTAAAGTTTACTGGTATTCACAACTTCATTCTGCTCAGTCTTTATCTATGTGGGTTGTATTTTTGAACCAGCTGCTAGGTTAAATTTCTACTTCAAATTGAAAGGTATCCTAAATTATATTACAGTCTCCTTGTGAGTCCAGTTAGAAAAATGACCATAGAATCATACAGTTATTTTGGGGGGAAATGCAAAATCCAGTCAATAAAAAGCATACCTAAATAAAAAGTCAGTGGTAACATGGATTATCTTTAACCTTAGTAAGCTTAACATTCTGGCATTGCTCTTTAGGCAGAATTGTGCAGAACGTCTTTCAATTTGACTCCAACCCAGTTTGTGCCCTGAACATGCAGTTTGCGTGGGGACTTTAATCCACAGATTATGGATCATGGAGAAATATGGCTATTACAATATGACTATGTTTATAAGCCAGACATAATCCTAAGTGAATTTGTTTATTCAACTGAAGTTTGTTGGATGCTCTCTCTCTCTCTACCTCTACACCAAGAGGGTGAGCCCTACAGTAAAAATCACTCAAAAAATTATAAAAAGTGAGACCCTTACATAAGGCCATGATAGGCTCCAATACATATTTTTATCTCCTTTTCTTTAGCCCCAAATTTAACATAAGAATAAAAAACACTGTATTGCATTAGAAACTATCCATATTTTATCCACATAACAGTGGTCTGCATGAGCTATACAACATACATGTACACATATTTTCAACTTTTTCTAGTGGAAGACATTTTTAGGACAAGTCTGTTAAAGTGGCTATTATATTTTTTCAACAAAAAATCTGTTTATGTTCTTTTAATATATACAGCACAATCATTTTATGTTATGAGTGATACCTCAGCTTAGCTCATGTAATTTTCATCACTGAGGATATTCTGGACAATTAGACCACACTCTATTTCTATCCAATCAGATTTGGATTTGGAACACACTCTGTTTCTATCCAATCAGTTTTGATTATTTGCTGGCTACACTCACAGAGGATGCGACTCATTCTAGCAATCATATTTTCATAACTAAACTGAGAAATAGTTGGTATGGCTCTTTATAAGCAATACAAATCTGTCAAAAAGAAAAAAAAAAGTAAAATCATTTCTGTACCTCCACGAGAGAAAAACAAAATTTCATTTAAAGAACATTATACTAAGAGAAAAAAACAGAATCAGAATAAGAGATAGGAAAAAGGAACAAATGTTAAGTCTTGATGGTCATAATGTTCCTACGTGCAACTTTATCCTAGAGTGTCCACTCTCCTCCTTTTAATTCCAGCCTCCTTGTCTAAAGTTTACTGGTATTCACAACTTCATTCTGCTCAGTCTTTATCTATGTGGGTTGTATTTTTGAACCAGCTGCTAGGTTAAATTTCTACTTCAAATTGAAAGGTATCCTAAATTATATTACAGTCTCCTTGTGAGTCCAGTTAGAAAAATGACCATAGAATCATACAGTTATTTTGGGGGGAAATGCAAAATCCAGTCAATAAAAAGCATACCTAAATAAAAAGTCAGTGGTAACATGGATTATCTTTAACCTTAGTAAGCTTAACATTCTGGCATTGCTCTTTAGGCAGAATTGTGCAGAACGTCTTTCAATTTGACTCCAACCCAGTTTGTGCCCTGAACATGCAGTTTGCGTGGGGACTTTAATCCACAGATTATGGATCATGGAGAAATATGGCTATTACAATATGACTATGTTTATAAGCCAGACATAATCCTAAGTGAATTTGTTTATTCAACTGAAGTTTGTTGGATGGATTATATGTGCCAAATGCTATTTTCATTTGAGAGACCCAGAGCCAGAGGGATTTCTAGCAAACAAACAGGCCAGATTATTTATTGTGATGCTAACTTCTAGCTGTTTTTTCACTGTAGAGTTTAAATTGAAAGAATTTATTCCATATTATTACTCTTCTATTTACCATAGACTTTAATAGACGTCTGGGACTACACAGAATGTCCAGGGCAACAGAACATTTTTTTAAGAATTATTTTAATTTAATTTAATTTTTATTTATTATTATTGTTTAATTTGCCATAGGATATATGTGCTCAGCAGAGAGAAAGAGAAAGCAAGTCACCAGGTCTAGGACTTGAACTGTGATCGGCCATGTGGAAGTCCAGAGCATTAATCACAATTCCATCTGCTGGTCCATGATCATCTTTTTTAACCCACATTTTTCTTTGGGAATCTAAAACTATTGAGAAAGACTGAAGCTAAGATTTAAGGAGAGGAGTAAGACCCAAAGACCATAGGAGAAAAAGAAAGTTTGGAATCGAGGATTTTCTGTGAATGATATTCAATGATCCCCTCATTTGGAGTAAATTTAGATGGGAAATGATGAAACTGGAAGCTAAAAACTTGATGAAATATTTCTAGTTTTGCACCAGCCATCAAGAAAACAAAGTTGCCTAGCCAATAATGGAGTTGTATGCCCGTGAAAAGTCTAAAAGGGCTTGGGAAATGTGTACTCTCATGAGTATCTGTCAAAATAGAAGTCTTCTATTGTCTTAAGTAGACACACACTGTTATCACAGGGAAGGAGTGGTACATTCCAAGGCGTAAATGAGAGGGAACTAGTTCATATCCTTTATAGCAAGGCAGATCCAGATTGATTTGAAAGAATCAAGAAATGTAATGTTTTCTGTATCTGCCTTATGTGTAGGAAACTCACTTCTGCTGCTCAATAAATGTAATAATGAGTAAGGGTGTCATCGAAGAAACATATGTGGAGACAAAGGAAGAAACAAACACTCTTT
>NW_006159784.1:688643-715345 GCF_000334495.1 Tupaia belangeri chinensis
GTAAATAGAAAGATATAGTGGAAAAAAATAAAGGCTTTATAACTCATACACCTTCTAAGTTTCTCCTTGAAAATGTCCATGTCTAATGTCTATACACTTAAATGCTTTAAAATATGTTGGCAGAGTTGTGTCAAGTGACTAATGTGAAGATAATACTAAGTGAGATAGAGTGACATAGAGTGTTATCTCTAAATGAGATAAAGTGCTCCTACTGAAGTGATTATTTAATTTGATTAATAGATAGATTTATTGGGATCAGCATATGGTGTAATGGCTCTGTTGCTGGACTCCCAGGTAGTCAACTGCAGTTCAAGTCACAGACCTAGTGGCTTAAAACTCATGCACAAAATCCCAAGAGAAAAATGGAGGAAGAGGGATTGTGGCATGGCCATCCTTCCTGGGGCGGTAATTTCTTGCCTTCTGTCTCTGTCTCTGTCTGTCTCTCTGGTAAGCACACATGCCCTATAGCAAAAATCTCTCTCTCAAAAAACGGATAGGTTTATTTATTTTATGAATAGATTCCTCAATGCTTTAATTTAAACAAAGGAGTAATCCTATAAATATTCTATACCTAATCACAGAAAAATTCCAAGACACTTGAACCTACAACAGCATCAAATAAATCATTAACTTCTCTGCTTCTGTATATAATAGGTAGGTAAGTAGGTAGAGAGGTAGAGAAATTTATGTATTAAAATTAAATTAAAAGTATTATTAGGGATCAGCAGTTAGCATAATGGCTATGTCACTGGACTCCCATATAGTTCACCATGGTTTGAGTCCCAAACCTGGTGGCTTAAACTCACGCTGGGTGCATGTGCTTGCATGCACAGGGTCCTGAGAGGGAATAAAGGAGAAGGGATTGTGGCATGGCCATCCTCCATGGGGGGTGATTTCTCACTTTCTGTCTCTCTGTCTCTCTCTGTCTTTCTGGCGAGTGCACGTACACTATAGCAAAAGCCTCTCCAAAAAAAAAGTATTATCATTATTATTTGTATATGTATAATTATATGTGTATATGTATTTTTTGAAAAATATTAGGAAGACAGGAAAAAACTCATGCAAGTGTTTGCTCTCCTTGCATTGAAAATTGCAATAAAACTGTACATTCCTTCGATAATAACTGAACAATTTATTACAAAAAATACATCTTTTTTTCTCTTTTTTTCATTTTTATTATATTTTCTTTGGTACTATTCAATATATTTCAGCTTAATGCTCTTAAGAGTGTTAATTCGGGACTAGCAGTTAGTGTAATGGCTATGTCACTGGACTCCCATGTAGTCGACTGCGGTTCGAGTCCCAGATCCGGTGGCTTAAACTCACACCGGGCACATGTGTATGCGTGCCAAAGATCCCGAGAGGAGAATAAAGGAGAAGGGATTGTGGCGTGGCCATCCCCCCTGGGGGGTGATTTTTTGCTTTCTGTCTCTCTGTCTCTCTCTGTCTCTCTGGCGAGTGCATGTGCCCTATAGCAAAAACCTCTCTTAAAAAAAAAGTGTGTTAATTCTTTGACTTTTTATCTTTTTTCTCATAAACTTTTTTACAGTAGGTATTTATTACCTGATGATCAGACAAAAATAAAAATTGTATTTCTTAATAATTAATTTTGAGAACTGTCAAAAAGGAAGGGAAAACTTCCAGTTTGAAAGTCTGTAGGCAGTAGAGATTCTAGAAATACTACTTCTTACCTAATAAAAGTTAAGACAAACTATAGAACTAGGAAACCTCAAGGTCTATAAAATCTGTGTCAGTTGTAAAGAGCCATTAAAATAAAAGGTGATTTGGGGGTCAGCAGGTATTGCAGAGGTTAAGACAGATGAATTCCACATGACTGACTGTGTGGTTCAAGTCCTGGACCCAGCAGTCTTGAAAATCATGTCAGGTTCCTTTGTGTGCATGCCCAGAATCCCAAGAGAAGGATGGAATAAAAAGCGTTGTCATGTGATCATCCCCACTGGGTGGCAATTTCTTACTTTCTTTCTTTCTTTCTCTCTCTATCTCCAGGGAGTACATTCTCCCTATAGCAAAACTAAAACCAAAAAGAGACAAAAAAGGAAGTGTTTCTTATTTAAGATGCAGAGCCGATGAAGAGTCCAAGCTCATCTCACCTCATAGCTTTCTGCACTTGGCCTTTCCTTCGCCTGGAGAGCGGTACCAGGCTACTACTTCATGTCATAAAGGACTTAGCCCAGTTTTTAACTTCCCCAACTGTCCTGCTAACGTAATCCCACCATCTTTATGCAGACAATTTATTAAAATTTTCATTATAATTATTATTTTTATACATTCAATCACCATACATCATTTAGCTTGTATAGAGAATTGACTCAACATACACCTTAGCCCAGGCCAGCAAAAAAAAACTATAAACATCATCATCAGGAGGAAATAAAACATTTCTGTGTCCCACAAATGTCCTACCTCTCTATTTTTCTCCCTTCTTCCCTTCTTCCATCCTCTTCCCACACTGTCTCCAGTATCCATAACTATTTTCAATACTTTGATGTCTTCCAATCTTTCAGTCTCTATCATAGAGTTGAACAGTCAGTATATGTTAAGTGGAGACATATTTGCAATGTCTCTCTTTCATACCCCGACTTGTTTCACTCATAATAAATCTTCCATATTAATCCACTTTCTGTCAAATGCCAGGGTCTTGTTGTCTTTTATGGGTCAATAGTATTCCCTGGAGTATATGAACCAGACTTTTTCAATCCATTCATCTGTTCATGGACATTTGAGTTGGTTCCATGTTTTATATGCAGACAATTTTTAATATATTCTTTTTGTAGTGTTTGTCATAGTGAACGCTGCCATCTTTTTAAAATGTATTACTTACGTTTAATCATTATACATCTTTATAGTGTACAACATGGCTTTTCTCGGCATGAATACAGTATATATCAGTCAAGAAAAAGACATTACCATATACATTATCATCACCAGGTTACTTTTCATTTTTGTGTCAATTAAACATACTGTTTTGTTGGTTTGTTTTCACATTTCCCTCCTTCACTCCCCCTATTACCCAGTCCCATATTACCCCTACCCTTCCTTTCTCTAGTATCTACAGTTGTTTTCCCTGGTATTATACTTTCCAATCTTTCAGTTTCTACTCTTGAGTACAGAAATTTGGCCTATATTGAGAGAGACATACAAATTTGTCTTTCATAGTCTGACTTGCTTTACTTAGCATTAAATCTTCCATATACAGCCACCTAGTATCAAATGTCAGGGTCTCATTGTTTCTTATGGCTGAGTAGTATTTCAGAGAGTACATATACCACATTTTTTTCAATCCACTAGTCTATTTTTGAACATTTGGTTTGATTCCATGTCCTAGCAATTTATAAAAAAATGCTACACTATACTTGAATGTGCAAGTATTTTTCCAACTGAGTGTTTTACTATTGATTGGGTAAATACCTAAAAGTGGAATTACTGGGTTATATGGTACTTCTATTTTAGGTTTTCAAGGAATTTTCTTAGCATGCTCCATAGTGGTTGTACTAATTTTCATTCCCACCAATAGCATAGGCGAGTTCCCTTTTCACCACAGCCTTGTCAGCACTTATCGTTACTTATTTTATTAATTTTAGTCATTCTTCCTGGGGTTAAGTAGTATTTCATTGTGGTTTTGATTTGCTTTTCCCTTATGATAAGAGATGTTGAGCATATTTTCATACATTTTTTTGTCCATTCATATGTCTCCTTGGAGAATTGTCTATTCAGCTCATTATCTTATCTATTAATTGTATGTATTATTCTTTTGTGAGTTATGTTGCTTTAGTTCCCTGTATATCCTGGTTATCAGTCCCTAATCTGAGGTATTGTTTACAAATATATTCTCTTACTCGGAGTGTTCCTTTGTCTTTCTAATTATTGTTTATTTTGCTGTGCAAAAGTTTCTCAGCTTAATATAGTCTCATTTTTCTATTTTTGGTACTACTACTTGTGCTTTGGGGATCTTCTTTAAGAAGCCTTTGCCTACTCCTAAGTCTGAGAGTTTACCATATGTTTTCTACTAGTAGTTTTATAGTTTGAGATTTTATGTTTAGATCCTCAATCCATTTTGAGTTGATTTTTGTTAGTGATGAGAGATAAGGGTCTAATTTCATTCTTCTGCAAGTGCATATCCTGGTCTCTCAGTACCATTTGCTGAAGAGATTTTTCCCTCCACTAGATTGTCCTTTGTCAAGGATAGGTTAGCTGTATGTTTTGAGGTTTGTTTCTGAGTTCTCAAATCTGTTCCATTGCTTACCTGTCTATTTTTTGTGTCAATAAGATGCTGTTTTAATTATCACACCTTTGTAACACATTTTGAGGTCATAAGTCACATACCTCTTACTTGATTCCCCTTGCATAGTACTGCTTTGGCAATACAGGGCCTTTTATGCTTCCAGAAAAATTTTTATTATTATTTCTGTGAGAAGTATCTCTAGTACTTTGATTGGAATTACATCTAATTTGTAGATTAATTTGTGTACAATTGATATCTTGATTATTTTAATTCTTCCAACTCTGGAACGTGGGATATTTTTCCACTTTTCTGTATTATTTTAAATTTATTTTCCAAGTGTTTCACAGTTTTCCTTGTAGAAGTCTTTAATGTCTTTGGTACGGTTTATTTCTAGATATCTTATTGGTTTTGTGGCTTTGTAAATGGGATTGCTGTCTTCAATTCTGACTCAGTTTGTCCATTGTTGGTGTATAAAAATGCTATAAAAATTTTGTATGTTAATTTTGTATCCTGCCACTTTACTGTATTCATTTGATCACTTCCAGGAGATTTTTTGTGGATCTTTTTAGATTTTCTATGTATAGAATCATATCATCTGCAAATAGAGACAATTTCACTTCTTCTCGTCCTATTTGGATGCTTTTTATTTGACTCTCTTATCTGATCGTGTTGGCTAGAACTTCCAGTATTATGTTGAAAAGGAGTGGAGAAGGTGGGCAACCTTGTCTTTTTCCAGTTTTCAGTTAAAAAGCTTTAAGATTTTTTCCATTTAATGTGATGTTAGCTATGGATTTGTCATAAATGGCTTTTATTTTACCGAGGAACACCTTCTATGTCAATTTTGATGAGAGTCTTAATTATGAAGGGACGTTGTATTCTACCAATTTTTTTCAGCATTGATTTCTATGATTTTTTATTATTTGTTTTGTTAATGTCTTATATTAAATTTATTGTTTTGTATATGTTGAACCTTCCCTGCATCCCTGAAATAAGTGTACTTTGTCATGATGTATAATCTAATTAATATGTTGTTGAATAAAATTTGCTTGTATCCTGTTGAAAATTTTGACATTTGTATTTATACAGGATATTGCCCTGAAGTTTTCCTTTTTTGTTATGTCCTTGTTTGTTTTGGGAATTAAGATGATGGAGAATTCTTAGGATGGATTTGGGGAGAGTTATTTCCTTTTGGTCCTTTAGAAATAGTTCAAGGAGAATTGGAGTTAGTTCTTTTTAAAAAGTTTTGTAGAATTCAGAAGTAAAGCCATTGGAACCTGGGCTCTTCTTTGTTGTGAGGCTGTTTGCTACTAATTCAATCATTGTTTGTTATGGGTCAATTAAGACTTTTCTATTTCTTCCTGGTTCAATCTTGGTAAGTTATATGTGTCTAGAAACTTGTCCATCTTACCTAGGTTTTCTTGTTTGCTTGTGTATAATTGCTCATAGTATTCTCTAATGGTGTATTGTTATTATGTCTGTTGTAATAACACCTGTTTTCTTGCTGATTTGATTGATCTGGTTCCTATCTGGTTCCTTTCTCCATTCTTGATTAATGTAGCCAATGGTGTTTCATTTCAAAGAAACAACTTTTGGTTTAATTTATTTTCTGTGTAGTTTATTATTATTATTATTCTTTATTCTCTGTATTTCTGGCCAAATCTTTTTTTAATTTATTTTTATTTCAATTTATTTTATACATTCAATCATATGTCACTTAGCTTACAAAGGGAATATGCCAGCATTTGTACATTTCTCACCAGTCCAGTTGACAATACTATAAAGTTATCTTCAATAGATAATAATCCATTTCTTTGTCCCATAAATGCCTTGCCTCTTTATTTTTCCCCTTTAAGTCCTTCCTCTGACTCTACCCCTTCACCTACCCTCTTCCCACACTGTATCTGGTATTCACAGCCATTTACTAAGTTTGTATAACTTCAATCTGCCCAAATCTTAATTATTTCATTTATCCTGGAATTTGTTGTTGTTTTTGTTGTTGTTATTTTTTTCCAGTTCCCTGAGTTGTGTCATTAAGTTGCTTATTTGCCACCTTTCTTTTCTTGTGGGCACTAATTACTATGAGCGTCCCTCTTATGACTGATTTGGCTGTGTCCCACAGGTTAAAAACGCTTGTTTGTTCATTATCATTGGTTTCTATGAAACTTTTGATTTCAGTCTTAATTTCGTCTGTTCAGGAATAGGTTGTTTAGTTTCCATGTGTTTGCATATTTTCAAGGGCTCTTTTATAGTTGATTTCAAGTTTTATTCTGTCATGGTCAGAAAGATGCTGGATATAGTTTCTATATAGTTGAATTTGTAAAATTTGTTTTGTGTCCTATCATGTGGTCGATCTTTGAAAATGTTCCACGTAGGAGTGAGGCAATGAATATTTTTTGGTAATTGAGTGAAATACTCTATAAGTCTGTCAAGTACATTTAGTGTATGGTATCATTTAGATCTTGTAGTTTTTTGCTTATATTTTGTCAAGATAATCTATACAGAGGAGACAATGAGGTGTTGAGATCCCCAATAATTATGTTGCAGTCTATCTCTCCCTTGAGATCTAACAGTTTCTCTGTAATGCACTTAGGTGCTTCGGTGTTGGATGCTGTATCTTCTTGGTGAACACATCCTTTTAGTACTATATTTTGTTCTTCTCTGTCTCTTACGTCTTTCATCTTAAAGTCTATTTTGTCTGATATCAGTGTCACAACTCCAGTCTTTTCTTTGTTTCCATTTACATGGAATATCTTTTCCCACCCTTCACTTTCAGTCTATGTATATCCTTATGAGTTAGGTTTGTTTCTTTGAAACAGTACATAGATGGCTTCTGTTTTTTTATCCATTCAGTCAGTCCGTATCTTTTAATAGGATAATTTAACCCATTAACATTCAACGTTAGTATTGACATTTGAGGACTTAACCCTGTCATTTTGTTAGCCATTTTGTTGGTTGTTTTCTATTCTATTATTTCAGTTTGTCTCTCTTTAGTTTTCCTGATACAATATCCCTCTCAGGACTTCTTGTAGAATTCACCCAGTATTATTTATCTGAGAATATTTTCATTTGTTCTTCCCATTTGGAAGATAATCTTGTGAATATAGTATTCTTGGCTGAAATTATTTTTCTTTTAATTTTTTGAATATATCTTCCCATTCTTTCCTTGCCTGCATTGTTTCAGTTGAGAAGTCTGATGTTAGCCTAATGACATAACGTTTATAATTTGATATTTCTAAACCTAGAAAGAGAACATTTTTGTAAACTATGCCTCAGATAAGCTACTGATAACCAGAATACATAGGGAACTCAAGCAGCCTACCCAAAATAAATGACTGACCCAATTAAAAAGATGAGAAAATTAGCTGAACAAAAATCTCTCTAAGGAAGACATATGAACAGGGAAAAAGAAAATGCTCAAAATCCCTCACATAAGGGAGATGCAAATCAAAACCACAATGAGATTTCACCTAACTCCTGTCAGAATGGCAAAGATTAAAAATACAAAAAATGGTAAGTGTTTGGTGGGGTCATGGTGAAAGGGAAACTCTCCTACACTGTGGGTGGGAATTTAAATTGGTCCAGCCACTGTGGGAAACAATATGGAGGTTCCTCAAAGACCTACATATAGAACTACAATATGATCCAGCAATCCCACACCTGGGTATCTACCCAAAGAACAGGAGAATGCTCAATCGGAAAAGGGCTTGCATGTCAATGTTTATTGCAGCATTATTCATGATTGCTAAGACATGGAACCAACCCCAAAATACACAAACAGATGAATGGATTGAAAAAGTGTGGCACGTATACTCTATGGAACACTATTCGGCCATTAAAAAAAAGAAAAAAAAAAAAAAAACAAGACCCTGGCAATTGATAGAAAATGGAGGAAAACTGAAGTTTATTGCTGAGTGAAGCAAGTCAGGCTATGAAAGATATTGTATGCCTTCACTTAATATATACTGACCATCTGCACTCTATGGAAGAGATCGAAAGATTGGAGAACATAAAAGTAGTGAAAATAGTTGTGGACATTGGAGACAGTGTGGAAGGAGGGCAAGAGAAGGAAAGAGTATAGGGAAGGAAATCAGGGAGAAAAAAAGAAAGGTAAGACATTTGTGGGACACAGGAAGTATTTTATTACCTGTTGATGATAACATGTATAGTATTCTCAACTGAACTAATCTGAGATATATTTTATGTTGGATATATTCTCTTTATAAGCCAGATGATGTATAATGATTGAATGTTAAAAAAAAGAAGTGTAATAAAAATTAAGTTAAATTTAAAAAAATAACTCAATGTTTCTCCGTTTCCATGTTTAGAATATTGCTTTTGTCTTTGATTTTTATCAGTCTGGCTATGATGTGCCAGAGAGGGGTGAGGACCTTTTTTATGTTGATTCCATTTGAAATTCTTTTTATTTCTTGGAATGAATTTCTCCCTGTTTCCCTATATTTGGAATATTTTCATATAGCCTTTCATGAAAGAGGTATTCCATGTCTTTAGCAGCGTCTTCACCTTCTGTAATACCCATTGTATGAATATTTGGGTGTTGTTTCATGGTGCCTATAATTTCATGTATTTTTTTTTTTAAGAGAGGTATTTACTATAGGGCACGTGTGCTCACCAGAAAGACAGAGAGAGATAGAGAGATAGAAAGCAAGAAATCGAACCCTTACCACCAGGGCAGTTGGCCACTCCACAATCCCTTCTCCTCCATTCTCCTTTTGGGATCTTGGGAATGCACACACACACACACACACACACACACACACACACGTTTAAGCCACCGGATCCGGGACTCGAACCACTGTCGACTACATGGGAGTCCAGTGACATAGCCATTATGCCAACTGCTGGTCCCCTGCATGATTTCCTCATTATTTTTGGTTGTTGTTTTGCTGTTTGTTTGTTTTTCTTTTTGGTGGTTCGGTCTATGTTGGAGACTTTGTCTTCAAGATTAGAAATTCTTTGTTCTGCATGGTCCAGTCTGCTGTTAATGCTATCTAGTGAGATTTTAATTTCTTGTATTGTATTCTTAATTTCCAGAAGTTCTATTTGATTCTATGGATTAATTGATAATTTAACAGTCTGTTTATGTCATTGAGTACTTCCTACTTTGTTCATTTAAAGTATAAATACAACCAAATTCCTTTTCTTAATGAATCCACTGACTTATAAGAGGAAAATTCAATATCCCACTTGGCTGTTACTGAATACAATGAAAATCACCTGACTAGCAAAAGTACTTACTACTTAGTCATTTTTCTTGATTACTTCATCTACATTGACTTATTATCTATAAGTTTAATTCTTTTACTTTTTATTCTCAGAAAGGTTTAGAAAAATTGAAATGCTAATTTCACTATATCTTTTACCCAAATAATATTTTTTGGTAAAATATTTTATCTTTTAAATATATTTTCATATAAGCTTTGGCTTTCTGGTTTAGCTTAGACATTTCATGGACATGAATTAACATATTCTAACTATATTAGATAAGCTAATATATAACCTAATTAGCTGAGTCCTCATTTCCAAACCAATCCATAAATTGGACTATAATTATCAAGTAAAAAGTTTATTAATAAGCATTTAGAAAAATGTAAGATCTACTGAGTAAATTGCAGATCATATAATGAAAGCTATATTAATTTCAGCATACTTTTTGATAAAGAAAGATATGTACTAGTGAAAATAAATAGGTCTGTCTTCTACCATGTAAATGTATCTCTTATCAATAAGAAGTAGAAAATTTAAGCCAAATCAGAATTGCCTGAAATTGGAAGAAAATGTAGTCATTTTATATAGAAAAAAATGAGCTTTTGAGCTTTTACATTACATAAAACATAAAAGAAATCATGTAAATTTTTTATTCTGAACACATTCCAAATTACATAAAAGAATTTCTAATTCTTTGGTTGTTTGTAAATGTGTTTCTTTTCGGCATATTACAGGTGATAAGAATAACTATTGATAAAAGCTAAAAAATGCTTCTAAAAAATGGAAAAAGCCAATTTTTGTGTTCAATGTTCCTTAGTATTCACTTATTTTCTTTGTTCCTACAGGAATCTATCTTAGGAGGAATGCATTCCTTGACAAAGGGTAGAAGCAGAAAATCACTAGATGAATATTGCAATTAGCCTGTTCTCTCACACGGCCATATACCAAATCAGAACTCTGAAAACAATCCCTGATAACCCTCTTTCTGACCAGTAGATCAAACTTCACATTTTTAATACATAAAAGATACGAAACTGAGGATTTATGCTGCCTTACTCATTAAATATGGCTTCCCCTTAGAAGACGAGAAGTGGTTTATTTATTCATTTAACGTTTTGGGGATATGCTCATTGTAAGATTTGGAATGGGTTAGGTATGTGCCTTTCTTTTATAAAGCTGAAGAAGGACTGTTTTAAACATGGGCAAGTTCTCAAACAGATGAATTTTAAGGGTAATCCAGAACATACAGATAAATGGAAATTAAGGTTCCAGAAATGAATTCCCTTAAAATTGTGCTTGTGGAAAACCTAAGTCAAGTCTAAAGACTGCAGTTTTAAACCATCCATCATTTGACAGATCTAACACTGACTCCCCTCATTTCTTTCCAGGACACTAATTCCTTTTAAACTCCTAAAATCCAAGAATCTTAAGAACCCTCTTTCTTAGGAAAAGGGACCCTCACTAACATCACAAGGAAAATTATTATCAGTAATTCTGGGAAATTCTTCTGCTACTTTGTTGATGGAAATGACCCTCTTACTCAAAGATAACTTTCAAAGTGAGACAGCTCAATTTATTCTGAGAGGTACTGCTTATACATATCAGCTTAAAATGAAAGTGATATCCTTGTGAGATTTACTAAGTACTTAGGGTTTTTTTTGTGGGGTGGGCATAAGAGCTTCACTTGTCACTGACCGTCACTGTTAGATCATTAAATCATGCAAAAGTGAGTGAGCCCAGGGGAAGAATAAGGACTTTAGACCTGGAAAGATCTGACCTCCCATCTCTGTTTAGACTTTGCCAGATACATGATCTTTCACAAGCAGCTTCTAAGTTTCATTGTTTTCAACTAGAAAATACAGAGTAAATTAACAGCTTCATAGGATTTGTGAGGATAAATTGAGCTAGTATCTGTAGGGGCAGGTGGTGGTACAGTAGTAACACAACTGGACCCATATGGAAGAGGTCTGTGGTTTGAGCCCTACACCTCCCTGAGCACAGATGCATGCACACATGCCCACAATCTGGCTGGCTGAGACTTGAGGTAGACAGTGATGTAAAGATCCTGTTGGGGGTGTGTGTCTCTCTGTCTCATTTTTCTTTTTCTTCCTCTCAGAAGAAATAAATACATAAACTTTTAAAAAATTCTGTAAAGTCTGTAATATAGCCACATGCCTGGCATAGCAGCCAATTAACAAGATGTTATTTCCTTTCCCTTATACATCATTTGCTATGTGCAAAATTATTCAAAGAAGAAATGAGATATAAATACTTCTCTTGGAGATCACAAAATATTGAGAGGCAGACAGATGTAGGAACACAAAGTTAAAATAGAGCTGATTAGAGGCAGTAAAGGAGGCCTGTACAAAGCACTATGGAAACAGAGTCAGCATCCAGGAAGCAAGGCCTTCATAGGGATAATTTAAAACACTTTAATTCAAGACCAGCAAATGGAATAATGGTTACATCACTGGACTCCCATGCAGTTAACCGTAGTTCAATTCCCAGACCTGGTTGCTTAAAACTCATGCCGGGCACGTGTACATGCCCAAAATCCCAAGAGAAAATGGAAGAGAAGGGATTGCAGCATGGCCATAACTCCTGGAGGATGATTTCTCACTTTCTGTCTTGTTTGTTGTTTTTCTCTGTCTCTCCAACCAGTGCAGGCATACTGCAGCCAAAAAAAAAAAAAAAAACACTCTCTTAAAAAAAGAAGTTTAATTCATCCCAATTATAACAAATCATCACTAAGATCTGCTGTCTGCTCAGCACCACTGAGTCTATTGGACCATTCAGAGTGTAAACTAAACTCTGTGCTTTGGTAGTTTATAATTTAGTTCTCAAGACAAGACTTACTGGAAACAATATTTAACAAATATTTATTGAATTCCTAGCATGTGCCAAGAACTATATAATATGAAGGGTATACATGGTTTCTTCTAGAGCTAAAGTCTACTGGTAGAAGCTGATAAGTAAGAAATTAATCAATTAAGGAATCAATACTGCCAGTTGATGAGGTTCTGGGAGGCAGGATAAAGGATGAGTGTTGTGTGAGGTCATGGAGGGAGGAAAGGAGCACCTGTCACTATCAGATTGCCTCCAAACTCACCCTGAAGGCCCAAGCAGAGCTTTCCAAATGCGTGCAGTGAAGACACAGAATCTAAAACTTTGGTTTAAAGTGTAAAAGAAATCCTTTTGTTCATACATCGTATGATTTAACACCTCTACTGTGCTTTTCCCTGAGATTGTAAGTAATAAAATGATCAGTTTACTAGGATTATATATTCTGCTTGTGATATATGAACAATTAATTCGTATCAGGTTATCTATATGTAAAATGATGCTGGTTCGAGCTATTCTTAACTCTGCTCACAGATGTTCTCTGTTTCACCATTTGACTGAAGATACCTGATTTTCTAGTGCATAGAATCACAGAATTGGCTAGGTTTAAGGAATATTTTAAATATTAACCCCAAAAGAGAGTTTATAACTACAGATACTGGGTCGATGTTAAATATGACTCAAGATAATGGAGCTGGCATAAGAGTATGGTTCTTGATATAATGCCTTTAATTTTCCTGAAGAACATATTTTTTATGGTAAAATGATAAAGCAGAGGACATTATGCCTAGCCATTTGAATTCCAAGAAACTGTCTAGTCAAAATAAAATCTTCCAATAAGGTATAGAGCTAAGAAATATTTCCCAATCTTGCTGGCATTATTTACTTTTGACTTAAGGATTCTTGGAAATATTATTTCCTTATATGTCTAGTAGTAGAGTTCAGAAAAAAATTATTGATCGTTTTTTCCCATCTATCATCCTGAACAACATGCTTCACCCTGCCTCACTCTTGCCTTATGGAGAGAGAATGGCAGGTAATGAAGAGTGAGTCACTGGAAATCAGTGAACTTGCATGCATTTCAAGGCTCCACTACTTTGTGTGTGTGTGTGTGTGTAAGATAGAGAGAGAGAGATATCTTGAGAATTATTAAACTCTCTTAATCCCAACTTCTTGACCAACAAAATAGAGAAGAAAGTAAGTCCCATGCAAGGCTATTGTGAGAATGTAATTAGGAGGTAGTAATCATAAAACATCTAGAAATCAAGAAAGTTAAATCCTTACCATAATAGAAAGAAGAAAACAATCTTTTACTTGAGGACAAAGACTTGAATTTGGAAGGAAATAGTCAACAATGCTCTTCAGTTTTAAAGACAAATGTTTGACATTCTCAAGTGCAAAATGACTCAGATGAAAGTGTCCAAGAGTCTTCCTTAAGAGAGAAAGAGCAAGAGATATTTCACAAATAAATTCAATCAAAAGATGATGTAAGAAATTCAAGGGGCTAATTCCATAGCTAATACTGAAAGCCATAGAACAGTATTTATACAGATTTGAGAGAAAGAATGTGTGATCTACACAACCAAGTTGATTTTTTAATTTATATTTATTTATACTCATTTACTATACATCATTATAGCATACAAAATGAGATTTTCCATCTAGAATACACTGTATATTGGCTCTATCAAGCACATCAATATACATGTTATCGTCAACAAATAATTTTCCATTTCTTGTTTCCTATATATTTTACTTTTTTTCTCATCCTTGATTCCCTGTCTCTCACCCTCTGCCATCTCCCACCCTCCTTTCACACTGTCTCTTGTATCCATGATAGCTTTCTATGCTTTTTTCCCCCATTTTATTGATTCACTAAAGATCTTAAACAGAAAAATAAAATGTTAAGTATGTGAGAACTCAGAGAATGTAAATCCTAAAAGCCATTTTGGTACTAAAATCCAGCCAATTCATGAATAATAAAGATAAAGAACACAGGAATAGAGAAACCATTGCAAAGTGACTCATTGTAACCACCAAGTTCAATTAAATACAGGAGTAGGATTATATACCTGTGGGAATTATACTTACTGATTGAAATATACTTGTTCTAAGCCTTGAAATTATAAAAAATAATTTAACAGTCAAACTGAGAAGAGTGGAAAAAATAGAATAATATGGCAATCCTAACTGTCCCACCTTTCAAAGCAGAGAGTTAGTTAATGTAGGATAAAACTTAAACATGAGGGACTGGCAAGTACTCTGGTGATTAATCACTGGTTTGCTACATGGCTGACCACGATTTGAGTCCTGGACCTGAGGACTTGCTTTCTCACTTTCTCTCTCTCTCTCTCTCTCTCTCTCCCTCTCTCTCTCTCTCTCCCTCTCATCAAATTAAAAATAATAAAATTGGAACCAGCAGATGGCATAATGTTTACGTCACTGTACTCTCACATAGTCAACCACAATTCAAGTCTTGGACCCGGTGGCTTAAACTCACACTGGGCACATGTGCGTGCATGCCCAAAATGCTGAGAGAAGGGAAGAGAAGAGATTATGGCATGGCCATCCCCCGTGGGGGATGATTTCTTGCTTTCTGTCTCTCTGGCAAGCCCAAGTGCCCTACACCAGAAATCTCTCTAAAATAATAACAATATTAAATAATTCTCTTAAATATTTAAACATACAATTTTACAAATATACAGCAAATTCTTACTGCATTTCACTTTTTTTGTTTTTATCTAAAGAATCTTATAATGTTTAAGATAAGTGTATCTCTTTTGGTCAGAAAAAAATACTTATTTAAATTTATGTTACTTCCCCAATGAATTTCTATTTATTTTTCTTTTGTAAAATTTGAGGAAAAAAGTGTAGTAATTTAATAAAGTATAGTAAGACTTTTCTTGTTTTACAACATTGTAATCATCTATATATTTACCCATTCTCAACTATTTGAAGTGATTTTTAGAAAGCTATTAATCTAACATTAATGATCATCATTTCTCAGTAGTATGATTACAAGTAATTTAAAAACTTACTTTGTTATATTTTTTATTGTTTGAATTTTAAACAATAACAATGTGCCATTTAAAGATAAATCAGTCAAGTTATTTTTAACAAAAATATTTAAACAATATTTCTTTTGGGAGTAAAACTTGCCTAGAGGTAAGTTACTTTTTCTTTTTTTAGCATTTTTTCTTTTACGAGGGTGTGTGTGTGTGTGTGTGTGTGTGTGTGTGTGTGTGTGAAGAGAGAGAGAGAGAAGCACCCTCAACAGGCTTCATGTGGCAACCCAACCCAGCATGCACAGATCAACCTGGAAACTGGACCTGTGATCTTCCACATGGATTCAGCATCACTTGGGCAGCATATTATCACTGAGCCACAGAGCTAGCCTGGTGATTGTTACTTTCATATAACCCATTTGATACTGTTTGTGCATACGTGAGTACGTGTGTGTGTGTGTGTGCATGTATGTGTGTGAAAACACTGACATATGTTTCTTTTCTAAACTGGAAAAAAAACTGGGAAGGAAGGAAAGAGAAAAATAGATTGTATATGACATATTAGTCAATTAATTTCTAATTTGTCTTCCAAAGAGACTTAACTTGAAAAGTGACAATTATGGAAAGAAATTGTTATCAGACTCTTCTGTGAACCACCTTAAAACTTCTTGTCTCACTACCACATGGATTCTATGCTTCACTCATGCTTGAACTTCAGTGAATATGCCTCTTGTCCACACAGTGCCCCCTCCTGTCTCCCTGTTAAACCCACCTAGTCTCTACACACATTCCAATTATCGTCCTGCAGGGTACTTTGACTAGTGGGATATGAG
The DNA here is from genome assembly GCF_000334495.1 of Tupaia belangeri chinensis. Taxonomy (NCBI): domain Eukaryota; kingdom Metazoa; phylum Chordata; class Mammalia; order Scandentia; family Tupaiidae; genus Tupaia; species Tupaia belangeri. Next base: position 704,792 of record NW_006159784.1, read on the forward strand.
AACCAGCAGATGAATCTTTCCTCCTTTCTCACCCTAGTGGATGATCCTAAAACTTAAGTTTTTCCCATGGCATTGAGCAATCAGTTATACTTAAGGATTGTCATCTCCTTAAGGCAATCTAGAAAATGTCACTTTCCTGCTTTGTTTAACTTTTTTATCCCTCACTCCCATCTTAAGGACTAATAATGAAATTATAGGACTATATTCTCTGTATTTGTTCTTGAGGATCTGATTTTTGAACAAACCAAAAAGGAAAGGTACTGATTTTCTCGATATAATAATGTGAAAATATAACCCCACTAAATCAAGGTGGCTTTGCAACTTATGGGGCACATAGAAAGTGATTTATCATACTCTTTAGGGCTTTAGACAAAGAACTAATGTCTCTCCTTGGAAAATGAGTATTTATGTGCATTAAGAAGGCACACACACATCTAAGAGAAAAAGCTGTATTTGGAAACGAGTCATCAATAGACATTCTGTATCTCACTCTTAATGAGAGTACATTAAGCCACTTGAAGTATCACCATCCACGTCTACCTTGAATGACCTCAGATGTATCTTTATTTCTTTTCCGCTACTCCAAAGGACCCAGAGTTCCAAAGCATATCACTAACTGTCCTCGCAGGGTCTTTTCACACCAACCTATACTTAGCTTTTTTCAACTTATGACTCAAAAGATTATGACGGAGGAATGATTTTTAACTTGGAAGCATGTACTGATAGAAGGTCTGGGAAACTGATGGTGAAAATAATCCCAGAGGTAAGAAAAGGAGGGTTTAAACTGAAGCTGAATGGAGAGTCGGAAGACAAATACTACGAAAACAAAATAAAAACCACCCTTGCTTTTGAAAGAAAATCACAACCAAAAAATGGAAAAGTAAAATGTCATTTTTCCAATGCATATATATTATCTGGAGCATTTATAAAGTGCATAAAATGTCTTCAATCTGCAATATAAACTAGGTTTTTGTTATCAAGCAGAGGACAAAGAACAGAAAATTTTGCTATGAAGAAAGAAAAAATTAAAGGATCATTGACCAGGGAAAAACATCCCAGAAATATTTTTCCTGGTTGGGATTTCTAGGGTGATGGTACTACTGATATTATTATTAAAATGGGTACTAAAGAATTTTCTTAGAAATTTTATAATAGAGGGAATCAGCAGTTAGCATAATGGCTATGTCGCTGGATTCCCACGTAGTTGACCGCAGTTTGCATCCCGGACCCGGTGGCTTAATACTCACACCGGGCGCGTGTGCATGCGTGCCCAAGATCCCAAGAGGAGAATGGAGGAGAAGGGACTGCGGCGTGACCATCCCCCCGGGGAGTGATTTCTCGCTTTCTGTCTCTATGTCTCTCTCTGTCTGTCTGGCGAGCGCACGCGCCCTATAGCGAAAACCTCTCAAGAAAAAAAAAAAAAGAAATTTTATAGTAGAAAAATGTCAAATCATATAGGGAGAAATTGCCTAAAATCTAGTTTGCCAACAGCAGCGGTAAAATGGAAATCTGGTTTGGCTGCAAATCCCAAACTTTGAATAGTTAAATCAAAGGGTATAGATATCATTTTCAAAGAAAGTTTGTATTTTCACCAGAAGAATTCACAGAGTTACGAAATACAGTTATATAGACTATGCATTGCAAGATGCATCAAGATGTAAGGGTGCCAACGTGAGTTGAATGTGCAGTCGTTATACTGTGCACAGCTGTCCTGAACTTAGAATTAATGCACCTCTGAAAATTGGAAATATTTTTATGTTCACAACAAAACAGTTGAACTTGAACGTCATTTAAATAGTCAGCTTTCCAGCAGAACACCACTAACAGAAATGCGTCCAGTTCAGTTGAAGCAGATCTATCCTAAGGTTCATCTTCTGCCCTAACTCCAATCCACTTGAGATTCTTAACTCTGCATTGATTTTACATCTTGTAGAATGTGATTTTTAGGAAAGTCTTGACTCAGACTAATAAAAAGTAAAATTATTATGTTTCGTGTTTCTTATAGACAAATTCCAGATGTGATCCATGGTTCCATGTTCTGTATTGCCTCACACTTAATAAGTACATAGGGGTTATGGAATGAGTGATAAAAGGGATTAAATCTACAGTTTCTTCTGTGTCTTCCCATAGTAACTGTGAAGAAATAACACCCAATGGAACCATCTAAGCATCAACTAACAATTTTTCTCAATTATGCAGTTTCTTCTTTCAAAAATATTCCTGAAAACACCCAAAGAACTTGAAGTTTCTGAAGTGAAACAGGAAAAAAAAAGTATGGCAAAAGTAGTTCCTTCTTTCTTCATCAACAGGCACAGTCCCATGGGCTAGTGCTACCCCTCAGGCAAATCGATGTTCCAATTACACTGCACTGGAGAAACTAGTAACTGAGTTTGTGGGCACTGAGATGGTGGTTTGACAGACCCGTTGCAGGCTGTCTAAGTTTGATTGCTGGGAGAAGCCTTTGGAATGGGACCTAATTCTGGAAAGCTGCTGTGCCTTACATACCTCCTCACAATTGTGATGGATATCTGTTATTTAAATTATTGAAATGAGTGGACCAAGTATCTAAAACAAGCATGATGAAATGAAGTATTATTCCATTAAAAAGATGAAGCCTGATTTGGAGAGGCAGAATATAATCACAGGGTTGGAGCATTTCCAGGGGGTTGTGGATGCCACTTCAGCTGAGTGTAGAAGAAATTCCCTCAGACTGAGCCTTGGCAGATGGTGTTCGTCATCCTCCTCCTCCTCACAAATGTTGGATACTGGTCTTACAATAGCATAGCACCCCACAGTGTCAGCTGATGCTCAAATATTGGTGGTCTTAACTTTATACATTTACAAAGCCATATCTTAAACCACTGGAGAATGCTGAATTCATACCCTTTTTGCATCTGCTATGGCAGGAAACAGATTCAGTGAATAAATATAAAGACTTACTGGAATCTGTAAAATGTTAGGTAAAATTTACATATGTTAACATAGGAAAGATTGTCATGTTATTATGTCTAACTCATAGGTCAAATATATTTAGGACCATCACTGAAGGCATAAAATCAGGACTATATGTACTACTTCCAATTACTACACAAAAATTATGCTCTTTCAGGAATAAGTTATATCCTAATTCAATCCACGTAAAATATTTTGCATTTTTTTTCATTTATGACAGGGAATACTTTATTCAAAACCATCAAAGAGGGACCAGCAGTTAGCATAATGGCTATGTCGCTGGACTCCCATGTAGTTGACTGCGGTTCGAGTCCCAGACCCAGTGGCTTAAACTCATACCAGGCACATGTGCGTGCGTGCCCAAGATCCCTAGAGGAGAATGGAGAAATGATTGTGGCATGGTCATCACCCCTGGGGGGTGATTTCTCGCTTTCTCTCTCTCTGTCTCTCTCTGTCTGTCTGGCGAGCGCATGCACCCTTTAGCAAAAACCTCTCCAAAACAAAGAAAAAGAAAATCAAAGAAATGGACAGTTTGGGTATATAACAAGGCATTCATATTGTAAAGCATAGGTCAGTAATTGTACATAAGAGCATACGCTGCTACATACAGATTAACTGATCAGACTAGGACTTTTCAGTGTTTAAAACAGAATAACTGAAAGAATCACACCTTTGTGACATTTTAACGTTAGTATTCCTCCCCTTCTTTCTCACCCTTTCCTTCAACAGAATCCACACCAACCTCCTCATAATCCTTCTCAAGGGTAACCATGTCCTCTTGGGCCTCAGAAAACTTTCCTTCTTCACTACGTACCACTGAACAAAGGCACAGTTGGCATACATCAGGTCAAACTTGTGGTCCCGGTGAGCACAGCCTCAGCAATGGCTATGGGGTTGTTCAGCATGCACACAGCTTGCTGCACCTTGCCCTGTCTCCGCTAGGCACCACAGTGGTGAGGCTCGTAATTAATGCTAACCTTGAAATCAGTAAGGCACCAGTCCACAAACTAGATGGTGCACTTGGTCTTTATAATGGCAATGGAAGCATTGACATCTTTAGGAACCACATCACCATGGTATAATAGGCAGCAAGCCATGTATTTACCATGGCAAGGGTCACATTTTATCATCTGGTTAGCAGGCTCAAAGCAAGCATTTATGTTCTATGCTACAGAAAGCTGTTCATGGTAGGCTTTCTCAATAGAGATGACAGGGGCATATGTGGCCAGAGGGAAGTAAATGCAGGATAGGGTACCAGTTTGGTCTGGAATTCTGTCAGATCAATATTCAGGGCTCCATCAAATTTGAGGAAAGAAGAGATAAAGGATACATCTGACCTATTGACCTATTCATGTCACTGTAGATTGGGCATCAAGGTTTCTACAACAGATATCATAGATGGCCTCATTGTCTACCATGAAGGCACAGTCAGAGTGCTCCAAGGTGGTGTGGGTGGTGATAATGTGGTTCTATGCCTCAACTACAGCTATGGAAACCTGGGGGGGGCTGGATAGATGGAGAACTCCAGCTTGAACTTCTTGCCACAACCCACTGAGAGCCATTTCATCAGTAGGGAGGTGAATCCAGAACCAGTTCCCTTACAAAGGCTGTGGAAAACCAGTAATCCTTGCAGACCTGTGCACTGGTCAGCCAGCTTGCAAATTTGGTTCACAAGGTAAATGATCTCCTTGCCAATGGTGTAGTGCTCACAGGCATAGTTATTGGGAGCATCTTCCTTGCCTATGATGAGCTGCTAAGGGTGGAAGACCTGAGGGTAGGTGACAGTGCGAACTTCATCAATGACTGTGGGTTCCAAGTCTACAAACACAGACATAGGTACATGTTTGCTGGCTCCCATCTCACTGAAGAAGGTGTTTAAGAAGTCATCTCGTCCCTTGATGTTCTTGTCACTTGGCATCTGGCCATTAGGCTGGATGCCATATTCCAAGCAGTAGAGCTCTCGGCAGGCATTCCCAATATGGACATCAGCCTGGCCAATGTAAATGGAGATGCACTCACGCATGATTGCTACTTCACTGCTGTGGAAGAGATGGCAGAGACAAGAGGAGCAACTATTGCTTTTTATAGCCTAATTCTTAGGCAGTTGATGTAAGAGACCCTGCCTTTTGCATTAGTTTAAATAGAAGTGTAGGAACTTAATACATTGCAAAACTCTATGTTTAAATTCCAGTTACTTCAAATTTAATTCCAAATATCACCTATTTGGGGAATATAGGATTCCACAAGATTCTGGATTTGAGAGCAATCAAATAAGAGGCTTCAGCTGAGGCTAAAACAAGGGGAACAAAGTGCTTGTAAATTGACCCATAATCCTGATTGAGGCTTAGGATATTGTCCTACAAAGAACACTCAACTATACCCTCAGTCTATGCTCCACTATGCTCCATTTGGGGTGTATCTTAACTGATCATTCCTGTTTTTTTTTTTAAAACTCCTTCTAAGTACTAAATCCTGATTTCTGACTTCTTATGTTGACTTAACATTTTGAATACTGTCTCCTCATTATTCATTTTAACAATCATTTTTGGAAGCCTATGTCATAATTTTAAAACGTTACCTACAATACCATTGTCTGGAGAACTTGTTAAACTAGGCTGCTGGGTCACAGAGTTACTCTTTCATCAGGTCTTGGAAGGGTTGGAAGGAAGGCAAAAAGTGTACTTTTCTAACAAACTGGCAGGTAATGACAAAGATTTAAACTGGCAGGTAATGACAAGCAGGCTCAAAGCAAGCACTTATGTTCTATGCTACAGAAAGCTGTTCATGGTAGGTTTTCTCAACAGAGATGACAGGGGCATATGTGGCAAGAGGGAAGTGCTACTGATCCAAGGCTCACATTTTGAGGAACACTGGCCTTGACTATAATAGGTAGTATATTAGAGTTAGTACTAATTCCAAAAACTCTATAAGATCAGGTATTTTTATCTCAATTTTCTTAAGGGAGAACTTGAGACTCAGAAAATTTAAATAGTTTGCTTGAGGATAAACTAAGATTTTCACGTAGGGCTCTCTTATACTAAATCTTCGGTCCTTTGAAAAATATTATTCTCATTTTCATTGTATTCACAAATTTAAGCCAGACTCTAATGTTCTTAGAACTATGTATAAGAAAAGAGAAAAATTTTTACCTTTTCATCTCGCAAACTTCTTAACCCAATAACATTCCTCAGTTCATGGGTGAGAAAACTGCCAACTGCTGACTGCTTAATGTATATCTTCCTGGTACAACTGTGTTCTTCATCTAATTGCTGTGTAACAAGCTATTAAGAAGAACTATGCCTAGGGACCAGCAGTTAGCGTAATGACTATGTCACTGGACTCCCACGTAGTCTACCATGGTTCAAGTCCCAGATCTAGTGGCTTAAACTCACGCCGGGCACCTGTGCGTGTGTGCCCAAGATCTCGAGAGGAGAATGGAGGAGAAGGGATTGCGGCGCGGCCATCCCCCCGGGGGGTGATTTCTCGCTTTCTGTCTCTCTGTCTCTCCCTGTGTGTCTGGTGAGCACACGCGCCCTATAGCAAAAACCTCTCCAAAAGAAAAAAAAAAAAAAAGAAAGAAAGAAAAACTATGCCTACACAAATAGAAATATATGCCATGTTCATGGATAGGAAAAGTTAATATTGTTAAAAATGTTTATGCTACATACATATTTAATGCAATTCTGTTCTAGTCCATTCTATTGATAAAAAGAGAGAAAATATATAAGTCTCAGTAATTTGTAAAAATAGAAGTTTATTCAGCTCATGGTTTGATGACCAAAGATCCAGGAACCATGTCTGATGAAGGTATTCTGGCTACATTACAAAATGGTGGAGAACAATACACATATAACTGTGTCCATATGTATCTGTCTTGTTCCTCTCCTTATAAACCCACCAAGTTTCAGTCATGGAGATCCACCTTGATGACCTTAATTCTCATCTCCTTCCAAAGGTCCCACTGTCAATACCATACTCAGATTAAATTTTACTATCTTAGTCCCATCACATGAAATTCAACACATGAAATTTTTGCAGACACATGCAAGTCATGGAAAATTCCTACAAAATCCCAATGGAATATAAATAGAAAAAAAATAAATAAAAGACGTACACTTACACACACACACACACACTCACACACACACACACAAACCCTGAAAATTGTATGGAACCATGAAACCTGAATAGCCAAAGCAGTACTGACAAAGAAAACCAAAGTTGAAAGCTTCACACTTCCTGACTTGTATTTCAAAGCTATGGTAATCAAAGCTATACAATACTGGCATTAAAAACAGAAACATAGACCAAATTAAAATAGAATGAAATACCCAGAAATGAATCCAAATGTATAAGACCAATTAACTTTCAAAAAGGGCATCAAGAGAACAAAATTCAGGAAAGGTTGTTTCTTCAACAAATGAGCTGCAAAAACTGAATTTCCATATGCAAAGAATAAAACTGAACCCTTATTTCATGCTATATACATAAAACAATTCAGAATGAGTAAAAGATCTAAGTGTAAGGCCTGAAATCATAAAATTCATAAAAGCAAAAAAGGAGAAAATCTCCTTGATGTTGTCCTTGACAATGCATTTTGAATATCACACAAAAAGTGCAAGCAACAAAAGCAAAAATAAAAAAATGTGACTACATTAAACTGAAAAGCTTCCGCACAAAAAAGAAAGAAAGAAAGAAAGAAAGAAAGAAAGAAAGAAAGAAAGAAAGAAAGAAAGAAAGAAAGCAAACTAAATGCAAAGGCAATCTACATACTAGGAAAAAGCATTTGCAAACCACATATCTAAAAAGGGTTCATATTCAAAATTTACAAAGAATTATTACAACTCAATAGCAGAAAAATAAAATATTTCAAACTGGGCAAAGGGCCTGAACAGACATTTCTCCAAAGGAGACATCAAAATAGCAGATAAGTATATGAAAATGTACTCAACATAACTAATCAACAGGAAATGCAAATTACAATCACTTTGAGAGATCACCTAACACAATGTTAATGACTATTGAAAAGAAAAGAAAATCAATGTTGGCAAGGATATGGAAAAAGGGAATTCTAGTACACTGTTGGTGAGAATGTAGATTAGTATAGCCATTACTGGAAACAGTGTAAAGATTCCTAAAAACATGACAACTGAAACTACCATATGATACAGCAATCCCTTTTCTGGGTATATACCCTAAACAAGTGAAACTGTCACCTATTAATGATATTTGCAGTGCCATTTTTATTGCAGCATAATTCACAACATCTAAGATGTGGAAACAACCTAAATGTCCATCGATAAATTAATGAATAAAGATAAATGGGTATTTATATTGAGCAGAAGATTAGCCTTAAAAAAGAAGATCCTGTCATTTCACCGCATGTGTAGACCTAGAGGACATTATGAAAATGAATAAGCCAGACAGAGAAAGAAAAATATAACATAATCCCACTTATATGTGGAATATAAAAGGAGAGAGCAAGAGAGAGTTTGAATATACAGAAGTATAGAAAAAAGCAGTGGTTACCATGGATGAGGTTGGAAGAGACAGAAAGTGGAGAGAAGTAGATCAAAAGATACAAAATAGCAGACATGCAGGATAAACAAAATTAAAGATCTAATGTACAAATGAGGACTAAAGTTACTAAAATTGTATTTTTTTATTCAGAATTTTTGTTGAATAAGTAAATTTCAGCTGTCCTTGTCACACACAAAAAATACTTTTAAAAAATAAGGAAGTGAGTTTTCTTTATGGCACTCTGCACGAAATTAACAATAACATTAAAACTGGAAAAATAAGAAAGCACACCTGCAACTCATTTACAAAACAAAACAGCTCAAGTTCAAGGGTTCTATTGAGTAGAATGGTATAAACAGATAATACTGTATTTGTAAGGGATCCTCAATACTCAAGTTTTGTTAAAAAAAAATTTAAAAAAAAAACAGTGATTTATGCAAAAGTTATCCAGTGTTCTCTATGTGGTAGAAATTTTGCTACATTCAGTGAGAGAGTAGCCTTTGCCTTATCAGGTTATTTTTGAAGAGAAGATAAACCTTTTTTTGCATATGGGAGAAGACTTATAAAGGTATTGCTCCAGCCAAAAAGTCTACTTGGAAGTTCTAAGAAATGTCTTAAATTACTCATAATCAAACACTATGGTTATCAGTCACAGCTATATATATAGTAACACTTTAATCTGGCCTACCATTTGAGTGATGGCTGTTAACAATGTTGATATCTCTCACCATCCCTAGCTAGCTTCTAACATCTGTAAGCTTGACTCTGCCCCACGGGGAGCCAGTAAATCTCAAAGCAGATACTTAAAAAACTCTAGATCTATGTGCTGATTTTCAGCAAGAGATTGTAATTGGCAAAACTTATCCAGTGAAATAAACATCCATTCACTATCTCTCACTGTGGTATGGTCATACTGCAATCTCTTCTCTATTTCTCCCTCCAGTTGGAATTTTGGGGACACATACATGTTTTCCCATCTGTCAGCTCTGGAAAGAACCACATATTTGGCCATGGAGGATCTACTTTTCTTAACCACCAGACCAACTCAGATTTTCTATTGTTAAGTGTTCAAAAATGAAGTTGTCAGACCTATAAAAGAGAACTGAAGAATGGAAAATGTTCAGGGATCTGGACCCTGAGCATAATCAGGAGTATCAAAGCAGATTCAAGGATGATTTCTCAAACCATCTGCTTTCCTGATGCCAATTTCTCCTTTTCATAGGTCCTCCTGGAGATAAAGCTCTTGATATGTTCTTCTCACTGAGTCAGGTACATTTTGGTAAGTCAGGCCCTAAACAAGGCTCCCGTCAAGGTGTCTTCACAAGGTCAAAAAGCAAGACATAGGTATACTAGTATCCTTTACTAGGCAAAGCCATCTAATACATTTTGGATATTTATTTGTTGGATAAAATAGAGCATCTCATTCAAGGGCACAAAGCAGATGTCCAGTAAGTATTCTTTGGGCAAATAATATTTGACAGTAAGTGAAATTTGCAAGTAGATATTGGATAGTGAGTCATACTACGAGTTGAAGCTAAGGAGATAGCTATTTGTGGGAGGCACTGCTAAAGAATTTAGACTTTATTCTGAAAGCAGACAGTAGCCATTAAATGGTATTAAGATAAGGTATCATACGATCCCATTTATAGTTTAAAATGATCCCTGATTACTGAGAAATGAGTGGGTAGAGAGGCAGGGAAAAGTACTGTTCAGCTATTCTAATAATAAAGTTGAGACTTGAAAAAACAAACCTGTAGCAGAATAAATTTTCTGTGATTAAATGGTGACTGATCTCACAGTAACCTTGAGTTCTTTCTTAATAGATTTAATTTTACAAACTGTCCAGTCTGTCCTTTGACAAGAGGAGGGTTCATGAGGGTATAGAATCAGTAGCCTTCCCCCACTAGGCCTGCAGGCTTGTGCCCTATGTGTTCCATCTGTCACAAACTTGTTGAGATGGAAATTGGCATTAGGCTGGTGACTGTTCTGGAAAACTTGGTGAAGGAAAAGGATGGTAACTAAGAAATACCCGTATTTTAGACTTCTTGGTAAGTCCCTGATAGAGCTTTTCTGTCTTTCCCT
>NW_006159784.1:715564-756515 GCF_000334495.1 Tupaia belangeri chinensis
ACACTGGATTCATTAAACCTCAGTTGTTGAGTCGGGGTAAGCTTCATCCCCTAGTATCCATCATAACCCCTACAATAGTGGGGCCCAGCCAGCCATAGGAAAAAATCATAACAATGTAATTGCAAATGTCATTTATATTCTACAACATTGCTGCTTTAGTGAAAATCTCTGTTCATGGAAAAACAAATGTCTTTCACCAATCTAATATAAATGGACCTTTCCCATTCGTTTTTCTGTACTTTTTCTTTTTCTGGCCTTCCTCCTTAGATGGTCCACATTATTCTTCTGTTCTTAAAACAATAATATTTTGCCTAGCCATGGTGGTTCAGGGGTAGGTACCATTTCTCAGTACTGTAGTCACATGAAAGACCACAGTCAGATCCCATGTCAACCTAAAACACCTGGGCATGCCAGTGACTCTGGTTAATGAGAAGGTTGGGTTGTAGGCAGAGATGGATATATGTATGAAGAGATTCTGTTAAAGGCCCCTATTTCTCTCTCTTTTATGAAAAACATATATATATATATATATATAGTTTATATATATATGTGTGTGTGTGTATTGTGTATATATATATATTCATTTTAGTGTAGATTGTAACAATTCTTATTTTGATTAATAAAGATGTGTTTGAGCCTCCCCCTCCAAAAAGAAAAAGATAAAAGAATAGAGGTTTATTTAACTCATAGTTTAGGAGGTCAAAGATCCATGGCCCACTGTAGAGTCACAAGGTTGCCATCACATGGTGAGGGCAAGAGTGAATGCATGTTTCTCTCATTTCCTCTCCTTATAAGCCCACCAGGCTTCAATCACGAGGGTTTCACCCAGGATCTAGTCCTAATCTCCCCAAAAGGCTCCATTTTCAACACTATAATTGGATTAAATTTTTACTCTCTTATTCCTGCCACAGCCAAATTTCAACACATAAATTTTGGGAAGAAATTCAAACCACAGCATCATGCTTCAAGGTCAAAGTAAAGCCTTGTACTCTGCAGAGCGCCTTCCTCCTGACAACATACATTCCATCTCCTCAGGACTTCAGCAACCGTCTTCAGGGGGCCTACTATGTGAGAGAGAAAGAGCTAATGTGAGATGCTGAAGAAGGGAGGGCAGATCCACCAGTATCTATTGGAGACCTAGGTATATAACCAGACATGTTTAACAGAATAATTTCCACTCATTCAACACCAAAGATTCCCATGTCCTAACCACTAGAACCTATGAATGTGTTGTTACATGGCAAGAGGGAAATGAGTTTGCAGATGAAATTATTATTGCTAATTAGCTGACCAAAATAAAAAGATTATCTTGGATTATCCAGGTAGGCATAATGAAATCACAAGTGCCCTTGAAAGGAGAGAACGGAAGCAGAGTCACAGACAGATTTGAAAATGCCACTCTGCTGGATTTGAAGAAGGGACCACCAATAAAGGATTGAAAGTAGCATTTAGAAACTGAAAAAGTCAAGGGAATGGAGTTTCCTCATAGAGGCACCAGAGAACACAGTCATGCTGACACTTTAATTTCTATCAAGTGAAACTTGTTGTTTCAAGCCACTGCAACTGTGGTAGATTGCTACGATAGCAATAGAAAACTGATATGTAAATATCCAGCTTAATGCATAATATGATATAATTAAATTATCTTTCTAAGGTAAAAAGAGAAAACTTGGCCAACAGTGGCACAGTTGTAATGCAAGTGGACCCAAACTGGAAAGCTCTTGAGTTTGCCAGGCACATATGTGTGCTCATGACATGGGCCGTGTGAACCTGAGGATGGATTGAGGTTTGAAGACTCTGTTGGGGGATGTCTCTCCCTGTTTCTCTCTGTCTCTCTTATGGAAGAAATAAACGTGTAGACTTCATAAAAAAGGAAGAGGTCTTATAGAATACTGGTAGTGTGTTAAATCCCAAATGGCAGGCTGCAGTTTCAATCTTAGCCCCGTTGACACGAAAGCCATGCTGGGTACATGCATGTGGAAGTCCTGAATCCAATCTGGATGAATAACTGAAGAGGGATTGTGATGTGACCATGCCTTACTGGGGTTATTTTTTCATTTTCTCTATGTCTCTCTGTCCCTACAGTCAGTACATAGACCCTCTGGGAAAAAAAAATAAAAAAAGAGAATTTATATTAAATAAACTACCATGAAACATTTGATACTAAATCTTATGCATAAATGTTAGTAAATGTTCCCAGCGAAAGGGAACTAGGGAGATAGATAAACTGCACAGTTCTAGACCAATAAACACTAGCAAAGTGCACTCTCAGCTCTTAGTCAGTAAGAACTGTACTTTGTTGTCTTCAGTGAGGATATTTTGATCCATGACTGACAAAAGTTGTACAACTGATGGGAATAAGCAAACCATACGTATATACAGATGCACACACACATACACACACAAACGAGTGACGCCTACTGGAGTCTTCCAGGAACTGCTTTTAAGAAAAGAGTGCAGAATACAGGTGCTGAAATGTACTGAGTGTAAGGGTTTGGGTGGTGCACTGAAATTATGAAATCTATCGAAAATATATCTATGACCTAGAAGTACTGACTATTTGATGTATGGATAAAAACAGGTCTAAGATGCAACATTACTTTGGGGAATTTGGACATAACGACAACAACAATAAAAATACCTTAATAAAATACTGGGAATGTATCTCTTAGAGTTTGTTATTAGAACTCATACAGTCAGGCATCAAAGGTCTTTTTCCAGGAAGACATCTCCAGGGCAAAACAGGATATGCATGAGAATACTGCTGGTAGCAGAGCAAAGGGAGCACTAAGGTAAGAAGTGAGAAATGGCACTGCTAAGAACAGAGAGGTGGACCATTTGATCACACTGGAAGGTGAAGCAGGCTTCCAAAAAGAGAAAAGGGCCCGGGTGAATATATTTTTAAAAGTAGAGTAAGATTCAAATAAGAGCAGTTACAGAGGGAACAAAGTAGTCAATGGCATGGCTCTAAGATCACTTGATACTTAGAATATGCTAATTTGACTTTTAAATTTATTTTTTAAATTCTCAGGTCTCCCTAATTATATGCCTCTTTAAGATCCTAATACTTGCACAATGCCTTTGAAGGAAAAGAGACTGAGTAATTCTCTTATTAATTTATTTTTTATTATATTACATTTACTCACATATATCTTTACAATGCATAACATTGCTTTTTCCAGCACAATTACCATACATAGAGACTGAGAAATTCTTAGCTGATGCCACAACTTGGTCTTTTATGATCTGACTCTGCCTTTGCCTCTATTGCATTTGCTGCCATTTCCCAGTTGCCACCTGATTTATGCTCCAACAACACCACAGGGCAGTGACAATTCTGTGGAAATATCTTGTTCTTTTTTGTGTTTGTTTTGGCCCTTACCATTTCCTCCCCCCAGGAATTCCCTTTCCCTGTCCTCTGTTTTATCTGTTTAATGAACCCATGGCCCTCTTTCAAAACTAAGTTCAGATTTGATTGGAGCTGCCCTCTCACCAAGAGAAAGTTAATTACTCTTCCCGCTGCCCTTTCTTTGTACTTTTAACACACACTGCTATATTTTCCCTGTTCTACCCAACACAATCACTTGCTTTCATGCGTGTCTCCTATCTCCAACTAGGCCAGGCGGTCATTAGTTCAAAAACTATCTAATTCACTTTTATACCCCCAAAATCTGTCATAGACCTCAGCTTTTGAGTAATTTGTTTGCTATTATTATTTATTTTATTATCTATTAATTATTTATTAAGTACTTTGGATGCCTTATGCTAAAGAAAAATATCTAAAACCAGTTCAATTTAAAGGTCTATTTGTGCCAGAGATACATTCTAGAACTAGGTAGCATTACTGACTGCTAATAGATCAGAATGCTCTGCCCACCACACCTAGATTTATAACCAGAGGAAAGGAAGTGACATGCAGAACCAACCTGATTAGCTACAGCTGTCATTTGCCTTAAACTAACATTGTCTGATCAGTAGGCAGCCTTTGATTGGCTAAAGCATGATTGCTGTGATTGGCTAAGGCTCAGTTTCTAGGTTACCAGTGTATACTCTTAGGTTAGAATAAAACTTGATTATTCATCGAGCTACATTAAAGTTCAGTATCTTCAGAAATACTGTGAGCCAAATTTATTGCCCAAGTATGGAAGCCTGCTTAGGCTAATTTAGTTCAGTTTAACATTTACTATGCCCTAGCCTGGACACTAACCTAGTGAATGCCAGAGATTGGATATTAGCAAGGAAAAACCAAAAATTTCAAGTAAATAACCATCATAAATAACATAATTTCAGATAGTCATGCACACAGTAAAAAATAAAAGACTAATAAGATACATTTTTGCTTAATCGTATTTTTAAGTTCATGATAGATATTAGCATGTGATTTGGTATTAAATTTTTAAAAAGTTAAACTCAGAATCTTTATAACCACCCCTTCTTCATGGCTCTATATGCTTTAAACTATTTAAATTTAAAAGAGAAACAAAAAACTGGACAATAATTTCAAACCAAATAGATTCACAACTCATTATTCTATCCATCTGCTTACCTTTGGTAAGAAAGCAAAAATAAAATGCAAAGACAAAGATGATGCCAAAATGCTAAATTACATGAACTTAGTAGGCAACTGAGTTAAAAAAAAAAATCTCAGGAATTAGTTGGTTAATAGAATAAGCATTGGGAGGTATTTATCTAGTTGAGCAACTTAAACAGCACTTAAGAAATTACCTTGGAAAAGATGCTGATTTGAAAACATCAAAGGAAATCTACCCCTACTTCAAATGTTCTTCTGAAGCAGGTTAATAGGCTGATAGAAAACAAACTACAGCATTTAAAGAAAACAGGAATTCCATGGGAACCTGCCTTTTTTAATACAGCCACTATTCTGTCTACACGTCATCCACCCCCAACCCACAGGCTCACAACATCTTCCATGGTACTGTCATAAAGAACACACTGTGTTATTTATTGCTTTGTTTTGTTTTCTGGTGAAAAAAAAAAAAAAAGGTTAGACCAGGAGTTAAGAGATTTTAGTTATTTTCAATCCTATGTCAGTAACTACAAAAGGATTCAAAAAGCTTAAGGAAAAATGGAATTAAAGCACAAGGTTATTTCAGTACAAGAGATTGAAATCCAAGCATAGATTTTTTTTCATAATACCCATTTTCTGTAAACTTTTTGAAGACTTCTCATATGTGACCTCAGATAAGTTACTTCACTTATATTTTGTATGGATTTCAATGTCATGTAAACCATGTAAATAATACCCTTCCTAATCTAAGTTTTTGTGATTTCAAGTCATTACGAATTTGGCTTAAGATTGAATATTATTTCTATTGGTCAAAGGCAGAGTCAAATTCTAGAAGTAAAATTTACATACATTCCATATACACAGGTTCTCTAATTATTCAGGACTACCAGCCAAGCTATCTTGGACCAATACTACCACCTCATTTGTGCATAGTACAAGATCGGATCAATGTCTCTTTATTTTAATGAGAAAGGAGAAGTATTCACTTGGTTTGATAGTCCAGTACTTTAAAATTAATGACGGTGAAAGCTGATACGGTCTGAAACAATCTTTAGTAATCAACAGAGAGACCCCAGGAATGCAAGGAGATGGGTCAAATGGGTTGTGGTATGGCATATCACAAGTAAGTGGGGGAAAAATAAAAAACAGAGATTGTTAATCTTATCTAGATAAATAGATCTTTAAAGTGTTGTGCTTTGTTGAAAGTGACGAATATGGCATTGTCTTTGTGTGCCTGTTGTACACAGTGTTTATGCTTTGAAAATCCATGTTGTGCCTGGCAAAGATGTACAACAATTAAGTCTAAATAATAAATTATAAAATACAACAGAAAAAAATCAACAGGGAAAATTGTAATTGTTCTGTGATATTTAAAATGTAATCAAAATATTTAAAATATCATAATTTATGAGTGTATAGGGAAATGGAAAATGGTAAAACATTTATTTAGTACACTATAATTAAGAACATTAGAGACAGTGAGAATTAAAGCAACATTTTTTTTCTTATTAAAAAAAAAAAAAAAGACATGGGGAACCAGCAGTTAGAGTAATGGCTATGTTGCTGGACTCTCACGTAGTCGACCTCGGTTCGCATCCCGGACCCGGTGGCTTAAAACTCATGCCGTGTGTGTGTGTGCATGCGTGCCCAAGATCCCGAGAGGAGAATGGAGGAGAAGGGATTGCAGTGTGACCATCCCCCCTGGGAGGTGATTTCTCGCTTTCTGTCTCTATGTCTCTCTCTGTCTGTCTGGCGAGCACACGTGCCCTATAGTGAAAATCTCTCAAAAAAAAAAAAAAAAAAAGACTTGTCAAAAGTCCTTAAAACTTTTTTCACTCTGTACTTTACAATAGAGTAAGCTTATTTTCTGCCCTAGAAAATTGTCAAATTCCTTCCTAAGTTTAGATTAGCTTCCAACATTTTACTTGTACTTTCAGTATTATGAAATATATCCAAGAACTTCTTCAACCTGAACGTTTTCACTGATGTGACTTCCTGTAGGACATCTTCATCCTTTTCATCACAGCCACTCTATGGCAATAAGTTTACTTTGGCTCCAATTTTCTGGCTACAAGAATAGAGGTCTTCAAATGATGGCAATACAACACTCCACAGGCCAGCTCTTTCTTCTATCCTCCTCCAGTTACGGTCAATTTGAATTTCTCTCCAGCATTATCACTTTCTCTTTTTTTATTGCATTTTTATCTTTGCTGACCACTTCTCTCTTTTGATTGTCCAACTTTATAAAATGGCTCTTGGATTGATCACTGGGAGACAAAGACACACACCACTATAGGCTTTGCCATCTTTGCATAAATGGAATAACAGATGTGCAGTGACCATTATCACAGACTTAAAAAGAAGAGACATCATGGGCCACTGAGCACAATGCACATCTGTTATTTACTTAGTAAGCTGTGTACTACAGAGCTACTACCAAATGTGTACTTTAGCAATCATTCAGTTACTATACTATGTCATTGAAATTTGAACCGTATTTTGAGAAGTTGGTTACCTAACATCATTTGTGGTATTGGATCATTGGAAAAGTTGTGATGTATTTTTCTGTTTTTCTATGCAAAATGTGTCATAACTTGTTCTGACAACCTAATTAATAAAATCCATGCATACCAGAATTCATATCAGAATTGTGCAAAGCAAGCCCTCCTTATATAATTAGAGTTTTGCTTTCTTTGTGCCAGTCTAGGTAAGTCTCAAGAATTCCTATTCTTTTACACTTATTCTTAATCCTCTCTTTTTTAAACACTAATCTCTCTCTCACACACATATGCACACACACATATGCATACAAGCTCTTTCAATTCAACATCCTTCTTTCCTTCTCAATCTTTCAATCCATCTCTGAGTCAAAACTGAAAGAAAAATGGTTTTTAAATATGTCATAAAAATACAAGTAGAAGTACAGAAATACCCAAATCAAAGAGGAGTGGAAGTCATAAGATAACTACAAGAAGAAAAATTGGAGCAAGACAGTGGCACAGTGGTAAAAACACTATGCTCTGTAATACTGAGCCACATGGAAGGTTACTAGTTCCTATAAAGAGAACTTCCTGAGTATGCCAGCTACACATGTGCCCCTGATCGAGGACTGGCTGAAGGTGGAGTTAGATGGAGGCATCAAGACTGTATTGGGAGTGCTGTCTCTCTCTCTCTCTCTCTCTTGATTATAGAAGAAATGGATAAATAAATTTAAAACGTTTTTAATGAGAAATGTATATTTGATCTCAAATGTTTTGAAGACCTTACCATGTCCATACAGAATATTTTAAAAGTCTATACCTATTTCCAATTCAGTTTTAATTAAATTAATTGTTCTGGAAATATCAACCTTAAATATTCTGCTATGTTGCACTTATGCAATATTTCAGCTACTCTGTGAACTCAAGAGATTCATGTAGATAGGCCAGGATACCTCACCATTATTTATAATAGTTTTACATTCCCCACATTAAAATCCCAGTTAAACATGAGCTTTTAGAAAGCAGAACATCAGAAAGTGGAAAATGTCTCTAAAATCACAAGAACAAGAGAACATACATAACAACAAAAGAGATGTTTATACACAAATTCCTCTAAGACACAAAGCAAATCATATTTATTTTTGCTGGTTCTTTGCATTTCAATTTTCCATTGTACTCCTCTTAACTAAGTTTATTTTTTTCTCTCTCACACTGTGATTTAGCATAAAACAACAATCTGTGTGCTCATTTCTACATATGTAACTATAAAAGGGTCACTAGAAAAAATTTCAGAATATTCATGGGTTGTCTTAACTGTGCACAATTAATATGATATCTTGGTATATGCTTTTATGACAGAGGTGCTCTGAGTGAATAATTCTGTTCAACTTGTTCATTTTATGGTAACTAAAATATAAATTTCAGTGTCCAGTGATTTCTGAAGGCATTTCTAGAAAAGCATCTAAAATGACTTTTCTAACTTGTTAGTGAATACTAGCTTTAAAGAAGGAAGTCAGCAAGTATTTTAGATTTTCAACTTTGTAAACCATTGGGTTCCTTGCCAATCTCATAATGATTCCAGTCTGGCCAGATGAAAATGGGTAAAGAGGGGAAGTACCAAGCCAGAGCTAAGAGGAGAATCCAGGAGAGTAAAAGTTGCTGAGGTTCTCATAGGGCACTGAGTTTGAGGAGAAAAATGAAGAAAAGAAATGTTGTCTTGATTGGTCATGGGTAGAAATAGGATAGTTCTGGCTGGGCAAGGATGAGAAAGAAGAAGGTAAAATACAACTAGGGCCAAGATGTAGCACAATGTTAACATAAATAGTCCCAAATGGAAAGTTACTGGGTTTGCATCCTAAGACCTCCCTGTGTATACTGGGTGTTGACATGTTTGCTTGTGATCTGGGCTGGTGAGACTGGGTGGATTATGGCATGAAAACCTTCTTGAGTCTCTCTCTCTCTCTCTCTCTCTCAAAAGAAGTGAATAAATAAATTTGTGAAGAAAATAGGACACTTTGAGTTGATTTTTGTCAATGGTGAGAGGTAAGGGTTCAGATACATCTTCGTGAAGGTGGATATCCAGATTTTCCAGAACCATATTAATGTTGGAACATTCACTTTGCAACCTAAGTGATGTATGTGATTGAATGTATAAATGAAATAAAAATAATATATATATATAAAATAGGACAAAGATAAGTAGGGCAAGTTTAATGAATACCTACCTTTGGGCTCACTCTTGGTGGTGTGATTTTCCACTCCAGTGATGGGCTGAGACAAAACGAATCATGCCAGCTCTACTCGCTTACAAAGGCAGGCAAGGGCTAGAATTCAGAATGTCAAAGCACTGTCTGAACAAACTGACTGAACTCTAAGGGGTTAGGTTGTTATTATATTTTCTACTTAAAATTTATCTGTCAAGTTAAGACAACTTTGGGAGTTCAGGATGTGATGCCGTCAAAGGATGACAGAGATCTTGTAAATATACCATGACTATGACAGAGACAGAAATCAGAGATCCCCTATTATTGCATAAAGGAATGCATATGCTTTATATTACTCTCGGTTACTTCATTTGCTTCCACGTGTTCACTACCTCCTTCCTTGACTCTTCAGCCGTGCTCAGACAAAATAATGCTGAACTCTAAGCCAGTATCCAATGATCTAGCTAAATTCTTCTCCAAGCCTCATTATCTCTTTTTCTAAGATTGCTTGTATGCTCACAAAAGGTTCCAAATTTGCACTTTATTTTCTCCTGAATTATTCATCACCTCTTTCTAGTGTGGCTGGACTATACCACATTAGAATTATATCTTGTATTCTTTCTCCTTAGTTCCCATTTCCTCCAGGGAAAGGCGTTTCTCTTTAGTCTCTCAGTGCACCTGTCAAAGAGCAGCCTTCAGTGATAAGAATAATTGTTTAATATGCTCTTCTAGAGAGTCTCCAACTCCCTAGGAAATAAAATTCTACATCATAAGAAGCAATAGAAGACATGGTGAAATTAGTTTGAACTAAGGCCTAAAGCAAGGAGAAAAAAATGATGCCTTTACTAACTTTTGTTTTCATTCTTTATTTAATATTCATTACCAGATGTTAGTTCAGGCACTCACCTCCCATCTGGCAGTCAGTATGTGAAGTTAGGGCTTCTGATGCAGTTAGAACATTCAACACTTTAATGTTGTTTGTTTAAACTGGTTTCTGTTTCTGTCCTTAGTGACATGTTCTACCTGGAAGGGAAATGACCACATTCATAAAACAAACAAAAAAAATGCCCTTCAGTGCTTAACCTCAAATTCCTTCTGTGTACACACATCCATAGACATGTATGTCTTACATATACATAAATATATATGTATGTGTGTGTGTGTGTGTGTGTGTGTGTGTATATATATATATATATAATAGGTGTGAATCACATAAACACATCTCTGCCTACATTCCAATAGCAACACTTGTCTTCCTGTATATGTTTAACAATAATGTTATATCTAATATTGTATTGTACATGATGAGGAAAATATAAAAGATGTACAAGTGGTCCTTCTCTACATGGAGCTTCCTATGAGAAGAAACAAGTAATATGTAAGTATATAAAACAATAAAACATGCCCTCAAATATTTATTAGAAATAAATCTAATTTTCTTTTCTAATTCTACTGAAGAAACTCTCTAGTTGTACCAAGAGTTGAGGTTTCACTATGACTTACTGAATTGATAGTACCTGGAACAGCAATAGAAAACTGTCTAGAGCTTTTACATGCCAAACTCTAGTGTCTAATTCACCTGTTCAAGCCATGCTTCTTTGACATTTACTCTCTAGTATCTGGTATACTAAGGAATACCTATAGAGCTCAAAACACAAGAGGACTTCAAACATTAGTGAAAAGCAGAATTTAAATATGAGTTTATTTTTGTACAAAACATTTTTGGAATCCATGCATAGTATTTTCATAATATGCATTTTCCATGTTCTTGTTGAAGACTCCTCTTATTTATATCTTAATTAGAGTTGACTCTCAACTGTTTATTTGCTCTACGTTTTTTTTTTTTTTTATTCTTGACATTTATTTTTTTCTTCCATGAGAAAGAGAGAGAGAAAGAGACATCCTACAGGGTCTCCACATCATCATCTACTCCCAACCTCAGTCAGCCTGGATCATGAATATTCACATGTGCCCTACAACTTGAGAAAGGTCTTGAGACATGAATCTAGGACTCTGTCACATAAGCCTAATACTGTAGAGCATTACATCACTGCTGAGCCATGATGTGGCCTTGATCTATGTTCAGAGTACTTATGTCAAGTCAGTAGCCTCTCCAACCCCTAAAAAAATTGCATCTTTATGCCTAATCAGTGAATGTTCATTGAATCACTTTGAATACTGACTAATTTTAGTATTTACTTAAGTAACCTTTAACTGGGTAAGTTTTTTGAGACATTTAATAAAATGATAAAAAAAAATACACAGGGCCCAGTCCCATAACCACATAACTGACCATAGTTTGAAATCTGAACCCAGCAGTTTGAAGCACATACTGAATATGTGTGGGCACCCAAAATCTGGAAAGGATGAAAAAATGGAAAAGAGATTACAACATGGCCAAGGACCCCCCAGTGAGTGCTATCTCTCTTTCTCTCTCTGGGGTATGCATGTACCCTCTGGCAATTTGAAACACACACACACACACACACACACACACACACACACCTACACATGTGTAAGGTTTCTGGATAATCTGTGTGACTGTTTTGGAAGAAAAATTAAGCAAACAGGTATTCACTTATGACCAGGAAGTGAGGAAAAACACCTTTTTGATACCAAATAGGCCCCACTAGCTCCTCTTCAGGGATCAGAAAGTGGTGACTGGTGCACTCAAAAGACAGTAGTTTTTAATGTTGACTACTCATTAAAATCATCTGAGCAGATTTTTTAAAATAAATACACCTAGGGACCAGAAATTAGTGTAATGGCTATGTCGCTGGACTCCCATGTAGTCAACTGAGGTTCGAGTCCCGGACCCAGTGGCTTAAACTCAGACCGGGCGCGTGTGTGGGTGCATGCCCAAGATCCTGAGAGGAGAATGGAGGACAAGGGATTGCTGCATGGCCATCCCCCCTGGGGATGATTTCTCGCTTTCTATCTCTCTGTCTCGCTCTGTCTTTCTGGCGAGTGCACATGCCCTGTAGCGAAAACCTCTCAAAAAATTTTTAAAAAAATGAAAAAAAAATTTGTTTAAATACACCTAGACTACATCACCAGCAGGGATTTTTCATTTAATTGGTCCCTGAAATAAGCACTTGTCCAAAGCTAAGTGATCCCAATACCCAATCAAGGTGGATAACCAATATTATAGAGGACACTTCTGAGAGATTTATCTATTTTCTCCCTTAATACCTTCAAATACCTCATTGATGGTTATGCTAAGGAACTTCCATCCTTATAGCTAGGTAAGAGTTAATTTTCCACTTGCTTTTTTCCAAGAAAAATATTTTCCATTCTGAAGTACTGTAACAATGTTTCTTACATGTTAGATATCCCTTGGCTCATGTCTCTCAGAAGGCCTACAGGGCTTACAAAACCTAGTCATCACTCTCCAAGTGAGGCAACACATTTCTTATGCAAGTGAGTTAACCTAAATAACAATTATTAGCCACAAATGTGACAACTACTGTAAATAAAGCACTCCCTTTTATCTTGGTTTTTCAAAGAGATCTTCAGGGAAGAAAAACTGCACTCATGATTTTGCAGTACTTGGCAACTAGCAATCTATGGCCTGAAACTCCAAACAGCAGTCTTTTGGGGGCTCTGCTAACTTTGTTCTAAACTTTACACAGCTAATTAGAAGTGTTCAAAGGCTCTCATTGTGAACCACTTAGTTGATGAGAAATGCATGCTTAATGGCATCCTCCAAGACAATTTAATGAATCTAGAAGGAAAGCAAAGCAAATTGATTATTATGCAATGACTTGCAAGAGTTCCTTGTGACCAGCTTGTAAATAACAGAGCTCAGAGGTAACCAGGACATGGATGCTGGCAGCTGCGATTATTAATGAGGACACCAATTGTGCTAATGATCAAGTAGAATTTTTTAAAAATCAAGTCTTTGGGGACTAAGAGAAAATATTCCATGTTAATATAATTCAAATAGTACTTTGAAAAATCTCATTTAAATCCCATGAGCTATTTAAACAACTTCAGAAGGGCTAGGAGGCAAAAGTTAGGAGCTATTGGGTTTTCTTGGCTGAGAAGACTTGAAAGGTGTCCCTCCCCTTAGAATTTTGTGGCCTCTACTTTCAAGGTGATTATACTAATCAGTGGTGTTTGAGCTGAGTTCCATGTATATCAGCATAGCAGGGGGGTTTTATTTAATTAATCAAGGTTTGTATTAGGAATGTGGGGAGGAATAATAAAGAAGGTACCATCTTGGTAATTTCTTAAGGAAAGCAATTCATCATATCAGGTTAATAACCTCGAGATTGTTAGGCTGAGATTCCTACTATCTGCTCTTCCACCTTTCATGGAATCTGGAGAAGGAAACTGGCAAGAGGAAAGACTTTACTTAAAGTAAAATTTAACTCTTTTCAGCTTATACCTGCCTTTGTCCCCTTCAACCCTATCCCTCACACAGACATACAGACACACTTTCCCTTGCCTTGGTTCAGGAGTGTTTGTTAAAACCAATTGCTAAGTCCCTCTCCCATTGTTTCTGATTCAGTAGATATGGACAGAGGTTTAATCATTTGCATTTCGAAGAATTCTCAAGTAATACTGATGCTCCTTGTCCAGAGATTACACTTTGAGAATTGTTGTCCAAGATATTCCTTAATTCCTGACAAACATGGCAAATTGCTATTGTTGTCTGAACATAGCCCATGTCTTCAGACTGCTGGTCTTCCCAACTCCACAAAACCAACATCAGTAAGAGAAGGCTCCTTACTGTAAAGATACATGTGATTCAATGTAATATAAAAAAAGATTATAGTAATAATAAATAAAATTTTAAAAACAAGAAAATTAGAGAAGGCTCCTGACACTTCAACCTCATTAGATTTCATTCTAAATAATGTCCTTCAGCTCATCTTACTCCATTTCTAGACGTGTTCTTAATTTGCTGATTCCTATTGCTTAGCATGGAAATAGTGTCCCAGGTCTGAGTTCTGAGCTTCTCTCCTTCCTGGATAGCTGTCATTATGCTGCTTGCAGTGCTGGTGAGCATATGCATCCTTTGATCCAACTAAGGCCTTGGCATCCTTTAGGCTGGAACAGGACTTTAAGATATGTGTAGTTAAGAGATCTTCAAAATGCTCATGGAAATGCATATCATAAAAAAAAGCATGGATTTCAAACATTTTCCATCCAAATAATACTATCATTCCGCTTTCCAGGAACTTTTTGAAGTCCTCTTTCAAAAAGTATATAGATATACATATGTAGACTATGTTATATATCTATATGCATATGTAAAATGGCATGCCTTTTTATAGCACATGCTAGAAAGCAGAATATCAGCATGGAAAATAAAATAAATTATATAGTATCACAAATTATAAAAATTATCATAAACATAACAAATTATTTAATGTATGCTCATTAATTTTAAAAGCAGATTTTATCTGCTCACAGACTTTAGAGTTCCCTGCAGCACTGCCCTCCCTTTTCTCAGGACTACCTCACCACTAAGGGATGTTAGTATTTATTCATTTGCTCCTCTTCATACCATGAGGAGCATCTCATAAGCAAAGCAATATCCTCTTTGGTGGGTCCTCTTTGCTCTTTGGGAGTAAGATGTGAGATGAAGCAAAGCAATATCTCTGACATTGGTTTCTTCAAGAAGATATTTTGTTCTTTTTACTAAAATATGCCAATTCCTTTTCCTATAGGACTATCAGACCAGCCAACAAAGTCTTAAATCTATCTTTTGATAGTTTTCACAAGACTCAGGCACTTACCAACTGCTGTCTACTCTAGTAGAGCCCAGCATGGGAATTCAGCTTTTGGTGGTCCGACAGTAAAATGATATACTGTTAACATGTTTTCTGGACCTGGACCTATTTACATTGCTTTTTCACTTTATCTGAGTCTCTTTCATTATTTCTGCAGTTAATAAACAGCTACCATTCAACAGTTCATGTCATTTATTTATAATATCCTAGTCCAGATACATGATACAATTATACTATGCCCTAAATTACCCTGACAGTTGAAGTGAGTTAGACTTCTGTGTTCACATCATAGCAACAACTCCCACCATTGTCCTTTACATGCCATTGTGAGTAAGCATAGAAATTTGAGTGGTGAAATTAAAATATTATGCAATTAACAGAGCTTAATAGATTTAGGAAAATAATATATTCTTTCTTTCTTTCTCTCTTTTACTTTCTTTCTTCCTTCTTTTCTTCCTCCTCTCTCCCTCCCTCCCTCCCTTCCTCCTTGTTCCTTTCTTTCTTCTATCTTTCTTTCTTTCTCCCTTCCTTCCTTCCTCCCTTTTTTCCTTCCTTCCTTCCTTCCTTCCTTCCTTTCTTCCTTTCTTGGAGCATGCACATGCACATACCTGGTTTGTTTCTCAAACAACTGAGTTCTGGATTCTATTCATGCGGTTGATCATGTAGGTCATGTGGGATCCAACTGCCTTAACCACAATGACACCTGGCTGATCCAGTTCTTTCCATCTTTAAAATGGTATCTCAATTTTCATCATATAAAATTTTTTATTTTATTTTGTGTGTGTTTGAGAAAGCAAGAGAGAAGTAGCCACCCTTGACGTGGTCTCATCACAACATGATCCCTTTCCCCGAGTAATCCAGTTTGTCAGTCTTAGGCATGTGTGCATGTGGTTTGTTTCAAATTGACTATGGATCTGAACCTACTGTTGACCATGTGACCTTCAGCACTGCAAATAAGTACACCACCACTTGTACCACCAAGGATGGACCTCAATGATCATTTCTCAGGTAAGTTCTGCATAGGCACAGACACAGAAAGAAGAAATCAAAATGGTTGTATGAACACTATAAATCTCATTTTGGCAAGCTTTTCAACCTTTTCTTTTTAATATACAGGCTTCTGCCTAACTTAAAGCAAGCTTCCTACTTACGTACATTAACCCTTTTTCAGACTTAGTGTATGAATAGATTTGATGAGAGGTTCTCATCGAAGCTGGATATCACTCTCCAGACCTTAACTCTACATTAAGAAGTTTTATTAAATAATGGTCAATAGCACAGTAAATTCTGATTCATCTCCTTTGGGAGGAACCTTTTTGAGACTTTGAAATCATGGTAAAAGATAAGAAAGGTATGCCAAGTTTGTAAATGAAGGATAGATGTCTCAAATCTAAGGACTCTTGAGTTAGTAGGCAAAATTTTGACAAGTTTATAATAGTGACATCTCAGAGCATCAAAATAGCATGCAGAACTGATTACAAAATAAATATTAAAACTATAGGAAATGATGACATAATGAGAACTTTCACTGGCCCATAGATTGGTAAATTGTTCTAATTTTCATACTTGGAAAAGGCCACTCCAGGAGTTTGATGGAACAATTTAATGTGATTTTTGATAATCCCTACCTGTTTCTTTTTATTTTTTTTATTTTGCTAGAGGGTATATGTGCTCACTGGAGAAAAACAGAAGAAAAGTAAAAGAGCACTCCCCATGGAGGATGACGATGCTGCAATCTCTTCTCCATTTCTCTTTTGGGGATTTGGGGCTACCCAAACACCTGATATGGTTTTCAAGCTGCTTGGTCTGTGACTCAAAACACTCTGTCAGTCATGTGAGATCAAGACACCTTAATCACCATGCCACAGACTGGTCCTTCCCACCAGATTTTTTTTTTTTTAGAGGTTTTCACTATAGGGCGCATGCGCTCGCCAGACAGACAGAGAGAGACATAGAGACAGAAAGCGAGAAATCACCCCCCGGGGGGATGGTCATGCCGCAATCCCTTCTCCTCCATTCTCCTCTTGGGATCTTGGGCACGCATGCACACGCGCCCGGCATGAGTTTTAAGCCACCCAGTCCAGGACGCGAACCACAGTCAACTATGTGGGAGTCCAGCGACATAGCCATTACACTAACTGCTGGTTCCCATCCCACCAGATTTCTGACAAAATAAACCACTATCAATAGGCACCAGCACTGACTCACAAAGAGCCAGTTATGCTGGACTAACCTAACTTACCTTTTAAAAAAGGCTAGTAAATCAGGAACATACCATATATCTAACATGAATGACTTAGAGATTCACATTTCTCACTTGCTCCTAAAATCCTCAGGCATCAGGTAGCCAAGCCTTTTTCTCAAATAAAGTCTTTGATAATTAAGACTAGTATTGCAAAAAGCTCAACAATAATTCACTCTTTATAAATGTGCCATATTAACTTGTTATCACCTAATAATTTGCATAATTACTTTGTAATTACTTATAATTCACTTTAAGCATCTATTTACAAAATAAATTTATTGCCATGATCACATGCTTTGTTCAGTTGAGTTTTAAATGCATTGAGATTTTTCCATGTAAAAAAATCTCATTTTCATGTGCAAAAAGCATTCCAAGTTATTTGTGGGAGATACTGAAATAACCATATTTCTTGAAGATGTTACAAAATTAAGACTGCAAATGTGTGCTTACTAAGAGAGGTTCTCATCAAAACTTGATACCAATAATGTCCATCTTCTGTTGTGGCTATCTCCTTTCCCTGCATAGGCTTCTCCCTCCTTCAGTCTCAGCAGGCACTAACCTCATACTCCCAACTCCCTCGTGATTTTTACCATCCTCTTTGAAAATCAGATATCTAAAACAGCCCACAGGAAAATTATAAAGTTTCTTATTTATGCCCAGTGAACTTGGAGTTTTACCAAGTTCTTTAAATGTAGTTTCTGCCTTTGAAGACCTCGCAGCCTAATTTGGAATTTATCCTATTTCACAAACCTTGCACTTTTTCACATTAAAACACAATTAGTGGCTAAACATGTTTTACAGCAAATAACATTTTAGTGTTTACAAATTATGATAATATAAGCAATATGGCAAAATTAGGTAGAGAAGAAAGAGAATAATTTTGTGACAAGTATGCCAAGGAAATGGTAGAGTAGAAAAATGAAGGAAAATAAGAAAAGAAAGATTTCTAAGAAGGATGTGATATCTCAGCCTTATCTGGTATTTGTTTATTTCCTCTGTATTTATTACTTTTATTTACATTTAATCACTGTACATTTTTATATACAACATGGTTTTTTCCCAGCATGAGTACAGTGCACATTTGTCTAGTTAAAGACCACCACATAAAACCTTCACTTTGTTGTCTATTAAAGGTGTGTGTTTTTTTCCTGATCCTCTCTCCCACCTCCTGTTACCCACACCTTATTACAGCCCCATCCATACTGTCTCCAGCATCTACAGTTGGCCTCCCTGATATTACACCTTCCAGTCTTTCAGTTTCTACAATAGGGTGTAGACATTTGGTATATATTGAGTAGGGACATCCAATGACTATCATAGTCTGGCTTACTTTGCTTAGCATTAAATCTTCCATGTTCATTTTGTATCAAATGTCATGGAATCATTGTTTTTATGGCTGAGTAGTATTCCATAGTGTACATGTGCCATAGCATTTCAATCCACTCATCTGTTCTTAGATATTTGGGTAGATACCATGTCCTAGCAACTGTAAATAAATGCTGCAATAAAATTGGATGTACAAGTGTTTCTCCAACTGAGGAATTTCCTATTCTTTGGGTAAATACCTAAGAGTGGAATTACTGGATAGTGTGGTAGCTTTATTTTTAGGTTTCTGAAAAATCTCCATATGATTCTCTACAGTAGTTGTATTGATTTACATTCCCGCCATCAGTGTAGGAAGGTTCCCTATTCACCATAACCTCACCAGGACTTATCATTCTTTATATTTTTAAACATAATCATTTTGACTGGGGTTAAGTAGTATCTCATTGTGGTGTTGATTTGCATTGCCCTTATGATAAGAGATGTTGAGCATGTTTTCATATGTTTTTTGGCTGTTTGTATGTCTTCCTTGGAAAGTTGACTATTTAGCTCATTCGCTCATCTTTTAATTGGATTGATTTTTATTTTTTCAGGTAAGCTGCTTGAGTTTCCTGTATATTCTGGTTATCAGTTCCTTATCTGAGGTGTCATTTGTAGATATATTTTCCCCCTCTGATGGACATCTCCTCATTCTAATTATTGTTTCTTTTGTGTACAGAAGCTTTTTAGCCTGATGTAGACCCACTTGTCTATTTATGGGACTATTGCCTGTGCTTTGGGAGTCTTCTTTAAGAAGTCTTTGCCTACTCTACTCCCAGGTCTCTGAGAGTTTTCCCTGTGTTTTCTACCAGTAGTTTTATAGTTCAAGGTTTTATGTCTAGATTCTTAATCCTTTGACCCCAATATTGAGGTTTATAAGAAACAAGGGACATGGAAAGCCTATCTCCTTCATTAATTACTATGAAATAACACAAATTGAAGATGGATTTGAAAATCTGAGGCCTGGACTTAGATTTGACTCAGCAAGGAAACAAAGCTGAAAGCATTATCTTTTGGTAGAAGTGGAAGGGACTAAGGAAATAGTAACAGTTCTCTCATATCAGCTGTGACAAGTGGCGTGGAGAAGCAGAGCCTGCAGTGAGAGGCTGTCCCAAGAGAAGCCAGGCCTTCAGAAGAAGACTCCACTCCACATGACTCCTGAAACTAGGTATTTCAGGGCACATGAGAAATGAAGACTTTCTACTGATAATTCAGCTTCCAGCACACAAGCTAGCGTGGTTGAGAGCCCCCCACCCCCAGTCTTCTGTCTCTGTGTCTCTGTCTCTGTCTCTCTCTGCTTCTGTCTTCCTCTTTTACTTGTAATTATTCGTTTTTACTTTTTTTTTAAAGGCAAAGTTTTTCTCTTGCTCTGGGCTCCACCTTTTATCTTGTTAATTTTCGCTCTGGTCCTCCCACCCAGGCAGGAGAAACCAGGCCTTCAGGAGAAGACTCCGCATAGCTCCTGCAAACTAGGTATTTTGTGCGGCGCGCTTGCGTAAAGCACAGTTTTCTATTTTGTGATTTTTTTTAAAAAAAAGAAAAACAGTAATTACAATTTTTCGGGGGTGTTGGCTTTTTTTTTCTCCTTCTTTCGTTGTTTCTCTCTCTTTTATTTTCCTTTTTCTTGTCTCTCCACTGTCCAATATCCATTTAATGTGTTTTTAGAAGGATCTAAGAGCACTGTAGCTAAACATCCAAATACTAATAGTGTTAAAATATTCCTCAATATCTACTGTATCTGCTGCACCAGTAATCACAACAGAATGGCAAAGAGATTCTAGATCACCTCTGTCTGCTTGCTCCTGAACATTCAGACTGAACTTCAAGAATTTAAAAGAAACACACCATCCATCAGATGACAAGAAATCACTGCCGGATCACAAGAAATATGGGAAAACAAGAAAATACCTCTCCTCCAAGAGAAAAGAGTAACTCTTCTTCATCCACAAGCAGTTTGGTGAAAATCATGGAAATGTCTGATAAAGAATTTAGAGCATTCATAATGTTGAAGCTAACAGAGATGGAAGAGAAGAGAGATAATGAACAGCTAAAGAGAAAGGAGAAAGAAGTCGATGAGTTCCAGGAGATGAGGAAATTCTTACAAGATCTAAAAGAGGAATTAACACGTTTTACAAAAGACTCAAACAGAATGGTTAGAGATGAAGTCTATAATACAGGAAGTCAAAATCTCCCTTGAAAGTATTAAAAGCAGACTAGATCATTCAGAAAATAGAATCTCAGATTTAGAAGAGAAAATGACTGGCCTAGAAAAATCCACCACGAAGACTGAGAAAATGGCCCCAAAATTTGAGAATAATATACGAGAAGTACTAGATACCATCAAACATCCCCAAAACCACAGACAAAGACAAGATACTAAGATTGGCAAGAGAAAAACATCAAGTTACCTACAAAGGACATCCCATCAGGCTAACAGCAGATCTCTCATCAGAAACAGTGCAAGTGAGGAAAGAATGGGAAAATAGAATCAAAGTGTTAAGAGAGAAGCAATTTCACCCAAGAATACTGTACCTGGCAAGATTATCTTTCATGTGGGAAGAAAAGACAAGCACATTCTCAGATAAACAAAACCTGAAAGAATTTACCAGCACCAGACCAGATCTCCAAGAAGTTCTCAAGGGTGCACTATATCAGGAAAATTAAATACAGACACACGGAATTAAGAGTTTAAAAACTAAGAAAGTGGCCAACTTAATCGTAGGGACACTGCAGTAAGATATATAGCCCAGCTAGGTGCTATTTTTATAGGATACGTAAAGTTAGACTGGTGTTCATGTAAATGTATGTATCAACTGTGTTTGTTATGAAAATATTTAGATTAATTAAGGTCTTTAGTAATTCAATAAAATGTGGGGGGAAAACAGTATAGAAAGCAAACATAGATACCAGAGACAGTGTGGGAGGAGAGAGGGAGATGGCAGAGGGTAAGAGATAAGGAATCAAGGATGGGGGAAAAAAAGCAAAACATACAGAAAACAAGAAATGGAAAATTATTTGCTGACAATAACATGTTTGTTGATGTGCTTTAGACAATATACAGTGTACTCTGGATGGAAAATCTCATTTTGTATACTGTAATGATGTACAGTGAATGAATGCAAATAAATAAATTGAAAAAAAATAGATTATTGATCCTTTTTGAGATGACTTTTGTTTATGTTAAGAGACAGGTATCCAATTCCATTTTTCTACAAGTGGATATCCAGTTTTTCCAGCACCATTTTCTCAGGAGATTTTGTTATCCCCACAAGGTTGTCTTGTGCCCCTTGTTCAAAAACTGGTCTGCTGTACGCTTTGGGGTTTATTTTGAGTTTTTCAATTGTGTTACATTGGTCTACCTTGCTGTTTTTGTGTCAATTCAATACCATGCTGTTGTGATTATCCCAACTTGGTAATATATTTTGAGGTCAAAAAGTGAGGCACATCCTACTTTATTCCTTCTTCTTCTTTGGTAAGAAGAATAAAGAGTTTATTACTTTGCAGAGAACATTTAACACTGCTTGGCATAACTAAGTCCACAAGAAATATTAGCTATTGCTGTTAGTATTATTATTATTACATGTAAATTGGTTCATTGATCTAAGTTTTATACTTAAGTTTATATGATTATTTTTTTCTTTATTTAGTTTATATTCATTCACTGTATATCATTATAGCAAGTAAAATAAATTTTCCCCTTCAGAAGACACTGAACTTTTTGCACAATATTACTTGAGGGCATTTTGAGATTCCAGACTAATTTTTATGATTTTTTTTATTTCTTTGAAGAATACTATGGTAGTTTGATCGGAATTGCATTGAATTTGCAGATTAATGGGCAGGATTGATATTTTGATTATACTCATTCTGACAAGGAACATGGGATGTTTTTCTACTTTTTTTGTATCACTTTCCATTTCTTTTTGATTTTTTTCAGTTTTTCTTGTAGCAGTCTTTCACTTTTCGGTTATGTTTATTCCTAGGTATCTTATTCTTTTGATGGTAACTGTAAACGACATTGCTTTCTTAATTCTATCTCAGTTTATTCATTGTCTATGTATAAAAATGCTATAGATTTTTATATGACAATTTTGTATCTTGCCACTTTACTGTATTCGTTTATCACTTCCAGGAGATTTGAGGGGATTCTTTTAGATTTTCTGTGTATAGAATCATGTCATCTACAAACAGAGATAATTTTGATTCTTTTCTTATTCAAATGATTTTTATTTGACTATCTTATTTGATTCCCATGTTATGTTGAAAGAGAGTGGATAAAGTGTGCTGCCTTATCTTGCTCCAGGTTAGAGTGGAAAAGCTGAACACTTTTTCCATTCTGTATGTTGTTAGTTATGAGTTTGTTATAGACGGCCTTTATTGTATTGAATAATGTCCCATCTGTGCCAATTTTGCTGGGAGTCTTAATCATGAAAGGACATTGTATCTTCTCAAATACTTTTTCTTCATCAATTGATATGATAATATGGTTTTTATCTTTCCATTTCTTAATTGGATGTTTTAAATTTATTATTTTATATATATATATTTTTAATTTTTTATATGTTGAACCATGCTTGCATCCCTGGAATAAAACTACCTGGTCATGATGTATAATCTTTTTAATATGTCATTGGATATAATTTACTAGTATCTTCTTGGGAATTTTAATATCAGTATTTATCAAGGATATTGGTCTATATTTTTTTGTGAGTTATGATCTATCTGCCTTGGGAATCACAGTGATGGGGGCTTCATTGAATGAATTTGGGAGAGTTCCTTCCTTTTGGGTATTTAGAAATAATATGTGAAGAATCAGTGACAGTTCTTTTTAAAAATTGTGGAATTCAGAAGTGAAGTTATCAGGACTAGCAGTTAGCATAATGGCTATGTTGCTGGACTCCCACATAGTCGACAATGGTTCACATCCCAGACCCGGTGACTTAAACTCACTCTGGGCGTGTGTGCGTGTGTGCCCAAGATCCTGAGAGGAGAACGGAGGAGAAGGGATTGCAGTGTGGCCATCCCCCCCGGGGGGTGATTTCTCGCTTTCTGTCTCTCCACCTCTGTCTAGAGAGTGCGCATGCCCTATAGCAAAAACCTCTTCAAAAAAAAAAAAAAAAGAAGTGAAGTTATCAAGATCTGTGCTTTTTTTTGTTAAGAGACTATCACTGATTCAATCTCACTGCTTCTTATTGTTCTGTTCACATTTTCTATTTCTCTTTGCATCAATCTTGTTATCTGTGGCAAGAAATTTGTTCATCTAGATTTTCTCATTTGTCAATGTATAATCATTCATACTACTTTCTCATAATCATTTTTTAAAAAAGGTTTTTTGCTATAGGGTGCGTGCTCTCGCCAGACAGACAGAGAGAGACAGAAAGCGAGAAATCACCCCCCCCAGGGAGGATGGCCACACCGCAATCCCTTTTCCTCCGTTCTCCTCTTGGGATCTTGGGCACATGCACACACGCACCCGGCATGAGTTTTAAGCTACCGGATCTGGGACGCGAACCATAGTCGACTACATGGGAGTCCAGCGACATAGCCATTACACTAACTGCTGGTCCCTCATAATCTTTTGTATTTCTGTTATGTCTTTTGTAATATCACTTCTTTCACTGTTGATTTGAGTTATCTGGTTCCTTTCTCTGTTCTTGATTACTCTAGATAACAGTGTGTCAATTCTGTTTTTTCCTCAAAGAACCAGGATTTGTTTTTTTGGGTTCATTTAATTTCTGTATAATTCTTTTATTCTCTATTTAATTTCTTTCTGCTTAAATATTTATTATTTCCTTTATCCTGGTATTTTTGGAGTGTTATTGTTGTTATGTTTCCCGTTTCCTGAGATATATCTTTAGGTTGTCTATTCACCAACTTTCTGGGGTTTTTGGTTTTTTTGTTTTTTCTTGTTTTTCTAATTGCTTTAAATGTCCCTTGTATGACTGCTTTTGCTGTGTTCCATAGATTATAAGCACTTATTTGCCCATCTTTGCTGCTTTCAGTGACTCTTTTGGTTTCAGCCTTAGTTTCTTCAATACTTGTGAAGTCATTTAGGAGTAGGTTGTTTAGTTTACACAGGTTTCTGTATTTTCTAGGGTTCCTTCTGTAGTTGATTTCAAGTTTGATTCCATTATGGTCAGAAAAGATGTTGGGTAAAGTTTCTATCCACTTGCATTTGTAAAGACTTGTTTTGTGGCGTATCATGTGGTCAGTCTGCGATAACATTCCATGTGGGGGTGAGAAAAATGTGTGTTTTGTTCTTAGGTGAACTGTTCTATAGATGTCTGTCAAGTCCATTTGATTTATGGTATCATTTAGATCTTGCATCTCTTTGTTTATTTTTTGGCCAGATGACTGCCCAGAGGAACGAGTGGCATGTTGAGATTCTTGCTGATCATTGTGTGGCAGTCTCTCTCTCCCTTCAGATCTAACAACCTTTCTTTCATGTGTTATTTGCTCAACTGTTTTGATTGCAAAGGTATTTATAAGAGTAATATCTTCTTGGGAATTTAGCCCTTTTAGCACTATTTACTGTCCTTTGTCTCTGCTTACAGTTTTTCTTTTTGTTATAAGAAAGATTTTTTTTCTATAGGGCTTGCCAGAAAGACAGAGAGAGAGAGAGAGAGAGAGAGAGAGAGAGAGAGAAAGAAAGCAAGAAATCACCCCCCACGATAATTTCTCCTTCATTCTCTTCTTGAAATTTTAGACTCTCACACCCATGTGCTGGGCATAAGTATTATGCCACCAGGTCAGGGACTCAAACCATAGTCAACTATGTGGGAGTCCAGAGATGTAATACTTATGCCATCTGCTGGTCCCTAAATCTTTAGTATAAAGTCTATTTTATATTATTTCAGTATCATGACTTCAGGCTTTTTATTTTCCATTTGCACAGAATTTTTTTTTCAGCTCTTCACTTTCATTCTATGTATGTCTTTATCAGTTAGGCATGTTTCTTGTAAGTAGCATATACGAGACTCCTATTTAATCTATTAGGCCAGTCTGTGTCTTTCAATTGGAGAATTTAATACATTAGCATTCAACATTATTTCAACATTATTATCAGTATTTGTAGACTTATCCCTCTCATTCTGATAGCCATTTTTTTGGTTTTTTTGTTTGTTTGTTTGTTTCTCTCACTCCTGTTGGTCTCTCTTATGTTTTCCTAATATAGTATTCCTTTTAGTACTTTTTAAAGAGTTGGTCTAATGTTGGTGAAATCTTTCAGTTTTTGTTATCTGAGAATGATTTTATTTGTTATTCCCATTTGAGTGAAAATCTTGCCAGGTACAATATTCTTGATCAAAGTTGTTTCTCTTGTAATGTTTTGAATACATCTTTCCATTTGTTCCTTGCCCGCATTGTTTCATTTAAGAGGTTTGATGTTAGTCAGTAGTACAATCTTTGATAGAAACTTAACTTTTTTTCTTGACACTTTAAGGATCTTTTCTTTAACATTGATTTTTATCAATCTTATTATGATTTGTGGGGGGAGGCATATTGTTTATGTTGATTCTATTCGGAATTCTTTTTATTTCTTGCATCTGAATTTCTCATTGTTTCTTTAGATTTGTAATGTTGTCAGGTAGTATCTCATGGAAGAGATTTTCCAAGTCCTTACCAGCTTCTTTACATTCTGAAATACACATTACACATATATTTGGGTGTTTCATGGTGTCCGAATTTTCTCACATGCTATCCTCTTTTTGTTGTTATTTTTTTATTCTTTCTGATGGTTTGATCTATGTTGGAAATTTTGTCTTCAAGGTCAGAAATTCTTTCTTCTGCATGGTCCAATGTGCTCTAACAATTTTCTAGGGTGATTTTAATTTCTTGTATTGTATTCTTCATTTTTGTACTTCTCTTTGATTCTTTTTTTAGGGTGTCTTTCACTTTATGAAATTTCTCCTTCATGTCCTAAAATAATCTTCCCATTTCCTGGCTGTTTCTTCTCTTTTGCATCTCATTGAGTTTTATCACAATGATTATTTGGAACTCTTTTCTGACATTTCTTTCAAGATATCCATTGTTGGTAAAGGGTCACTGTGTTCCCTTGAGGGAGAGTTATTTCCTTGTTTTCCTCATATTTCTTCTGTATCTGCATGGTTTTTGGTCATCTGATGCAGTATTTACTTCCTTCTATTTATTGAAGAACTTTTGGTAGTATTGGAGGAGGGAATATCACTCTTAGATCCCAACTTTGATCCTCTTAGAAGGCTGTGTCGGGACCAGCAGTTAGTGTAATGGCTATGTCACTGGACTCCCACATATTCGACCGCGGTTCATGTCCCAGACCCGGTGGCTTAAAACTTACGCCGGGCACATGTGTGTGCATGCTCAAGATCCCAAGAGGAGAATGGAGGAGAAGAGACTGCAGCGTGGCCATCCCCCCTGGGGGGTGATTTCACGCTTTCTGTCTCTCTGTCTCTGTCTGGCGAGCACACACGCCCTATAGCAAAAAAAGAAAAACAAAAAACAAACAATAAAAACCTCTAAAAAAAGAAAAAAAAAAAAGAAGGCTGTGTCTTCCAGATCAGAGCAGACAAAATTTATATAGGTAGCTTCAGATGCTTGGCTCTGCTACCAAACTTTCAGTTTCTGATAAGCTGAGGATGAGCTATAGAGATATGATCTAGACACATGTTTCAGATGTGCAGCACATGGGCTGCAAGACCCCCAGTTCCAATGGCAAACTGGGAGGGTAGGAAAGCAGTCAGAAGGAAAGGCCTGCTAAGACTAGAATCAAAGACTCTTAAAGGGTGGTTGGATGGTTGGGGCTCAAAAACAGGCTACTGTGGCACCACAGCCAATGTACCTCGAGTTCTAAAATCTTAAGCCTTATCTCTAATGGAATAGGCAGGTAGGAGGTATGTCATTTCCCTTGTGATAATATTTCTATTTCAAGGTAATATTTGGGAATTAATTTGATATTTATGGATGACTTCTAAAATACATTCACATAAAATCTTTCAAGCAGCAGTATTTATATGAAAAGGCAAGGTTGCTACATGGCCATTCTTAAGATGCTGACTGTCATTGTTGCTGTTGCTATTTTTATTTAAATTTATTTATTTACATTCATTTACTATATATCACTATAGCATACAAAATGAGATTTTCCCATCCAGAATACACTGTATATTGACTCAATCAAGCACATCAACATACGTGTTATCATCAACAAATAATTTTCCTTTTTTTTTTTTTTTGAGAGATTTTTCACTATAGGGCGCGTGCGCTCGCCAGACAGACAGAGAGAAACAGAGAGACAGAAAGCAAGAAATCACCCCCCAGAGGGGATGGCCACGCCGCAATCCCTTCTCCTCCATTCTCCTCTCGGGATCTTGGGCACGCACGCACACGCGCCCGGCGTGCGTTTTAAGCCACCGGGTCCGGGACGTGAACCACAGTCTACTATGTGGGAGTCCAGCGACATAGCCATTACACTAACTGCTGGTTCCCATAAGTTTAAGCCACCAGGTCCGGAACTTGAACTGCCGTCGACTACCTGAGAGTCCAGTGACATAGCCATTACACTAACTGCTGGTCCCTATTTCTTCTTTCCTGTGTATTTTGCTTTTTTTTTTCATCCTTGATTCCCTATCTCTCACTCTTTGCCATCTCCCACCCACTTCCCACACTCTCTCTGTTATCCATGGTTGCTTTCGATGCCTTTCCCCTCCCCACATTTTACTGATTCACTAAAGATCTTCATTAATCTAAATATTTTCAATAGCAAGCACAGCTGATATATACATATCCATGAATACAAGTCTGCCTTTAGGCATAAACCTCAGTGAGTAGAATGAACATACTATAAAGCAGCACCTGGCTGGGGCTATATAGCTTACTGCAGTCATCAAACAGATATTTTTAACGCATTTTTTTATTTCAAGAAAAACAGATTTTGTGTGTGTGTGTATGTGTGTGTGTGTGTGTGTGTGCTCTTCTGAAACTTTTTTTTTAAATTAATTAATTTACATTCATTCCCTAAGCATCGTCTCAGCATACAAAATGTGATTTCCCATCCAGAATATACTGCATAGTGGCTTAATCATGCATGTTATTGTCAATAATTTTCCATTTCTAGTTTCATATATATATTTTAATCCTATTTCTGACTCTCTGTCCTTTCCCACCCTCTTTTCACACTAACTCTGGTGTCTACAGTTGTCTTCCATTCCTCTCCACCCCCCCCATTTTATTGATCACATAATTTCTTAAATAATCTAACTACTTTCAATAGCAAGTTCAGCTGGTAATTTCAAGAAAAGCAGTTTTGGGAACCAGCAGTTAGCGTAATGGCTATGTCTCTGGACTCCCACATAGTCGACTGCAGTTCATGTCCCGGACCCGGTGGCTTAAAACTCACGCCAGGTGCGTGTGCGTGCGTGCCCAAGATCCCGAGAGGAGAATGGAGAAGGGATTGCGGCGTGACCATCCCCCCTGGGGGGTGATTTCTCGCTTTCTGTCTCTATGTCTCTCTCTCTCTGTCTTTCTGGTGAGCGCACACGCCCTATAGCGAAAACTTCTCCAAAAAAAAAAAAGAAAAAGAAAAGCAGTTTTAACTTTAATAAATCAAAGAAATGCTAATTTTGTTAACAGAACCAAAACTTGAAGTAAGTGAAGCAGGAATTTTCAACAATAATAAAACTAGTAGAGAAGAGTTGCAAGTGAATAATATTAATTTTTTAGCTATATATATGTCAATTTCATATTTATTTTGCCTATTCATTATATAATTAAAAATGAATAATAGTGACTGTGAAAACCTACTATGTATCAAGTATTTTGTGTACCATATTATAAATATTTTTATTCTCCTTTTTAATTCTAATTTTAACTAATATATAATAGTCGGATATATTTCATGGCATATGATATAGTTTTTCAGTACATGCCTACAGTTTGTAATGATCAAATCAAGGCAACAGATATGACCATCATCTCAGACATTTATCATTACTTTGTGTTGTGAACACTAAATTTCTCTCTTTAAGTTATTTTGACATATACATTATTACCAAATATACTTACTCTACTCTGTAATAGGACTCTAGAATTCATTCCACACAGACACTTGCTCTTTTGGGTCTGTTAACAAAGTTCTTCCTATTCTCTAACCACCCTCCATTTCACTTTTTGGTTTCTACTATTTCAGTCTCTACATCTATGCAATCAAATCTTTTAACTTGCACTATTTAGTGAAAACATACAGCATTATCTTTCATTGCCTGACTTATTTTACTTAGCAGTATTTCCTCCAAGTTTACCTGTGCTGCTGCAAGTGATATTTCATCTTTTTTTTATCACAGAATTATATTAATTGTGTAAATACACTCTATTTCATTTATCCATACAGCATCTATTGGGCACTTAAGTTGATTCCATGTCTTAGTTGTTGTTGAAAAGTGCTGCAATAAAATGTGAGAACAGATTTTTCTTCAGTACGTTTGTTTCCTTTTCTTTGGATATATACCCAAGGGTGGGATTGCTGGATTAGAAGATAGTTCCATTTTTAGTTTTATGAGGAATGACCACACTGTTTTTGACAATGGCTATACTAATTTATACTCTCACTGACAGTACAGAAGAGTTCTCCTTTTTCGACAACCAAACCAGCACTTGTTATTCTTGTTTTTTGGTTGTTGTTGTTGTTTGTCTTTTGTTTGTTTTTGGGGGGCATTTTTTTTTCACGTACTTCTTGGCCATGTTTATAATTTTCTTTCAAAAACTGATCAGATTGATTTCTTTTTTTTTTTTAATCAGATTAGTAGTTTATTTGCTGGTGAGTTATTCAAGTACTTAAATATTCAGGTTATTAATTTGTTGTCAGATGTATAACTTGAAAATGTATTCTCTCTTTTTATAATTTGTCTCTTTACTTTGTTGATCATTTTCTTTACTGTGCAGTTTTGTTTGTTTGTTTCTTTAATATAGCCCCAGGTTTTCTATTTTTGTTGTTGTTTATGCTTTTGAGGTCATATTTAAAACATCTTTGACAAGAACAATGTCCTGAAGCATGTTTTTATGTTTTTTTCCTAATAATTTTGTGATTTCAGGACATAACACGTACGTCGTTCACATACTTTAAGCTAAATTTCATATATGGCGAGTGGTAGGGTCATAGTTTATGTCTTCTGAAGATGGATGCCCAGTTTCCCCAGCACCTTTGTGGTTGTTTCTTTCTCAGTGAATATTTTTGGTAACTTTGTCAAAAGTTGGATTGAATCTGAAAATTATTTTGGGTAATACTGCCATTTTAACAATAATGATTCCTCCAAGTTATGAGTAAAGATTGTGTTTTCATTTTTTGCATGTTTTCTTCAATTACTTTAATCAATGTTTTATACTTTGTGTTATATACATCTTTCACTTCCTTGGTTAAAATTATCTCTAGGTATTTATTTTCTGAAGCTATTGTAAATGAAACTTTTATTTATTATCAAGTTATTTCCATTATTTACTTTATTCATGATAGAGTGTGTACATGCACACTTAAGAGACAAGAGAACAAGAGAGATGAGCAGTGTTCACAAGGGCTATATACATATGATCTTCCTCTAGTTCTACAGTCCAACAGGTCTTTGATGCCAGCCTGGCATGTTTCAGGTTATTGAATGGAAATTTGAACCATGGTTGCCATGTGATATTGTCCTTCTTTGCAGCTATACACTGTGCCACACAGTCAGCCTCATCTTTAAGATAAAGAAACGAATACTCAGAAAGGTGTCTTTTATCCAAGAGTGCACAACTATGAAGTGTATAAAATAGAATTTATTACTTTTATTCAAAATTCTGATTTGTTTTTTCATACAATAATGTCTCTTCCTCTTATTTAAAATACTGTTCATTATTCTTCTGTAGGAAGTTCAATAAGGTGTTTTGGATTTAAGAAAACAACTCTCCCAAGGATTTTGTCATGTCTCTGGCAAGGCCATGCTTAACTGAAAGTATCTTTATTTTAACCAAAAGTATTGACCATATATGATCACTTTTCATTGGAGGATAATGCAGTCAGTCTCTACATAGCAGTTCTTTCTGTTCCAGGCTATTATTTCTGACACATTAGTTTTAGCAGAATAGTCTTGTGCCTCTTCATTCACAAATTAACCTTCTCTGTCTTCTTATTTAAAATACTGTTCATTATTCTTCTGTAGGAAGTTCAATAAGGTGTTTTGGATTTAAGAAAACAACTCTCCCAAGGATTTTGTCATGTCTCTGGCAAGGCCATGCTTAACTGAAAGTATCTTTATTTTAACCAAAAGTATTGACCATATATGATCACTTTTCATTGGAGGATAATGCAGTCAGTCTCTACATAGCAGTTCTTTCTGTTCCAGGCTATTATTTCTGACACATTAGTTTTAGCAGAATAGTCTTGTGCCTCTTCATTCACAAATTAACCTTCTCTGTATTGCAGAAATTTGATTAGACATAGGGGAGCTAAATAATCAAGTTCCAGGACCAACAATTGGAGTAATGACTAAGTTGCTGGATTCCCATGTAGTCAACTGCAGTTCGAGTCCCAGACCCAATGGCTTAAACTCATGCCAGGCATGTATGTTTGCATGCTCAAGATTCCAACAGGAGAATGGAGGAAAAGGGATTGTGGCATGGTCATCCCCCTTGGAAGCAGTGATTTTTTGCTTTCTGTTTTTCTGTCTCTCTTGGTCTTTCTGACAAGTGCATGCACCCTATAGTAAAAACCTCTCCAAAAAAAATAAATAAATAAAATCAAGTTCCTATCTGTTATCTAACCCATTCAGGATCACTTCCAGAAGCCAAAATGTTGGGTTAATCTTTAAGTTAGCAATGTGGTTAAGATAGTAAAATGTTGTCCATGTTGTCTAAAAGATTTCTATTCAAAAGCATCTCTCTCTTGCATGCCAGCAGTACTCAGAAATTATTAATGATTTCTTCTAATAGAACACTTATTGCATTGTATTCCAATTGCATCTTTGCATAATTGTCCTCCCATGAAAGAACTAGATCTATTAGTGCAGAGATTGAGATTTATTTATCTTTTTGGTCCTAAAGAATAGTAAATATTTTTATGCCCAGCAGGCATGCATTTAACATGTGTGGAACAGATGGATGAGTGAATTCACCCAGGCAGTCATCTTGAATAAGCACCTCCAATGTACTATGCAATCAACCTGACAGTACAGAACTTTAAGGAACACAACATTTGAGCTCATGCTTCTTGGGACTTATATTTTAGTTGAATAAATAAGTAATAAAGAAATAAGTAAACAAACAATACATTTTCCGATAATAGTGGTGATAGTAATAGCGCACTCTATAGTAATAGAGCACTTACTATTTCTAAGAAACTTTATAATTGCTTTAAATTTATAAATTAATTTATTCATGCAAAACCTCTCTCAAATAGATGTTATTATTACAACTCACTTTACAAATAAGAAACACAAGGAGCAAAGAGCTTATGCAAAAAGCCAGGATTTTTACTATTTAATGGTTGAGTTAGCATTTCTGATGAGTAAAAAAAAAAAAAAAATGTTTTTTCCACTGTGTTGTGGGAGAGACAAATGAGAGACAAATGAGGGAGAGATAAATGAAAGAATATGCATGATTGTATGAAAAGACAACTCTGAATTTTGAATAAAAGTATTAAAGTCTAATTTATATACTTCACAGTTGTGCACTCTTGGATAAAATACAATATTTATGAGTATGTTTCCTTATCTTTAAAATGATGCTGACTTCATGACACAGAGTTAATGTGTAGCTCCAAAGAAGGACAATCTCACATGGCAACTGTAGCTCAAATCCCCATTCAATAACCTGAAACATGCCAGGCTGGCATGTGAGTATTCAAGATCTATTGGGGTGTAGAATTGGAGGAAAAAGATCACATTTGAAGATTGCAGTAAGG
Organism: Tupaia belangeri chinensis; assembly: GCF_000334495.1. Lineage (NCBI taxonomy): Eukaryota > Metazoa > Chordata > Mammalia > Scandentia > Tupaiidae > Tupaia > Tupaia belangeri. The sequence goes on from NW_006159784.1 coordinate 749,024, forward strand.
GAGAGACACAACATGATATATGCTATTAAAGGTCACTTTGACTCTTGTAGAAAGAATAGCAGTGGTAGAGGAGTAGGTGTGACAGCAAGCAAAGAGGTGGGGAGGTCATTTCACATTGGAGACCAAAATGATTTAAACCAAGATGTTAAGAGTGAGTCCGGTAAAAATAATCATATTTCAGATATATCTGAGAGGTAAAGCAAGGGGATTTATTGATGATTCTGTAAGTTGTATGTGTAAAAGGAAGATCAAAATCAAGGCTGATTTATTAGTCTCAGAGTTAAGCAACTTTAGATAATGGTGGAGCCATTTTCAGAAATGGAAACCTCAGGAGAAGAAACAAAATTGGAAAATTTCCAGAGTTCTGCTTAAACATTTCAAATTTCAGAAAACTAATAAAAACCCAAATGAAAATGTTTAATAGGAGATACAAATATATTGAGGGGCATTAAGAGACTAGAAAGTAAATATAAATTTAGAAGTTATTAGCATAAAAATAACATTTGAAACCCTGGGATTGCATATAATTCCCAGAGAAGCAGAGGCAGATGAAGAAGTTGTCTGTAGGCGGAAGATTAAACCCTAGAACTAGAAATAGAAGGTGAAGCCTGGAGTAGAAATGCATAAAGCCAAGCGAGTGAGGCAGGAAAAATTTCAATAGAAAACACAGTCATATTTAACAAATAATAAACTTATTTTGAAAAGAAATATGATGGGCTGTAACTTCACATTTTCCTTAAAACAATTACAGTCAGATACACAATATAAAACTATAAACTACAACTATACATATGTATGTACTCACATTTGTGTGTGTGTGTGTGTATGTTCTTTAAGTGTTGAGATTAGTCAATATCTAAAAAAACTAAAGCTTAAGAGAAAGTAATCACTAAGAGAGACAAGTAGAAATATGAAACTGTTGGGTCAGCCAGTGGTGTAGTGGTTAAGGTGCTGGACCCCACATGGCTGACTGCACGATTTCAGTCTCAAATCTGGCACACACACACACACACATATATATATAAAGAAACCCACATCTCAAATTATTATAAAAATGCAGATTAAGAAGAAAGAAAGGGAATAAAGAGAATTCAGCTAGAGAAAATGTCATTCCTTCAATGAAGTCTTATTTATTTTCATAAGTGACATATGACTAATCAAGAGTAACAATGGAAGACAGCAGACAGTGGAATCTCTTCAGGTTTAAAAGAAATCAAGACTATATCCAAACAGTTTTCTAAAGGAAATTGTAAAGAAATACTGACTCCTGGCAAAATAATTCATAAATGGAAAGCTTGAAGGAAAAGCAAAGAACTGATAAAAATATAGACAAATCTAAATGAATGTTAACATAAATCAATAATGACAAAATTTTATGGTTTTTTAAGAATTACAAATGAAATTCATGACAATGACAATGACAATGACAAGACATAAATACCTCCAGAAAGTAGCACATTAAGACTATTCACTAGATCTGTTTCCTCCCAACAATGAGAAGGCAGGACATCAGGAAAGTTCTAGAAATCAAAAACATTGGAAGGATAAGGATACTGATCAAAAACAAACAAAAATGTCACAAAATGGCACCTAAAAAAGCATCAAGACCAACACACTTATTTTATACATTGAGAACTCCAGGGAGGCAGAAAAAGAAAACAAAACCAACAACAAAATAGCTTAGCTCCTCTAGTATGGAATAGCATAAAGGAACAGTGTGTTCATCCTTTTTTTTTTTTTTTGAGAGTTTTTTGCTATAGGGCATGTGCGCTCGCCAGACAGACTGAGAGAGACAGAGAGACAGAAAGCGAGAAATCCCCCCCCAGGGGGGATAGCCACACCACAATCCCTTCTCCTCCATTCTCTTCTCAGGATCTTGGGCACACACACACATGCACCCGGCGTGAGTTTTAAGCCACTGGGTCTGGGACGTGAACCGCGGTCGACTACGTGGGAGTCCAGTGACATAGTCATTACGCTAACTGCTAGTCCCCAGAGTATTCTTCCTTCTATCTCACCATATTTTCACAACTTCACTCAGCAAAACCAAAAACCAGGTATATTTTGACATAATATACAATTAGTGCTTGAACTCATTATTCATCTTACAAATTTCAGAGAGCTCGAATTTAAGAGCAGTGTTCTCACTTACACCCCTCTGTTTTTCTCTCTCAGCTTTCATTTATACAAGCAAACAAAGTAAATTCCTGATAAAGCTGAGGCTTGGAGGATTCATTCTTATTATACATCTCCTACGTGTCAAACAAGATACTCAGTCAAATGGGGAGGGAGTCACAAGAAAAAAATGGATTGATGTTTCAAGCACATCACATCCTCACTTTACTTCCTCTCCAACTGCCTCAACTTCCCCAGACAATATTATATTTGCATCAGCAGCAGTTTTACCTATCATACTTAATGCAAAAACTCACCATATTTTTTCACCAATTTCAGAATTCTAATTATTTTTAAGTGCATTAAGCATTAAGTAGCCATATCTCAAGGAGCAGTTTCTTTAACTTTAGAAGCAGAAACACATTGAGCATTTTCTTAACCTTTAAAACATGTCAAGGGCATAAATCAAAATACACTAAATTGCCTCCGGGAGAAAAGAACACTTTTTTTTAACATAAATGCCTTGGCAATTCTGTAGGTAAGAGGTCATTTACTTCAGAAATGTTCAGAATGGGTATATTTCTTTTAAGTGTTTTTCTTTTTCTTTTTTTTTCCTTTTTAATGCATTTTATGCTGGGTGGCTGACAATTCAAGGTCTAAGAAAAACAAAATGAAAATGGAAGTGGGGAAAGGTTAGGTTATTTGAAAGATTCCCAACAAAGGTTACTGAACTCTAAAAAAAAGAAAAAAAAAAAGCAGTAATTTATTCCCAGTAGCATCTGAAACACTAAACATTGCCTTGCACTTAGAAAGTACTTAAATTTTCTATTACATTTCCTATATTTTTAGGAAGTTTTGACAGCAGCATCTTTTATAGTCATGAAGATAATCTAAGTCTTGTACACAGTGGAAAAAGTCCCTTGTTTTGAGCCCAGTTCTATCTGTAGCCCTGTGGCCAGTCAGGGAAATTGAAGCAGGGCTTTTCTTTTTTTTTTTTGGAGAGGTTTTTGCTACAGGGCGGTGCGCTCACCAGACAGACAGAGAGAGACATAGAGACAGAAAGCGAGAAATCACCCCCCAGGGGGGATGGTCACGCTGCAATCCCTTCTCTTCCATTCTCCTCTCGTGCCTGGTGTGAGTTTTTTAAGCCACCGGATCTGGGACGCGAACCGCGGTCAACTAAGTGGGAATCCAGCGACACAGCCATTACGCTAACTGCTGGTTCCCGAGGCAGGGCTTTTCACTGGCCCCAGCCTCAACTCCAGCTCCTCAGGCTCCAGCCCAGGTCTCCCAAACTCAGAGCCTCCTAGCTGCTAGAATGAACAGCTCCTAGCTCTCCAGCAGGGCCCAGTTTCATCTGAAGCCCCCTGGCCAGTTAGAGAAATAGAGTCAGGACATTTCACTGGTCCCAACCCCAGCCCCAGCTCCTCCAACCCCAGCCCAACTCTCCCAATCTCAGAGCCCCGCACCTGCCAGAAAGGTAAGTAGGCTGCTTTATTTTCTTCTTTTTTTATTTTGTTAATTTCCTACTTTTCCTCACCCCTTAGGGAAGCCCCCAGCTCTCCAGCAGAGTCCAGCTTCATTTGCAGCCCCTGACCAGTCAGGGAAATTGAGGCAGGGCCTTTCAATGGCCATGGTCTGAGCTCCAGCTCCTCTGACCACAGCTCAGCTCTTCCAACCTCAGAACAGTCCCTTCAGAAAGGTCAGCCCCGACTTCTCTAGCAGAGACCAGTTCCATCTGTAGCCCCCTGGCCAGTCAAGGGAATTGAGGCAGGGCATTTCACTGGCCCTGGTCCCAGCTCTGGCTTCTCCAATCACAGCCCAGCTCTGCCAACCTCAGAGCCCCCCCTTGTCAGAAAGGTAGGTAAGTTGCTTTTCTTCTTCTTCTTCTTCTTCTTCTTCTTCTTCTTCTTCTTCTTCTTCTTCTTCTTCTTCTTTCTTTTGTTAATTTCCTACTTTTCTTCACCTCCTTAGGGCAGTCCCTAGCTCTCTGGCAGAGCCCAGTTCCATCTGTAGTCCCCTGACCAGTCAGGGAAATTGAGGCAGGGCTTTTCACTGGCCCCATATGACATGTACTACTTTTTCTTTCTTTCTTTCATACTCTTTTTTTTTCCTTCCCTCTTATATTGTCATCTTCTCCTCATCCTCCACTCATCCAGAGGTACTAGACAGGTCTAGCACAATAGTTTTCACATACCTTTGTACTGTGAGGCCCTCCTGGAACCCTCCCTTTTACTGATCCACCTGAGAAAAAGGAGAAATTGCTTTTCAGACACCTGACTATAAGATTCCCCCCGTGTGGACCACATGGCTAAACACAGCAGAAAAGAAAGTTTTGCACACATCAATACACAAAAAAAGGGAAGCAAACTTGTTCACAGTGCCAGAAACATTCTCCAAAATGTATCCAAACGTGAATAAATCACCCAATGGCTAGAAGTAGAAGAGCCTCAGGTTTGAAGAAACCAGGAAATATGTCTCCATCAAAAGAAAACAGTAACTTCACTCCATCTCTTGAAAAAACAGAAGTTACCAAAATGTCAGACAAATAATTCAGAACATTCATAGTGAAAAAACTTTATGAGTTGGAACAGAAAAGAGACAATGAACTTCAGGAGAGGAGGAAATCTTTCCACGATTTGAAAGAAATGGACACCATAAGGAAGAATCAGATGGAACTACTAGAGATGAAGTCTGTAATACAGGAAACTGTAATACAACAATAGACCATGCTGAAGATAGAATCTCTGACATATAAGATAAAACCTCTGACCTAGAAAATATCATCAAAAAGATAGAGAAAAATAACAAAAAAAGAGGATAACATACAAAAAATACTAGATTCCATTAAAGATCCAAACAACAAAATAATTGATATCCCAGAAGGTGAAGAAACTAATAAGGGCATGGAAAATCTATTCCATGAAATCCTGAAAGAAAACTTTCCAAGCACTCAAACATCTAGATTCAAGAAATGCAAAGGACCCCAAATAGAATAAATCCAAGAAGATCCTCCCCAAGGCACATCTTAGCCAGACTGGCCAAAACCACAGATAAAGATAAGATACTAAAATTGGCAAGAGATAAATGGTAAGTGACTTACAAAGGTCACCCCATCAGGCTAACACTGGACCTTTCAACAGAAACAATGCAAGCAAGGAAAAAATGGGAAGACATATTGAATGTGTTAAGAGAGAAACAATTTCAAACAAGATTATTATATCCAGTGAGATTATATGGGAAAAAAAGATTAAAGCCTTCTCAGACAAACAAAACTTGAAAGAATTTGCCAACACTAGACCAGCTTGAAAGAAACTCTAAATAAAGAGTCCTGTTCCAGGAAAACTTAAGAAGGAATAGCCAGAAATAAGGGAATAAAAGAAAACCAAGACAATGGTCAACTTAAAGGTAGGGACAAGTCCAGAAATATCAAAAATAACATTGAATGTTACTGGATTAAATTTTCTAATCAAGAGACATAAACTGACTGAATGGATTAAAAAGCAGAAACCCAGGACCAGCAGTTAGTGTAATGGCTATGTCACTGGACTCCCACGTAGTCGACCGCGGTTCGAGTCCCGGACTCGGTGACTTAAACTCACACCGGGCACATGTGCATGTGTGCCCAAGATCCCGAGAGGAGAATGGAGGAGAAGGGATTGTGCATGGTCATCCCCCCTGGGGGATGATTTCCTGCTTTCTGTCTCTCTGTCTCTCTGTCTGTCTGGCGAGCACACGTACCCTATAGCAAAAACCTCTCCAAACAGAAAAAAAAAAAAAGCTAAAAATAAAAATAAAAAAGCAGAAACCCTCTATCTGTTGCCTACAAGAAATGCATGTAATGGATAAAGACATATAGACTAAAAAGGGAAGGGCTTATAAAAGGTACTCTACTCAAATGGAAACCAAAATAAAGCTGGCGTCAAAATACTAATTTCTGACAAAACAGGCTTTAAAACAAAAAAGGTTCGAAGAGACAAAGAAGGGCACTATGTAGTAGGAAAAAGGCTAGTCCATCAAAAAGATATAGCAATTATAAATATCTATGCACCTTACTCAGGAGCACCCAAATATGTAAAGAAAAGACTGTTAGAGATAAAAGGAAAGATAGACTTCAACATACTAATTGTTGGAGGTCTCAACACCCCCTATTTCCCCTGGCCATATCATCTAGAAGAAAATAAGTAAAGTGATAAAGGCCCTAAATGATACCATATATCAAATGGACTTAACAGACATCTAAAAATCCTTTGACCCCAAAACCATGAGATATACTTTTTCTCATCCCCACAAGGAACCTTTTCAAAGATTGACCACATGATAAGGTACAAAGCAAGCCTTTACATATTCAAAGGCATAGAAACTATATCCGGTATCTTCTCCAACCATGATGAAATTAACTTTATATTAATTTTGAGAAAAATTCTCAAAAATACACAAATATATGGAAACTCTGAATGACTTCACTACTACTGAAGAAATTAAGCCTGAAATCAAAAGATTCATCGAAGCCAATGACAATGAGGACATGAGTTTCTATAGTCTCTGAGACACTGCAAAAGCAATCATAAGAGGGAAGTTCATAGCAAATAGTGCTCATAAGAAGAAAATGGAAAGAAGGCAAATTGTTCACCTAACGTCATGGCTCAAAGAATTGTGAAAGCAATAGCAAAAACAGTAATAAAAAAAAACTCCAGGAGAAAAGTAATAATAAAGATCCGAGCAGAGATAAATGAAATAGAAAAATAAACCAACTATATAAAAAATAAATGAAGGTAAATGCATGTTCTTTGAAAAGATAAAGAAAATTGATATACCACTAGCTAGACTAATTAAGAAGAAGAGAGAAAGGGGCCAGAAAATCAAATTTGCAATGAAGCAGGGCATATAACAACAGACATAATCAAATTTTCAATGAAGCAGGGCATATAACAACAGACATAATAGAAATACAAAACATCACTAGAGGATACTATGAAAAACTATACACTAACAAACAAGAAAATCTAAATGAGATGGACAAATTCCTGGACATATATAATCTACCAAGATTGAGTCAGGAGGATGTAGAAAGTCTGAATAGGCCCATAACAATCCAGGACATTAAATCAGTAATAAATAACCTCGCAGCAAAGAAAAGCCCTAGTCTTGATGGCTTCACCTCTGGATTCCATAACACTTTTTTTTTTTTTTGGAGAGATTTTCACTGTAGGGTGCATGCGCTCGCCAGACAGACAGACAGAGAGAGACATAGAGACAGAAAGTGAGAAATCACCCCTCAGTGGGGATGGTCACACCGCAATCCCTTCTCCTCCATTCTCCTCTCGGGATCTTGGGCATGCACGCACACGCACCCGGCGTGAGTTTAAATCACTGG